>NC_136264.1:130358713-130773713 GCF_964187855.1 Myxine glutinosa | reverse complement strand
AGTTATCTATGAGCCAATCAAAGGCCTTTATTTCAAAACAAAGCAGAACTGAATCAAATCAGAAAAGCCATTCAACATATCACGCGAAGGCAGCCGGTGAGCATGTCCCGCACGCAAAGCACCACACAGTACCCAGTAGGATGATTCGCGTCTGTATGTGAGTATGCACCGTAAGGCCGTAAAAGCAGGGTGAACAAATGGCATAAAGGAAAACCTCCAAGAGAGGTGAGATAGACAGTGTAAATGATTTACTAAACGTACCGCGCGGATGCCGCCCAGTGAGCATGTCCCGTACCCCGTACCACACATCGCACTCAGCAGGAAGATCCGTGGGCGTGTGGGTGTAAGTGGGTGTTAGTGGATGTATGATGTAAGTCAGGTGTAGATGGGTGTATGAGGTGAGACCGTAGAGACATGAAGATCGAATAGCGTGTCAGATCCCCAACGAAGACCTCTGGTTCCACCGGGGTCCACACCCAGGGAGATCTCCGACCCACCCTTGGTCCACAGAGGTGCAGCCGGACTCCCCCCCAACTGGAGCTCGCCCAGGCTTCCCCAGGAGAAATCCTTGGAAATCGTCAGCGCTCAATCGATATTCATGTTCATGAGGTCTCTTACATGCTGGTGATCTGGGGAAGACACAACATCGTCAGTATCAGGTGGCTCAAACCTATGGCCATAAAACAAAGCATAACGGATTTCAAAGGAGGGAGAGCAACTTCCTTTGGGTCAAAGTCGAGATCGTCCGAGGCGATGCTGCTTCCATCGCTGTTATCCATGGACGAATCTCCAAAACAATCAGATTCGGAACTCAGAGTATCTCCAATGTTGAGTTCCTCACCATCCAGGCTTGGGTGTAGCAGGGTCCAAATCCCGGACTGGGTCAGTGGCGTTTGACTCACTGTGGGCTTGTGAGACATGAAGATGAGCTCGTGATACATAAAGAGGCAAAGCCTGCATTGAGACATAAACATCAGTCGGGGACCCTTGCAAGTGGCCCACATCATCATTAGTAACATCATCAGTAACATTATTCTCAGGTGGCATAGGCTTGCGGCGTTGGTGGCCCGCAATAGTCACAGCCTTACACATTGAGAAGAAATGAGCGGAGTCCCTTAGGAACTCGTCGACGTCTGCATGCGACGTGTTGGGGCCCAGAGTAATCGGCCTCCTGGCGGCCTGAAATGCTTCGAGGTCCGCAAATGTGTAATCGACATTATTATCAGTAATATCAACAATGGAAGAACAATCTTCGGAAGCGGAGATCTCATTGTCGCAGCCCAGTGACTCGTTCGGGTCGTCGTTCCAGGATCCGCGATCTGCAGTTGCGTCGATGGCTGGTGTGTCATCTGGACCCACGGTCAGCTTGTCGGTCATCACCATGGCCTTTTCTGGTGTTGTCTTCAGTGTCCATCCTGTGGTAAACTTTCTCACACACGCAAGGACTAAAGCCTCGATTAGTACACAACAAACCACGATTCCAAGGACTATTGCCAAGGCGGTCAATATCTACTTTACTATCGTACCTGTCCATCCTTTGGTTGGCGGCTTTTCCTGCCGTCTCGTCCGCCCTTGCATTGCCCCGAACAACGTCAGTGTCCGCCCTTTGATGGCCGCGACATTTATCACCGCAATAGCGCGGGGAAGCAAAATGCTTTGGAGTAGCCCTTCCAATTCTACCACGCGCACCACAGCCCATATCCACCACAATTTACCTGTACCCTCTACCTATTTTAAACTACTATCCACGGGTATTCGTGAAGGGGGTCCATCTTTCCCAACCACTCCCTTCGCACCAGCCACTCCACGTTGTCCATAACCCTCTGAGACACACACACAACCTGTCCATTTCACAGTGAGGTGGGGTGCAGATCAATTCTGAAATAACAAAGAGGGTTTTGTCTGAAATTCGTCTCATGAAAACCCATCCAAGAGTCCAGTGTGACAGACAGACAGACACATAGACACACAGAAAACCCCAGGTACACATTCAAACCAGCTTGTCCCCAGATCCACAAATGTTCACTTTCTCCCATTATAATCCCCTTATTTCATTCCCTGTGCAAATTAAACCGACAGTTCAACCAAGGTCGCAGCACGAGTCGGGCCTGGTGTGGGAGTGGACCAGATAAGACTTTGGCTGAAATGTACGCTGGCCCGACCAAGCCTGTTTAAAGGAAACGCATGTTAAATGCAGTGAATTTTCTTCTACAAATGGCAAAATGAAATTGGACGTAGCTTTTTAAAGCACTTTTGACAATTTCCACTTTGGACTTTTGGTCCAACCACCACTTTTGGTTTTGGTCAAACTTTTGACTTTGTCCAATTTCCAGCTAACGTTAACCTTTAATTTAAACCAAATTGCAACTGAAGTTATTTTCCTGAACCCAGGCAGTTACATACAGTTACATACATCCCCGCTCATGCCACACAAGACAACAGGTGATCCACTTTCAACAGATACCACATCACACAGAAACCTTTGGCAATGCAACAACCGAACTTCCAAAAACAACAACAAAACATTTAATCCACCTCAATGGCTCACCTAGCAGCTCATTGTGTCCCGGTCTATCTCTTCTTGCATCTACACTGTTCACAGCAAGTCCAATTCATCCTTTAAGTCACATGTACCCAGAGTATATGAAACAACCACTCAAACTTAATCCAGCTGCACATACCGTTTTCCCAAAAACTCACAGAGCAGTCCAAATCCAGACCAGTCATGCATTTACATGTAAATATTAGGTATAGTATCTAAAATTAAACAAATGGTCGACTTGCGGCTCACAGATGAAAAGCTTGTATCTTTAAGATTGATCTAAGCTTCCAACATTTCAAATCGTCACTTGAAACATCAGCTTATATCAAAAATACTTGCTCATTCCTGGAATCGCACGTTCAACCCTTTGTGTCATGACACAATATCTATTTAAATAACTATTTTCCATTTATACATTCATAGAAATGTTAGCGTCGGTCACAATCCACATGGATTGTAGCTGTCAGCGAGCGAGCCATCCATTCCATACAAGTTATTTCACACAACCATTCTCCATACACCTGGGTTTGCACACCTGTGCCCACACACTGACTCCAGGCTTCTTCATTCAATACAATGCACTCACCCCCACTCACAATACTCTGCTCAATAGACAATACTCTTCTACACACACACACAGCGTCATTTGGTCTAACTACTCCCTTCTGAAACATGCGCTTTGCAGTCGCCCCTTATATTATTGCGCTCCCCTATCACTACAATACTCGGAGCACACTGACGTCATCTCCCATTTTCCCCGTCCCATATGCACTAGACTATAGGAATTAAAATTAAAATTGAACATAAATCCACAACAACTTAAATCAACGTAAAACCCAGCGGTTTTATCAACAGCCCAGCCACTTTCCTTGTTCGCTCTCCTTCTGTGGAACTGTAACCTTTGCCACTTTGTTGTCTTTTCTCTGCCAGTAATACAAACCGAAGCACACCTTTGTCTGCACATGTACTTTAACCATAATTATATGAGACCCAACACCAGGACTGCTCCCTGGAGCTGCCATAACTCGCCTTCACACCCCATCCAACCACATATCTCACTCAACCTTGCCAAAATCCAATCTATTTACCTTTGTTGCACACAACATCTGTCCCCCATTGCCCATCAAAAGTGCCCACTCCACAACCCACAATTTTCTCAGGGTACTCACCTGTTTTTACTGTCGAAATCCATGTTTCAGAAATATAACTCCATGGCCTGCTAGACAGCCAGACAGACACAACAATGAAACTATAACCTCCATTCTCCTTCCATGGTGAGTTTGTACCCCAATTTGTCTTGTCGATTTGTTCCATATTATTCCCATATTTTCCTATTCCCCTTCCAATGGAACGTAAATCATGGAAGTAAGTTACCAAAAGAACTCCCCTCCAGGCCAAAGGTGTGTATTTCACACCTCTACGGCATTTCACACCATGACATAATTTTAATCTTTCTCATTACACAGCTCATTGGCTCCCATGTCCTGTCAAGCCATGTGCAGCTTCACAATGTGCTACATCCTTCGGATGGACGTTAAAATCGACATTCCCGGCATGGATTTCAATATTTATCCAATAGCCAATGTTAAATTCAATCCCACCTGCCCAATAGCTATTATGAATCCCAATATCCCAATATAAATTGTTTCAACTCGACTTTCAACCAATTTTACCGCCAACAAACCACCATTAACCTACCTCCCCCTGTTATTTATTTATTTTTCGTAAATAAACAAATAAACAAGAAAATAACCTAGTCTGTTTATTGAAAATAAAAAGTTCCCATATGTCTTTCCCTGTAACACTCACCACGGGTGTGCACTCCCGCAAATACCCCCACCCGCGTGCTCCGATGTGCCCCCTCGCACACTTGCCACAACATAAAACTCCCATTTACTGGATTAAACCTTGGCCCTCCGTGAAATCGCACCACAGACTTACGATCAGACAAACAGGCAGACACGTCTTTCCTCCATGACATCATACATTGGGACCTTGTCAGTCGGATCACAGGCCACAGGAGAAATACAAAAACCTCCAACCTACTCTCCAACACCGTCAGGTTGGAGAAAATATCCGAGTAAGTGTTTCTACGCCCCCTTAACTATTTCTAAGCTTTCTATGCAACCTTTTAAAACTCACAATAGTTCAATTTCAGCAAGATTTTCTTTACTATTTTCCCACGTCATTCATGCCTAATACACCTCACACATCCATACATACGGCACAAGTAGCCAATACCAATCAATACAAGAAACCCTTTCATACGTCAATGACACATGGCACACACAATGGACACAAATACATACTTCAATGACAGACATCCATATATACATTTATTCATTCATTCATATACCAATGAGTCTCTCAGACGTCGCGCGAACACCGGATCGACTCCAACCATGCACCTCCAACAGCCACTCCCCTGCCAACCTAGGCAACGCATTTTAAATCATGCGTTTCCCTATACATTCTCCATACCACGTGACTGACAAACCAGCTCGCATTTCAAACCACTGCGCACATTCAGCAGTGTGAACAATCGCAAAAATTCACAGCACAACGACCTGAGTGGGTCGTGTACAACGCCTTATGTCTCAATCATTCAAAAGAAAGGGGATTCTTAGACCGGGGTGGAAAGGGTGAGTTGGGGTGAAAAGGGTGGGGCAGGGAGGGTGGTGTTGCCTGGAACCCCGGGACAGAGCTCAGGGCTGGGAGGGTAGGGGTTTGGTATCTGCCTGACCCTCCCACGGGGACTTGACTGTCAATGAGCGGCATCAGTCACTCGTTAGCCTACCTTTACAGTCTTATTACCCATCCAGTTCCCCATCCTAGGAAAATTTAGTTTACCGACGTAGCCTTGTACTCGTGAGGTTCGTCCGCCTCGCGTTCTACCTAACTCTGAAAGGCTCGTAGCCTTGTGTACCCGTGAGGTTCGCCCGCCTCGCGAAGTACGGCCTTCTACCTAACTCTGAGAGACCCGTAGCCTTGTACCCGTGAGGTTCGCCCGCCTCGCGAAGTACGGCCTTCTAACCTACCCTTACTGTACTCTCCTGGCGTCCTACGCCCTTATAATACTTCTAATCTTACTTATAATTCCAACGTCTCCCGGGTAGGCCTCGGATCGGGACGCCGCCCTTATCCTTACCCTCACAACCCAGAGATCTATTACCCCTTAACCTCAGGCGCCCAACGTGGGGCACTTCCCCTTACGTAACGTTACCCTGACGAGTCCATAAACAATCAGTTGCTCCGGGACCCAAGCGGTCCGTAATTAAATTTAGGTTCGTGGAACAGGTATGAGCAGGGAACGGAACAAACGGCATCCGAGCAAGAGAGTGGGTTACAATTTGGACTGACCCCCATGCTATAAAGGAAAAAACAAAAGAAAACCCACAGCTCACCTGACCCGGATCAATTGCTAGCTGGTCTCACCACTCACTTGCCTGGGACCGCGTCCCGGACTGCACAGACTGATCCCACCGCTGCCACCAGTTGTTGGATTGGGACTTAGGACTTGGGACTCAGAAGACTCAGAAGAAAGGAGCAACGGATATATTTATTGGAACTCGAGTACTCAAGCTTGAGGACAGCAAAGTTGCATTGAAACTCACAAGGAATGACCAACAGTACAACAAGATGCTCTGAATTAAATCAATTAAACCTTGCTTTATATAAGGAATATCAGGGGTGGGGTTAGCTCACAAGATACAGAGATAGAATGGGCTCATTGGTCCCAGAATGGGCTCATTGGTCCCCCCACCATAGTCCCATCCTGTTGTTCAGTTAGTTAGAGGAAGCTCATCAAGGCCACTCATAGGTTAACTCAGATAAGGAGATGGTCAGCCATATGTGGCAACATGTTTACAACTTTCTGTATAGAACTTTGTTTGAGAAAGAACAAAGGGAGGGTGAATACTCATAAAAGTGTCAACATTCAAGATATTGGAAAAGTCATGAGGAGATAAGAACTGTAGCCAAGGCCAGCTGAGGAGAACTGAAAGATTGTGCCCACACAGGCTAAGAGCACACAGGAAAGAACTCCTTATTAGGATATTACACATCCTCAAAGCACAAGAAAGAACTTAAGTATTATAAAGAGTTCAGTAATAAGGAAAAACAGAACATATAATTGGTTATACTTGGTAATTGGTAAAGCAGCATAATAACAAAGGGGGAGGGGCATAATAGCTCCCTACATGTATATATGTATGTATATATATGTATGTATATATATGTATGTATATATATGTATGTATATATATGTATGTATATATATGTATATATATATGTATATATATATACATATACATATACTGTTGCGGATCCCGGGTTCGTCGACTTACTAAGGGGGGTTTAGGCCCTGCTCCCCCTCGAACTCCGGGTCCACGAGGCCGCCAATCACAACTACTAAACTCGTGGTCGACGGGTTTGCCCGGCAACTCCAGCCACCGAGCCCGCAGCTGCGCGTGGAAGGGTTAACGGTCATAACCCGAGTACCTTCGGACACACGCAGCCGTGAGAACGGGGACCGAACCCCGCACGAGTCACGCTGATTCTTGACGCCCGAGCGGTTGTGTGTCGCGTGACCCGCGCCGTTTAGGATATCGAACCCGATCGAGCGGTTTTAATTCGGGGCGATCCTAGGTCAATATGGGAAAGGACAATGACGGCCAGGTTGGAAGTACCAAACACAGGATTTATTCACGATGTATACAGAACATGGACAAAGCGAAGAATCTTAACGGCCTTACCTATGTTTCCCAGACAAGGGCCCTCATTCGTTCGGGGACTCGGGGGGGGGGGGGGGGGGGGGGGGGGGGGGGGTAATGCGCAAGAAGCACGGCCGCTTCGTGCAGCTCGCCCGTATGGGCTCGGTCGTGCGAATGGGCTTGGTGGACGAAAGCCCCAGGGCACCAACAGCCGGAGATGATCGCGGCAGGGACGACGATCAATGATGCACACGTACCAGGAGCAGGAACCAGAGGAGCGTTCAGTATGCTGGAGCCAAGCGAGAGAGTATAGCAGGAGCCCAGCACGCGCGAGAGAGATAGTGTCCGGGCCGGGTTTTATAACCCCCCGAAACCCTACCCGAATGTTCCGTGGGTCTCAATTGGCTGCCGGGGGTCACGTGACGTGACAGCCCCTCATTGGTCACCCTCGGCCACTCCCTTTAGCTCCCATTGGTTGCAGCTCTCATTGGCCACTCCCTCGGCCACTCCCTTTAGCTCCCATTGGTTGCTCACCGCTCCTCCTTCGGGCCTGCAGGGCCTGGCCTAGTCCCATGACGAGGCACTTTAGCCTTCAACGAGGCCTACTATCATCCTGCCTGCCTCAACGCATACTAACACTGGAAAGGTCTATGCTTTACATTTAATAAGAAATAACTAACTATAGGAGGCTACATGTTGTGGTTTAACTAACTATAGGGGGGTTGCCTTTATTCACAAAACTGCAACAATACATATATATATACATATATATACATAATTATATACATACATACATACATACACTGTACATAGTTATTTCATAAAAGCTGCTATTCTGGTGGAAGAGAAAAAGATAGAAATTAAGCTGAATAATGTTCTCTGAGAAAAGCGATGATTTAATTGGTCAAGAGAGTACAGGACTAAAAACCACAGGTGTTGTTTGGGCCTGGCTAGTCTGTGGATTGGTCAAGTTTGCTGTGTGCAGCCTTTGCTGTAGTTTCTCTGCATGTGGCCATCGCTGGCTATCATTGTAAGCTTTTGGCATCAGAAGCATTTTAAAGCTTTCTGGGCTCAGTGTCCATTTGTGTCATGTGACCCTGAGAAAGGAGCCAGGGAAGTGTAACAACCTTGGATTTGAATGTCAGGTGTGTAGATGATACAAACGCATTTTTCCTGAGACCGTTTAGAATGAGAAGGAAGCAAGCGAGGCACACACGAAGAGGAGGTGGAATATAAAGATAGGAATAAAGGAGCGATTAGCTAAGGAGAAGAGATAGGCTGGGGGTGTTTTGTTTGGTGTGCGCTTTTGAATCTTTCAAGGTTTAGAGCTCGGCTGTAGGAATTTTATCTTTCCCTTGTTCACCACAGCGCAGCCTTCCTCCTCATGCTGGCACCGTGCCCCCTGGCCACATCTGGCGGTTCGCCATTCCTTTATGCCCTACTACCCCTTTCCCTGAATTCTGCATTTCTTGGCCGTGTATAATAAACTCTGATATGAATTTTTATGATATTGATAGTGTCAGGGCTGATTGATACCAAAATAAATGCAGTGTTCCATACATTTGTTGTTGTTGTTGTCGTCGCAGTACTGCCACCTGTGTTGGTACCTCGACATAGCGAGTTCAATCCTCAGCACAGTCTGCTGGCACAGTTTCGTGGCCTGTCTACCTCGTACGGTGGAGACTCTACATTGCCACACGTGTCTGCTCACTTCCCTGAACCCTTCCAGCAACCCAACAGCAACCCCTTCTTGCATTCACCGGGCAGCGCTTCCAGCTACCCCCAGTCACCTGCCAGCTCTGGGCCAGGTAGTCCATTCCAAATCCCTGGTGAGATATTTGCCTCGTTTGTTTTGACTTTTTAAAATTGTTTTTCTCTTTGTTTAGTAGCAGTTCTAATTTTGATTGAGTACATTTCTTTTATTTTGTTTGGTTTAAGATGAAATGTTTATGTAATGTTGAGGGAGAGCTTGTTGAAACATTTTAGATTATCCTGAAAGAGCAACCATGCTCGACTTGGGGCAATGGGCAGATCTTTTCTTTTCTGATCCACATTTGCTGTTGAAATGTGATGCCAAGTGAACATGGTCAGGGGCTGTTTAGAGGTGGCTCCCTTTCGTTAAAACTTTTATTTTTAAACTCAAACCATGGCTATTTTTAAAACTGAAGTAATAAAAACTTCTATTTTTAAACTGAGGTCAAAACTCTTGCAAGAGCTGGATGATCTAGGCTAAAAAGCAGATAAGACAGAGAGACACAAAACAGCATGGTTCCTCAGGAAGATGGCAGTGGCCTGGTTCAGTCGGGGTTAAAAAATCAAAAGAATAAAAACACTTGTGGTAGTTTATATGAGAGATGAGTGAGCTGTTCTGAAGGACTAAAGGAATGAGGACTGACACGGAGCTTCTATGCCACAGACCAGAGAAAGATTGGGCAGAGGGGGTAGGGTGGAAAAAAGAGATAAAAGTTGAGCAGAAATCTTAGACTTCAAAAGGGTAATAAGGGGTAGGTTATTGGACAAACTGATGCAAACTTTTAGGGCTGGGTTTGAGGTAATGAGGTTGTAAAGGTTGGGGGTGAGTGGAGTAGAGCGAAGAGTCCACTGCTCCCAGAGGTGGAAGTTTATTTTATATTTTCAAAATGTATACATTGTATTGTTGTTGTTTTTTAACTGCATCAAATCCAAGATTTTTGTGCTTCTTCGGTTTATTTCTTTGCCTTTATCCTCATTCCTTCACTGCCCCTCACAGCAGACACCCCTCCACCAGCTTATGTTCCACCTGATGATCAGTCCAGTCAAGACGGATCCCAGTCTATGGACACTGCTACGGTTCCCCCAGTCACATCCACCAGAGGCGAGTTTCTCTTGGGCATGGCAAAAAGGGCTGGTGCTTTGGCAAAGACTGGTAAGATGCAAGACATGTAGGCCGTGGTACTGGGTTTAACCCACGTTGTGCTCCCTTGCATAGACCTCCAACCGGTGACATATGAGGAGCCACGCTTCTGGTGTTCTATCGTGTACTACGAGCTATTGCAGCGCGTGGGTGAAGCCTTCCACGCATCAACAACATCTGTGCTTGTAGATGGCTTCACCGATCCCTCCAACAACAAAAACCGCTTTTGCTTGGGCCTGCTTTCTCACGTCAACCGCAACTCCACCATAGAGAACACGCGGCGCCACATCGGTAAAGGTAATTTGACACCGTTTGTGCACGAGGGCAGAATATGCGCAAGGCAAGAATTAAGTGGAATTGCATATATGTCTTCTGATGCTCCATTCCCTAATTCCAAACACCACTTTCTTTGCATCAGGGAGCTGCTTTGGTGTTAACTCGCTGTGTGCTTGCACGGGATGTTTACGTACAGGTGTGCACCTGTACTATGTGGGCGGAGAGGTTTTCGCCGAATGCCTGAGCGACAGCAGTATTTTTGTTCAGAGCCGGAACTGCAACTACCACCATGGGTTCCACCCGACCACTGTCTGCAAGATTCCCAGCGGCTGCAGCCTCAAGATCTTCAATAACCAGGAGTTTGCAGCGTTGCTCGCCCAGTCGGTCAACCTTGGCTTTGAGGCCGTTTACGACCTCACCAAGATGTGCACCATCCGCTTGAGCTTTGTGAAGGTGCTTTTGGTGAAAAAGTAAACTTTTCCTTTCTTTGCGCTACTCTGGCAGAAAGGCAGATCATTTTGTTGCCTTGCTACAATTGTGAATATAGATACCATGCCAAACTCAGATATTTAAATTCTAATCTTTGTTTTACATGGAGCAAAATGGAATTTGAAGGGATCCATGTATTTATTGCTTCAGGTACCAATCTAAGGCTCGAGGATGAGCTTGCATTTCTATTGCACAGATGACAAGGGCATTAGGAGACTGTTATACTCTTGTATTAATTACGCTGCCCTCGGGAAGTGAAAAGCATGGTTAGGCGATCGGTGGTGTATGTGCGTGTCTGCATTTTAAAAATTAATTTTCTTGGCAACCGTTGGTCCGATTGACACGGAGTTTTACCATAGGAGCGCCTCGCCTGTATATATATATTTTTATTCATCACTATGACGTTATATGTCACTTGGTACGGATGCCATCATGGAAAAACGTTACACCTCTATATCTCTGAAACCGCTCGATGGAAAAAATTGAAACATGGCTCATTGTCAAGTATTCCCCATCGGGAATAAGATGCTTTAATGACGATGTAACAGGGGGCCTTCATTATGACGTCATAATTCGACGAGTATAATGTTTCATCCGATCAGTATGAAAAAAAAAAAAATTATCTGAAACTGTTGGTCCAATGCACAGGAAATTTTCACCAAAGGAGTGCCGCCTCCCGGAGGAAATTTTGTAATTATGACGTCATAGATCACGTGCTACAGGCGCGATCTTGGAAAAACCGAAAAACATTGCACCTCTATATCTCCGAAACCGCTCCACGGAAAAAATTGAAATGTGGCTCATTGTAAATTACTCAGTATGGGGAAAAAGTGTTAACTAACGATGACGTCATTGGTGCCTTAATTATGACGACATAATTCAACAGGGACTGATCAGTTTGAGAAATTTCTTCAGCATTATCTACGCAACAATTATATTAGAGGATATAAATTTATGATGTAATCGCTGTTGTGGTCTGGCAACCATATTGGATCAAAGAAAAAAACCCTTCAAAAACAAAAGAGTTGGCTCGCATCAAGTTGACCGCATGGTAAGTATTCTATGAATACCATCTAGTTATCTTTGGAGATGAACACATCAATAGTCAGTATATGTGATTTGAACCCAGAATCTCAGCAACATGGGCTATGAGCTCAGATTGGAACACCAATCAATCAGTATGATCAACTTGAGTACGTTATCACCGGTGGAGGTACAGAGCCACCATTGTTATGTATGTAATTTGTAAATGGACTCTCCTGAAAGATAATGTATTGTAGTAAAGTATTTGATCCTTTTCCAGTAACGTGTAAAACCTCAGGGAACATTAAAGTAAAACGATGAAATAACGTTTGTTGTTATTTCCGACCTAAAGGGTTCTATTGTTGCACTTTGCACACGTGTGCCACCCCTAAGTGGTTAACCTTTCACCCCAGTGCTACGATTATTATCAATAATATTTGTGGCAAAAAATGGTCTCTGAGTGGGAGTGTAGCATCTTTCGTGTTTTTGTGTGTTTCACAGGGTTGGGGTGCAGAATATCATCGACAGGAAGTGACCAGCACGCCATGCTGGATTGAGATTCATCTGCATGGACCACTCCAGTGGTTGGACAAGGTGCTGACGCAGATGGGCTCTCCACACATGCCCATCTCCTCGGTGTCCTGAAATACTATTCCCCCTCTCCTTCTCTTTTTTTTCTCTCTCACACTTGCTTAAACAAATATAACACTACTACCCCCAACCCCTCCTTTGTGGTTTGTTGTGCAGTGTATGCAGGCTGTACATGGCACGCCACCACAGACGAGTATTCTTATCTCGGCTTCTTTTCGCGTGATCACATTGCTCCCCCCTCCCTCTTTACCCCGTTACTTGTCCATACTTTGGATGGTCTATCTGGGCCATATTCTTATGTTACCGAGGAATCTTGAACATGTTACTGCTTATCCATCTGGTGACGGGGCAGCCATGCTGCTGGCGTGGGATGAACACCATTTGTTCCAGAACTCCCAGCACTTGGATCTCGGTCTTTTGATGGGAGGAAGGGTGGGGGGTGGGGGTTGATCTTCGCAAGAAGATCGTAGAAGAAGGAAGAAGAAGATCGAAGAAGAAGCAAGAAGGAGATCGTAGCAAGATCTTCAGCCGGTTTGGTTCACTGTGAAAGAGTTTGGCCGCTGCTATTTCCTGCTGCAGCCTTGATTTTGGCCCCGTTGATGCAAGTTGGTCTGCAAGAATCGCTGGCCCTCCGTTCACATTTGGATTCGATTCAAATAGGATGCTCTGTAGCTATAGCTGCATGTTTACAGCTCTTTCAAAGCAAAATATGTTGATGGGGTTGGAATCTAGGAATGGAAGGGCAGGATGAATTATACGATGAAATAGAATCTTAATGGGGTTGGAGGGAGGGGGAAGGGAGGATTGTGGGTATTTGTTTGTTCATTTGGTTCTCCAACTCACTTAATCAAGATATGCATTTCAATTTGTGCCTTTTTTTAACCTTCCTTTTACCTTGTACATGAGATGTTGGAGGAATTTTTTTTTTATTAAGTGGAAACTGGTGATAAGCTTCAAATTGGGGGATTTACCAATATGTTTGTGTACTCTTGTGAGCAAGGGAATATGTTAGTAGTTTGTTGTCAGGAGAACATTGCTGCTGCAAGTGCAGGGGGTGTAGCTTTTAACCAATGTTAATCTGCAACCTGATTGGTTACTTTGCCTCACACAAAAGCCTCGTGTTGCAGAAACGTGCGGTTGACGCTTACCTTTATACTCCTTACCAGCTGGTTCTTGAGTCGAACACTAAATTACAGCGCGGTTCCTTATGAGAATATTTGAGTTCGAGCTAACGGTTACTTCTGCACAGAAGCTGGAAATAAAACACCTTGCGTATTGGTAAGTCCAAGGTGTTGCATGCCTTTGCTTGTACACTGCTCAAGCTGATGCGGATCGGTACATAAGAGGATGTTGTGAAAAACTCTGGCTTCAGTAGAAAGGATGTCTGTCTGCATTTGTGTGTGTGTGCGTGTGTGTGTGTGTGTGTGTGTGTGTGTGTGTGTGTGTGCGCGTGTGTGCGTCGGGCTGTCTTTGCTTCAACAACAATGTGTGTTCTGCCACCAACAGCGTTTTTTTAATTTCTTGTACCTCACATGCAACAACATTCATCTTTATGTTCATAGGCTAGAGATGCTTCATTTACACTTAACGGTTTGCTATCTAGCTTGTCTGTGTTAATGTAAATGTAAATGTTTTAAAGATTTGCAAATAAACATCTGTGTGCATTTTATCTTGCATTCCAATGGGATTGTTTGTAGCAAAAAGAACGATATTTTTTGGCAAAAAAAACCCAAAAACCTTTGCACCACTTCCTCTGACCTGCTGCACTTAGTACCACTTCGAAGAGTCGATGCCCCCCCGCCCCCCTCCCCCCCTCCTTCCCCATACAGCTGAGCCTTCCCCTGATAATGATTGGATAATCAAAATCTCTGTTCAGCAGCGAGCAGTTTTATTATTACTCAAAAAGCATGAGATTGTCGAGAAATTCCACGAAGCGGTCACGACATTCTGGAGGCAATGGCTTCAGGCAGCTCAGGTCCATGGATTTGAGCGTGTCCAGCAGGGTGCTACGCATAGGGGTCGATATACATGCACTGGTCAACTCTAGCTGGCATTCTTAAATTTGATTGCTAATTTAAATAACACTAAAGTTGTTTACCAGTGTTGTTAGAAACCTGCTGTGGTGGTGGGGGTGGGTGACAAGGTACAGTGTTTCAAAACTGGCCGTAATATTGGGATTAATATTTGTGCTTTTGGACCAGAGTGTAAGGCAAGGTGGAAACTGAACTTTCATGCAACAGCAATAAGAGATTTGACTACCTTCTCCCAACTTAATGGCCAGAAATCCATGACGATCTACCGATTCTCCTCTAAAGCATCACGATTCCATGTCTGAGCCACTGATGCCTGTAGGACTCTTATCTCCACCAACTATTGTCCGAGGGAGGGCACATCCGAGGGAGGGCACACTCCGAGGGAGGGCACACTGATGCCTCGCCCTGCCTGCAGAACACCAGGATAGACATTCAAATCCAGGCTAGACAGTTCAGAGGCAAGTGCACTGCTTACCTCGAGGACATTATGCCAGTGAAGGCCAAACTTGCTTTCACCAATCCCTCTAATTCAAGCTGGATTGTACTCTCCTAATATACCGTTTTCTCCCTCGAACCAAATTCTAAGTTCTTGGAAAATGTTTAATTTGTGACAATTGGGGGCTGGGGAGGGAAACATACATTCCTTATAAATATAATTGCACAATGCACAGTTTAATAATTTTTAGTTACAGCAGCTTTTACCTATGTATACAAGATGCTGAAAGAGAGAAAAACCGTAAATAAAAGAAGGGGAGATGGAGGATAAAAGAGCAAATGGAGGTGCTGCCTGTGAGGCACACAAACCACAATGCACTTGAAAAATAAATTAATTTAACAGCAAGTACACAGTGCCAAAGGAAATAGATTCTAATATACAATTTTAATATTGGGGTTAACTTTCAACGTGGAGTGTCAATTCAAACGTTATAATTTATCAATGGGATCCAGAGTATATATTTATCCCCTCCTGCCCTCCCAGTAACCCTTTTCTTGTTCCAACTCCGACAATCCAGGCTACTGTTCACCTCCACTCATTTGTTGTCCCCCGTCGCACAGCGTAGCGAAAGGGGGACTATGGCTTTCCCCTCCGTGCGTGTGTGCGTGCGTGTTTGCGTGCGGGCGTGCGTAAGCGAAGGACCGCATTCGAATTTGGTGTGTGGGTGCAACCCATGTCAAAATCCAAGATGGCCGCCGCCATGTATGTCTGATGCCATGTATGTCTTAACCTTGTGAGATGAATATCTTGAAAAATAAGCGAAGTACCAACTTCTAATCTGGTGTGTGGGTGTATCTCGGCATAAGCAAGAACGCTATTGAAAATTGGGTCGCCACGTCAAAATCCAAGATGGCCGCCACCATATATATGCCTGAACCTTGTGAGCGAAATATCTTGAAAAATAAGCGAAGTACCAACTTCTACTCTGGTGTGTGGGTGTATCTAGGCACAAGCAAGAACGCTGTTTAAACTTGGGTCGCCACGTCAAAATCCAAGATGGCCGCCGCCATGTATGTCTGAACCTTGTGAGATGAATATCTTGAAAAATAAGTGAAGTACCAACTTCTAATTTGGTGTGTGGGTGTATCTCGGCATAAGGAAGAACGCTATTGTAAATTGGGTCGCCACGTCAAAATCCAAGATGGCCGCCACCATATATATGTCTGAAACTTGTGAGCGGAATATCTTGAAAAATAAGCGAAGTACCAACTTCTAATTTGGTGTGTGGGTGTATCGCGGCATAAGGAAGAACGCTATTGAAAATTGGGTGGCCACGTCAAAATCCAAGATGGCCGCCTCCATGTATGTCTGAACCTTGTGAGCGAAATATCATATCACAGCATGTTTTCTGCGTCTTCCACTTTGTCAACTCGCATCACTTCACCGACGGGGGACCTAGGCGTAACGCTTGTTCCTCTTTTATCTCGTCTGTGGAACCAACTGACCCAATTTGTTCAGTCCCATTCTTAAAAACAGCTGTTCACCACTACCTCGGGTTGTCAACCATCCATACTCATGATCTCTTCTACCCCAAATAAATTACCCCATTCCCAAGCACTCCCTTTTTCCAGGTCATTGATCTTTTTTTTATGCCTCTGCTGGTGAAGTCGCTGGAGGCATTAAGTTTTCGGGTTGGCTGTTCGTGATAGGTTTTCATCACCACGATAACATGAGAACGCCTGAAGGGATTTAAATAAAAAATAGATCAAGTATTTACTATGATGCAAAGATGATCTTTTGGATTTTGGTGTCAATGCCTGATCCCAATCATCAGCAAGGTTATGGAATCCATCATCGCTTCCGACATTAAATCCTTCCTCTACTCCAATGGCTTGATCTCCGATCATCAATTTGGATTCAGACCAAGCCACTCTACCCTGGCCATGCTGCTTCTGCTGTCAACAATAGATCCTCAATGCCAAACAGGAAATCAGAGCTGTCTTCCTTGACGTATCTCGTGCCTTCGATACAGTCTGGCACTCCACCCTGCTCGCCAAACTCTCCTATGGTATCCATGGAAATTTCCACGCATGGCTTGCAGACTTCTTCTGTTGTAGTCAACGTGTGGCTCTCAATATAATTCTCCCATCTCTTCCTGTCCAGGCTGGAGTTCCTCAAGGCAGTGTTCTGGGCCCTGTGCTATTTCTGGTCTTCATTTATGATCTCTCCGACTCTGGAAAATCCTCTATCTTTTTTGCTGATGACTCCACCCTCTGCCGTTCCATCTCTCATCCTTCAGATCAGCAGGCAACAGCCTCTTCAATCTGCAGACCTGGGAATAAAATTACAAGCTGGTCAAACACTTGAAACATGTCTTTCAATCCTGACAAATCTCACACTCTCACGGTCTCTCAGAAAAGACCATCTGGACAACCCTCCCATCTACTTTCTCAACAATCCTCTCGAAGAAGTTCTGTCACTCAAGCTTTTGGGTCTCATTTATCTGCCATGATATTTCCTGGGGAAAACCACATTTCCAAGCTGGCCTCCGTCGTGTGAAGTCCTTCCTTGGCACAACTGAGCTCCTAACCAATTCCAAAGCTTTCATCTGTAGCTTGATGGAATACCACTCTCCCCTCTGGGCTGGAGCACCTGCCTCACACCTAGCTCAGCTTCACGCTGTAGAAACCAAAGCTTTTAGAATCCTTTATCTCCCGTGATGAAGCTGATTCTGAGGGCTTTTCACTCACTCGCTCGCCGCAGGCAGGTTGGCGGTCTTTGTCTTCTACCGACTCCTCTCCGGGCTTGCACCCCCCCTGCTCTGTCTGTGCTCTGTCCCCCAAATATTTCTGCAGGACGCACAATATCTGCCAGCAACCCTCTTCTGGTGAAACTGCAAAAATCAAGACTCACTGCTCACCTTCACTCTTTCATTCCTCTTCCCCCCCCCCCCCCCCCCAACCTCTGGAACAAATTCCCACACTCTTTTCAATCCCATTCCTCCATCCAGGTCTTTAAAACAAAACAGCTGTCCACCACCATCTCTTATCTTTCCCTATCCAAAACCTTGATCTTTTCTACCCCCATTAACACCCCAAATCCTCCTTTTTCAAACTCCGTTTTCTTTCCTGAAAGTCCTTGTTGTGTCCATCTTGTTTATCTCATGTACCCTGCCCAGCCTTCTCTCTCCCCCTTTTGTCTCCTGCTCCCTTTATTATATGTTATATGTGTTAGCTTTTAAATGAGCATCGACTTGGTATAAAAATAAATAAATAAATAACAGGTGAGAGGTCATGCCAGGTAAAAATGTGATACTTGAGAAAGGCTGAAAGGATTTCAATCAAACTTGATACATGTATAATGATGTAATAATGTGGGCTGAGACATAACGTCACGAGTATGTATAATGATGTAACAACATCGCGACGTTGAAGTGTGCTGTTCTAGTTTTATTTTAATTTAAGTATATACTTGAACTCTGTGTGGAGTAATGTGTTCTATGAAGGAATGAAGTGTTCTATGAAGAATTCTAGTTAATATAGTCATGGAGTAAACCAACAACAACAACATGCATTTTAAGGCCATTTTCCCTGCTAGAGCGAGGGTTAGCCTTGCGGTCCCCATGACAATCTTCTCCATTTTGCCCTATTTTCTGCATCTCTCCTTGTTAACCCCCCTTGCCCGCATTTCTTCTTCCATTTCTTTCATGACAATAGCACATTAGCTACTTACCTGCAGGTGCACTGTAGAAGGTGTTTGTCAGCATGTAGCTGTGTCGCCAATTCCACCTGGTGGTTTCCCATCAGCTGCTCGTTGACCACGGCCACCAATGATTTTTTGGCTCTCAGCGCCTCCAGGCAACTTCCTGCACCTGCAACATAAACAAATGCCTCTGGGAGACCCACCCCTTATACCCACTACCTACCACCTGTTGGGCTTGGAGCTTTTGGCCAGTTGGTTTGGACAATTCTTTGCAATAAGCCAGACATTTTGAGTCGATCCTCATTCTAGTGTTGTCGTTCGTCTACGGCACCATCGACTACATTTATACCTTTCCCATTGGTTGTAAACTCGAGCAGTTGTCAAGTGGAACAGTCCCAAAGCACCACCCTTTATCCAGATCACATTTCAAGGACCGGGTATTGAAGGATTTGACATTTTCGCACCGTAGCACATTCTGTTCTTGCCTTTGTTTCGAAGACTCTTAATGGAGCTGGTGGTACACAAAACCTTTTCCTTTTCCTGTATCCCCCATGTGCAGAACAGAGTTTGGAATAGACGATGAAACCTCGTCTGTGCTCCAGCTCACCTTTTATACTTATTCGGTTTGTCTGGAGTTTCGTTTTCATTCTTGGGACGTTCTGTGCAGGTTTGTGCTTCGGTACATCATAATAAGGTTGAGTTCATCCTCATTGGAGAAGGTGCAGTCTTTATTGTTTTAGGCACACACTCTCACTACTCGATCTGCTCACACAGACTCAGGTGTCTGCTTTGAATGGTCTGCCCTTCTTACCTCCACCAACGAAGGTGGATGGAGGTTATGTTTTCACCCCTGTGTTTGTCTGTCTGAACAAAATATCTAAAGTTGTTGACGTATTCGGACAAAACATGGTGGAAAGGTCGGGCATGTGACCAGGAAGAGTTTATTCAATTTTGGTGAAGATTCGAATCAGGATCTGGATACGAGAATTATTTAGGTTTTTTTTTTTTAAAGTGATTCTTCACCATTGAGTGATGGGGCCAAAAAGCGATATGTAGCATGATAATTCAAAAACTTATGGACGGATTATGACAAAACTTGGTGTACAGGTCGGGCATGTGACCAGGAATAATCGATTTAATTTTTATGAAGATTCGAATCAGGATCTGGATACGAGAATTATTTAGTTTTTTTTTTAAAGTGATTCTTCACCATTGAGTGATGGGGCCAAAAAATGATATGTAGCATGATAATTCAAAAAGTTATGAACGGATGATGACAACTTGGTGGACAGGTCAGGCATGTGACCAGGAAGAATTGATTCAATTTTGGTGAAGATTCCAATCAGGATCTGGATACGAGAATTATTTCGTTAAAAAAAAAAAGTGATTCTTCACCATTGAGTGATAGGGCCAAAAAACGATATGCAGCATGATAATTCAAAAAGTTATGGATGGATTATGACAACTTGGTGGACAGGACAGGCGTGTGACCAGGAAGAATTGATTCAATTTTTGTGAAGATTCGAATCAGGATCTGGATACGAGAATTATTTAGTTTTTTTAAAAAGTGATTCTGCACCATTGAGTGATGGGGCCAAAAAATGATATGTAGCATGATAATTCAAAAACTTATGGACGGATTATGACAAAACTTGGTAGAAAGGTCGGGCATGTGACCAGGAAGAATTGATTCAATTTTGGTGAAGATTCCAATCAGGATCTGGATACGAGAATTATTTCGTTTAAAAAAAAAAGTGATTCTTCACCATTGAGTGATAGGGCCAAAAAACGATATGCAGCATGATAATTCAAAAAGTTATGGACGGATTATGACAACTTGGTGGACAGGTCAGGCATGTGACCAGGAAGAATTGATTCAATTTTGGTGAAAATTCGAATCTTTTTTTTGTTTTTTTTTAAAAGTGATTCTTCACCATTAAGTGATAGGGCCAAAAAACGATATGTAGCATGATAATTCAAAGTTATGGACGGATTATGACAAACCTTGGTGGACAGGTCGGGTATATGACCAGGAAGAATTGATTCAATTTTGTTGAAGATTCGAATCAGGATCTGGATACGAGAATTATTTAGTTTAAAAAAAAAGTGATTCTGCACCATTGAGTGATGGGGCCAAAAAACGATATGCAGCATAATAATTCAAAACGTTATGGACGGATTATGACAACTTGGTGGACAGGTCAGGCATGTGACCAGGAAGATTTGATTCAATTTTTATGAAGATTCGAATCAGGATCTGGATGCGAGAATTATTTATTATTATTTTTTAAAGTGATTCTTCACCATTGAGTGATGGGGCCAAAAAACGATATGTAGCATGATAATTCAAAAAGTTATGGATGGATTATTACAACTTGGTGGACAGGTCGGGCATGTGACCAGGAAGAATTGATTCAATTTTGGTGAAGATTCGAATCAGGATCTGGATACGAGAATTATTTAGTTTTTTTAAAAAGTGATTCTTCACCATTAAGTGATAGGGCCAAAAAACGATATGTAGCATGATAATTCAAAAACTTATGGACGGATTATGACAAAACTTGGTGGACAGGTCGGGCATGTGACCAGGAAGAATTGATTCAATTTTGGTGAAGATTCGAATCAGGATCTGGATACAAGAATTATTTAGTTTTTTTTTAAAGTGATTCTTCACCATTGAGTGATCGGGCCAAAAAATGATATGTAGCATGATAATTCAAAAACTTATGGACGGATTATGACAAAACTTGGTAGAAAGGTCGGGCAGGTGACCAGGAAGAATTGATTCAATTTGGGTGAAGATTCTAATCAGGATCTGGATACGAGAATTATTTACTTTAAAAAAAAAGTGATTCTGCACCATTGAGTGATTGGGCCAAAAAGCGATATGTAGCATGATAATTGAAAAAGTTATGAACGGATGATGACAACTTGGTGGACAGGTCGGGCATGTGACCAGGAAGATTCGATTCAATTTTTATGAACATTCGAATCAGGATCTGGATACGAGAATTATTTAGTTGAAAAAAAAAAGTGATTCTTCACCATTGAGTGATAGGGCCAAAAAGCGATATGTAGCATGATAATTGAAAAAGTTATGGATGGATTATGACAACTTGGTGGACAGGTCGGGCATGTGACCAGGAAGAATTGATTCAATTTTGGTGAAAATTCGAACCTTTTTTTTTTTTTTTTAAGTGATTCTTCACCATTAAGTGATGGGGCCAAAAAACGATATGTAGCATGATAATTCAAAGTTATGGACGGATTATGACAAAACTTGGTGGACAGGTCGGGTATGTGACCAGGAAGAATTGATTCAATTTTGGTGAAGATTCGAATCAGGATCTGGATACGAGAATTATTTAGTTTTTTTTAAAAAAAGTGATTCTTCACCATTGAGTGATAGGGCCAAAAAACGATATGTAGCATGATAATTCAAAAAGTTATGGACGGATTATGACAACTTGGTGGATGAGTTGGTTCGGTGACAAGAACAAGCCGATTAGATTTTGGTTCATGTCAGATACAGATCTGACCTATCAGTGGGATACAAAACGTGAATTGTTCAGCCTGGTGGAGGTATGATCTCTACCGGTGCCGTTCTAGTTGTAACTGTACCATCGTTTTGAGCAATATTGTGTTATAATCAATCATGTGGCTTTCCCCAAGGGTGAGTTGTGCCAACAAGGTAAATACCCACAGGGCTGCATGCCAAATTGCTCGCTGCTTGTTGGGAATCATTTCTCAGGTATCATCACAAATCCAAACCGCACTATTTCTCCCATATTTTAGTTTTCACGCCGTTGTTCAGTTTTTAAAAATCATGTTGGCGCATTATTGTACCAAAGTACATCTTTCAGTTTTGGAATGGGAATGAAAAGTGAAATGATGATGATGATCAAAACTTATTGGGCAAACTGACGCACAGATGTCCCAGTGTGTGCCTGAGCAGGTCACACGCCAACACCTACCATTCAAAAGCATATTCGATTGGTCTAAAGAATGCCGGTGAATTGTAATCTATAAATGTTGTAAAAAAATCTGTACAATGCTTGATTTCCCCAACAGGGACAAATTTTGTAGTAAAGTAATACCGTAGTCATCATCAGCATCGATTCAACAGGAGATTGTGTTGTGTGCATTTTCTTTTTGATCGCATTCTTCAGATCCTCAGGTTTCTGCGGTAAATCAAGATGGGAATCTACCGTCGGGCATTGCGTCACCCTTTCCCTGTGTACACCACAAGGAGGATTACATCAGCTTGTGATAGCGCCGGTCGGAGCTTGTGATCGGTTTTAAGTCTATACCGGTTCCGGCTCACCCGGGTGTATGAAGCACGGTCAATGTGCGATTCCCGTACGTAGCCGTGCGGCTGGAGGTCGAGTGTTGGTCCCATGCCTCGAAGAGTGCATAATATGTGGTACGTAATCTGCAATGGTCACGTAAGCCGAAAACTACATGGATAACCCAAGACGCCCCAGTTCGAAATTTGCAGGTTTTTTGTTTTTTTTGACAACCCACTACACCCTTTGAGAAACTGAAGTAGTGTGTGCCGTTTCATTGCTCTCACTAATATTACTACAACGATGGTTGTGCTTCTGATGCAGTGCCCCCTATAGATCAGGGCAGGAATTTGTTCAAGGTCCGAACGATAACTCACCATCGCTTTATTAAGACACCATGAGAGCTTTAATGTCCACCAGCACGAGCTAATGCTCATTAGTCTTATTGTTGATCTGAGGGTCTGTCTGCACAATTATTGGGGCCCAAAGTGAGATAAGGTGGAGAAAGTGGTGGGGGAATGGAGTCAGGGGGATTGGTGAGGCAACGGGAGAGGGCGGTTAATAGAGCAGGGCGACGATATGGGAGAGAGATTGGTAGAGCATGATGATTGATGAGGGTCGGTTAAGTGGATGGGAAGCGAGGGAGACACATGAGGTGGGGGGGAGGAGGGGTGGACAGACGAGGTGGGAGGGTACTGGGGGGGGGGGTGGACAGACGAGGTGGGAGGGTACTGGGGGGGGGGGGTGGACAGACGAGGTGGGAGGGTACTGGGGGGGGGGTGGACAGACGAGGTGGGAGGGTACTGGGGGGGGGGGTGGACAGACGAGGTGGGAGGGTACTGGGGCGGGTGGACAGACGAGGTGGGAGGGTACTGCAGCGGGGACACGGGGTGTGAGGGTACTGGAGCGGGGACACACGGGGTGTGAGGGTACTGGAGCGGGGACACACGGGGTGAGGGTACTGGAGCGGGGACACACGGGGTGTGAGGGTACTGGAGCGGGGACACACGGGGTGTGAGGGTACTGGAGCGGGGACACACGGGGTGTGAGGGTACTGGAGCGGGGACACACGGGGTGTGAGGGTACTGCAGCGGGGACACACGGGGTGTGAGGGTACTGGAGCGGGGACACACGGGGTGAGGGTACTGGAGCGGGGACACACGGGGTGTGAGGGTACTGGAGCGGGGACACACGGGGTGTGAGGGTACTGGAGCGGGGACACACGGGGTGTGAGGGTACTGGAGCGGGGACACGGGGTGTGAGGGTACTGCAGCGGGGACACACGGAGTGTGAGGGTACTGGAGCGGGGACACATGAGGAGGGGGGAGGAGGATGGGTAGAGGGCGTATGAATATAAAACAGACCCTGAATCGCACCCGATGACTCGTCCGACCAGTACAAACCTGCGTGACTGATAATGAGCGACGCTCTCGCAATATCCTCGTCCAGGCTGTCTTTGAAGCGATACGCCAATACATTCATTCCAAAGGTGTGCAGTGGGACGGACTCCGGCTCAATGTTGCCTCGCCCCACCTGAAGCACCAGATCCGAGTAACCTCGGCTGTGAAGCACCTCCAACGCGAAGGAAACACGAATGAGTGAGAACCTTCTGAACGAAACACCTGCAACTCCGGTAATTATTGGTCGTGGTGTGAACTGTAATTACTACAATTACTATAAATCACCTTTACCTGCATGACGGACTCAGAGCAGACCTGCTTGATCAGCTCATCAAACGAGGTTGTTCCAACTGTCACGAACACAGTCATTGCCACTCACCCTTGCACTCCTTCTCTTGTTTTTTAATTATTATTTTTTCCTCATCCACAATGTGCACGTGACACACGATGTCGTCCTCTTCCTTTTTAGTTTAAATGGCTTATTCCGAGCCTTTTCCGCCATGCACCTGGAGGACAAGTTCCGGCACCCTTCGTCTAGTTTTACCCGTTTATTCAACAAATTTTAAATCGATTTGCAGAGACGAGGGTACTTGTGGTTCAGCCGGTGGAGCATATCCGGTACACCAAACAACTGAGGAAAAGGCGAGACCGGGCGGTGTATAAATGGGTGTTCCAGATCTTAGGGAACTTTACACCGCTCGCAAAACTCGGTAAGGTGATATGTTTACCCGCGACGTCAAATTCAGAACGCTTCCTCATTGGAGTTTAATTTTTTAATTAGTTAATTGATGCTTACAGAGACAAGAAGTCTCATGTACGTCACAACGCTTCCTAGTTCCTCTTCTTCAACACATTGCTTTTCATTAACGTACGTTGTACTTCGGGAAGGCGGCGGCGGGCTGAAGTTTCTTATCTTCTTTTGAAATTTTCGCTTAACTCAAAAACAACAAACAATGCATGCTTACAATGGTTTTCTACAACTATATTGAGTTATCAGAACTAGATTGGATTTCAAGGAGAGTAAAAAATTAGCGAGCTTCAATTTTGGGACATTTTTGTATGGCCATCCACAAACTTCCGGGTCACGTTTTCCCCATAAGGTGCTGAAGACCCGCCTTCTGTGCTTGTGTTGCTATTGCACGATAGTGTGTGCAGCTTGCGGCTCCACGGGCTCCCGGATGCTCGCTCTCGGGGGAGCGCGGCTCGGGGTCTCGACGTTCTTCGCGTCCACCCTCCCGCACGACGTGTGTGGCAGCAACGGGCTTCCGCTCACCCCGAACTCCATTCGCATCCTGGGCCGTTTCCAAGTCCTTCGGACTCTGTCTAACCCCGGGCTGTGCCAGTACCTCGACATCGTCCGCAGCAAGCACGGTGAGGACGACACGCGAGTGTCTCTCACACACTTGTCCGCACACAATTCTACTCTAGCCAGTTTATTTTTTGCTTGGAGTGAAGGAAAGGAAACTATGAATATTGCGTATGTAATATGTAGAAAGGATTCAAATCGGAGACCAACGTGTATCCTACAAGTGTCTACGACTCAGAAGTTTGAGAAATGTTAAAGTTTGAGACTGCGATTAATTATTTATTTCCTATCAAGGACATTCCGTGTTTGGTTTTGGATGCTTGTTGTGAGCTCTGCCTGCTCCTTGCTTTGCCTGCTCCTTGGATTGCGATGTGAAGTGCGATCTGTCACTCATATTGCAGAACGACTGATTGTTGTGGCCGAGCACTATGATTCCAGCGTGGAGAGCAGCCTGGAGCAGGGAGTCCACCATGGGTAGGGTCTTTTGCAATGTCCACTTCTACCAACAAGCTGCAAAGGACGGATGACGACCACTCGTGGAGTTAGAGCTTTTTGTAAAGCCATCTCGTAATGTTATAACTCCAGCACAGTTTAGTTGTACATTCCGGAAAGGTCGTTTTGACCAACCCACTGGTTCATAACGTAGATTGAACATGATCCAAGCACTTAATGTATTGTAAAATGTTGTCGATTGTTTTGGTGTGCGGCTGGCAGGATAGCCTACAGGTGTGCAAACACTCACCTCTGAGCTGTCTTGCCTGAGTTTGAATCTCGACCCGGCTATGAACTGTCACCCTGTTATTTCATAGACTGGGCAAGGCATCAATGTCTGTTCCGTCCGTCAATCCGGAATACCTGTACTGGGAGCGTTGATGGACATTAAAGATCACATGGTGTCTTTTGCAAAGAGTGAGCAAATTATCACCAGCTCCCTGAAAAAAAAATTGTACCAGACTCGGTAGTATAATGGTTGGAGTGTCTGCTCCGAGTCTGGGAGGTCGACGGTTCGAACCCTGGCCGAGTCATACAAAAGACTTAAAAAATGGTTTGTGCTGCTTCCTTGCTTGACACTCAGCATTTAAAAAGGAGAGAACACGGACAAACGACCATAGGTTGACGACCATTGCGCAGGCTTGCTGTGCCTAATACTTAGGCAGTTAAGACCGAAAAATAGGGCGTATCGTTCATTTTTTCAGGAAAGCACCAAATTTGGCACAGATGTCGTATGGACCTATACAATTGTTTTCCTGAGGGGCGCCCAAAAATTCAGAACCCCTGGTGGCCGCCATATTGAATTTCAACATGTCTGCCATCTGTGTTCTATTTCCCTCAATAACTTCCATACTATGAGCGATAACACCACAGTTCCAGTGTCTTACCCCATGTTTTCATGGTCTCTGAATCCAATGGGATCAATTGCATAAAGATTGGCATCCATCATCTTTAATTTCAAGATGGCCGCCATGGTGTTTCCATTTTCCTTGAATCTCTCATAGTATTTTAGGTAAAATTTCAATTCCAAGTGATACACATTGTTTTATTGGTCTCTGATAACAATGGAATGGTATTAATTAATCAAAGTTACACACAGTTGCAGTTTTAACTTAAAATATTGTGGGCACTTGGAAGGTGGAGGCTCTCGCACAGACGCGTAGTACTACAAGCACTGTCCATCGCAGTCACACAGTGATGTGCAGGGCAGATTTGCCCTGGAGCATTTACAGTTGCCTTTACAGGCCGACTTACAATGGCAGCTTGTACGCTCTGAACATGCCTCCTGTATCAGTGGTATTGTGGTCCAAATTGGTGTCCAAGAAGTCCCTGTTTTCATCCAGCCCCAATCAGCTGGTGATGGAAGTTCTGGGTAGGGCACAAGTGCCTGACTCCATACGTGTCCAGCCTGAAAACATGCACGTTTTAGGTGTTGTTCGAAGGCGTCTGCTGTTGGGGGAATGTGATCAATAATTGTTCTTGCCTTCTTCGTGAACAAGTGTCGGCGCATGTCATTCACTGTCTTTATCTCGGTAGTCCGGTCATAGAGGATGGCAACATATCTTTCTATGCTCTGTAGTTCCATAGTAATAGCGTCCACAGATGGCCTATAAGCGAGAGCATGAAAGGTCTGCGTGATGCTGGGGTATGCCTCCCAAGCCTTCCAGGCTGTCTTTTTCCCAATTTGGGCAAAAAATGACACTGTGTCGCAGCCAGTGAAGGCATGAAATAATGGCAAAGACTCGGACTTCCTGCGGCCAAGGCCGGTGGCAATTTTATGGATGGCAAGGTAGCGGTAGCTTTTACCAGTGCCAATGGCAATCCAGAGTTCCTCCACACCGTGTGACTGGTCGGTAAAGTAGTGTGCTATTGCCAAGACCACAATATCAGAATCTACAGTTCGAATCGATACCCGTTTTCTCCCCTTTTTCACGGCATCCAGGACATTTTTTTGGGATTTTCTGAATTTTTGGGCGCCCCTCAGGAAAACAATTGTATCGGTCCATACTACATCTGTGCCAAATTTGGTGCTTTCCTGAAAAAATGAACGATGCTTCCTCTTAACTGCCTAACTATAATGGCATCCTACGTCGAAGCTCCTTGAAAGGGAATTCACATTACTCCTGCCATAGGCGATCGCCAGGCCTGGCCAGCCGGTTCATAATGGGTTTGGGCAGACCCACCTCTTACCCCTGTATACCCCACAAGGTAGTAGTAATTGGGGACTTTAAAGAAGAAGAAGAAGTGTTGTGCGTATGTCCGTGCGTGTGTTTTGCTCCTCGATTGAAAGTTACGCTGTTATTAACTTTATTTTATTCATTGACAATCCTACTGTTATGACGTTTTATTATGAATACACGTTTGTAATATTGTAAATCTGACTTGCTGCCCTTGTAACGCGGGGATGCCTGTGCAGCGTGCAGGAGGTGTTGCGAGTGGCGCAGCAAGTCCTTCAGGCACTCGAGTTCCTGCACAGCCGTGGCTTTGTCCACGCCGTTCTGGCACCCAGAAATATACTGATTACCCCCAGTGTATGTGCATTCACCGCCAATTTGGCCTTTCGTTTCATTGGCTGTCATTTATTTTCTTGTCTATGTTTATCCATGTGTGAAAATAATTTAAATGGCTCTCCTGTTATGATTGAGTTGCTTTAACTTGAGTTCTGTTGTTGTTTCTTGTTTTGTAACTGTGATTAGGGCCATGTTAAATTGGCCAAGTTTGGGCTGCACTACATGACCGGTGGCGGAGCAGATGTCGATTTCCCCATAGGGTATGTGCGTGTGTATTTCGTGTGTATTTCCAAGATGGAATAAATTGCTTGTCACGGCATGATAAGACGGTCGTAAAAATTTGTCCCAATGTTAAAGGTCAAATAATTAATTTTCCTGCTTGTGAAAGGAAATGATGCACCGTGTACACCATTAATCAACTTGTCTGAAACATTTATGCTTCCCCGGAAGGAAATTGCTCTTGTCCCAACACGTATTGCTGTGCATTAGCCCGATCGCATACGGGACAACCGGCTTCATGCCCCATGCCTTCTCCATGGTGAAATGACTGGTCCCACATCTCGCTGCTCGACACCTGAAACGAGCAATTTGGAGTCTACCGTTTTAACATGTAATTGAACATCAAACTCAGGATGGTTGTTCACAAGTGAATCCCCAAAAATCATCTTATGAATTATGACATAAGACCATTAGATAAATATAATGTGTTGATTTGTTGATCGATTAACAAGCAGAGACAGGTATTCATGTCACGAATGCATACCTGGCTGGAATTTGATTGCCTGCTGGGTCTGCCGGTTGAATCATTCACGAAGCACGGCTGCTCCTGTGACTCGGTGCCCCCAGAGATTCGGGCATGAATGTGCCATTTTTGCGAGGGTACTGGTACACGATGACATACTCTTTAGTTAAGGTGCATTGGGCCTGTTGCTTTTACAAGCATGCAAAGGCAGGTGTGACAGGCAATTTAAGTTGCTCTACAAAGGATAGCAAGCAAGTAACCAGTGGTGTTACAAAACTTCAAGTCATGCGATATATATATATATATATATAATTTTGCAACTCGCATATTTGAGAAGCAAAGTCCCCTCACCTTTGTGGTGGACACGGACAGTCATGCTGGTTACCTGTTTATCAGTTATAAATACAAACGAGACCCCGTTGTAAACAGCTGTCACTCCCCTCGTTCTCAAGGACAGGCTCGATCTCCACTTCACGAAGAAAACGACAACCACAAAAATCGGGCAAAAGTAGGGGAATAGACAAAAAAAAGATCAATGTTTAGAACAGTTGTGATTATTTTATTATTAAACACCTGCTGGGATTTAAACCACTCACCTGACCATGAAGTGAAAGTTTTAGTTTTGGATCACATTTCTATCTCAAACGACACTCGTTAGATGGCATACCTGAACAGTTTACAATTATCCACCAGGCTGAACAGTTTACGCTTTGTACGTCACTGATAGGCCGGAACTGTGTCGTAGCCCACATTGTAGCCCACTGATAGGCCGGAACTGCATCATAGCAAATATTGTAGCCCATTGATAGGCCAGAACTGCATCATAGCCCACATTGTAGTCCACTGATAGGCTGGAACTGCATCATAGCCCACATTGTAGTCCACTGATAGGCTGGAACTGCATCATAGCCCACATTGTAGTCCACCGATAGGCCGGAACGGCATTATAGCCCATATTGTTTCCCACTGATAGGCTGGAACTGCATGATAGCAAATATTGTAGCCCACTGATAGGCCAGAACTGCATCATAGCCCACATTGTAGTCCACTGATAGGCTGGAACTGCATCATAGCCCACATTGTAGTCCACTGATAGGCTGAAACTGCATCATAGCCCACATTGTAGTCCACCGATAGGCCGGAACGGCATTATAGCCCATATTGTTTCCCACTGATAGGCTGGAACTGCATGATAGCCCACATTGTAGCCCACTGATAGGCTGGAACTGCATTGTAGCCCACATTGTAGCCCACTGATAGGCCGGAACTGCATCATAGCCCACATTGTAGTCCACTGATAGGCCGGAACTGCATCGTAGCCCACTGATAGGCCGGAACTGCATCATAGCCCACATTGTAGCCCACCGATAGGCCGGAACTGCATCATAGCCCACATTGTAGCCCACCGATAGGCCGGAACTGCATCATAGCCCACATTGTAGCCCACTGATAGGCTGGAACTGCATCATAGCCCACATTGTAGTCCACTGATAGGCTGGAACTGCATTGTAGCCCACATTGTAGCCCACCGATAGGCCGGAACTGCATCATAGCCCACATTGTAGCCCACTGATAGGCCAGAACTGCATCATAGCCCACATTGAAGCCCACTGATAGGCCGGAAGTGCATCATAGCCCACATTGTAGTCCACTGATCGGCCGGAACTGCATCATAGCCCACTGATAGGCCGGAACTGCATCATAGCCCACATTGTAGTCCACTGATAGGCCGGAACTGCATCTTCGCCCACATTGTAGCCCACTGATAGGCCGGAACTGCATCATAGCCCACATTGTAGCCCAATGATAGGCCGGAACTGCATCTTCGCCCACATTGTAGCCCACTGATAGGCCGGAACTGCATCATAGCCCACATTGTAGCCCAATGATAGGCTGGAACTGCATCTTCGCCCACATTGTAGCCCACTGATAGGCCGGAACTGCATCTTCGCTCACATTGTAGCCCACTGATAGGCCGGAACTGCATCATAGCCCACATTGTCGTCCACTGATAGGCTGGAACTGCATCATAGCCCACTGATAGGCCGGAACTGCATCATACCCACTGATAGGCTGGAACTGCATCGTAGCCCACATTGTAGCCCACGGATAGGCCGGAACTGCATCGTACCCACTGATAGGCCGGAACTGCATCGTACCCACTGATAGGCCGGAACTGCATCATAGCTCACATTGTAGTCCACTGATAGGCCGGAACTGCATCATAGCCCACCTTGTAGCCCACTGATAGGCTGGAACCTTAACCAAAATCTAATCGGCTTGTTGTTGTCACCGACCCAAATCATTCACCAAGTTTTGTCATAATCCGTCTACAACTTTCTGAGATACTGTGCTATATTCCTTTTTTTGCCCTATCTCTCATTGGTGAAGAATCACTTCAAAAAAAAAAAATTGGATCCAGATTGGGATCTTCACCAAAATCGAATCAATTCGTCCTTGCCACGCACCCAACCTGTGCAGAAGTTTTGTACAAATCCGTGCATAACCTTTTGAGATATCGTGCTCACGGAGCAACAAACAGACAGGCATGTGAAAAGGTAACCTCAGTCCACTTTGGGTGGTGGAGGTAACTATAACTCTTATAAATGGCTACGTTTTTCATAAACAATCAGAATCTCTTTTGTTTTGACAAACAAGAGTGTGAAACGTTCCACCATAATTGCACAGTCTTTCGTTGGGTATTCTAGTAAAACTCAGACTCTGCGTGCTATTCTGTGGGTGTCGTTCAATCTGAGGCCAATATTTGGATCTCATTGAGCTGAATATGGAATTGTTGGCCAAATTGACAAGATTGGTGACAAATATACAGGAAATGCTGAAGTGGCGATGCTTAGTTATCATTCTCTGGCGCTGCGCGTCTGCTTGTTCATTCGTTTACTTGTGAGACTTCAGTACCGTATGACCGGAACATCATTAATTGATGCTGATGTGCTCGTTGGGCTTCCGTCTCACAGGTATCCGGCGTATTTGGCTCCTGAGGTTGTGGCGCAAGGTGTGCGACATGGGGTTGGTAATGCGGGAGGAATCGCCGTGTACGGGGTCAGCCCAAAGAGTGACTTGTGGGCACTGGGTTTGGTGCTTCTTGAAATGCTCGCGGTAAGGCCATGGCATGACCAGATTGCTCTTTGTTACAGAATTCTGTCAATATATATATTTTTTTTTTTTTAAAGTTATGGGTGCATAAGACCTTTCATTAATAATAGCTTCACAAAAGTTTTAAAGAGATGCACACTGCAGAAATTGGATACGTAAATCCTTGTTTTGCTTTTGCTACGACTCGATATGTGGATTCCAAACAGTCAATTTGTGCAGGAACATCCATAATGTGTCGTCGTGTTGAAACGTTTCCATCTTTCACCCTTTTTACCGACGACTTTAAAGTACCAAACTCTTAATTCCTGCCAAAAACAGCTCTACTTGCTTCAAGTACTCGTTGGGAGATATCAACACCTAATTTGTGATGAGATGTTGGAAGGATTTCTACTTCCTCCACGAATGACATGGTGCTAAATTAAATGTAGAGATAAATGTTTGGTTTTGGTCGTGAAATGTATTTCCCTTTTCGGTCGAGGAGGTTACTCCTGCGGAAGCATTTTTATTTATTTATTTATTTTTTCCAGACCCGTAAAGGTTCTCATGTGATATCATTTGTGCCATTAATAGGACATTTTCTCAACTCCAGTAATGTGTTCCCCTCCCGAGGCTAATTCGTGATTGTTTCCAGTATCACTGTGCTTGGGCCACGTTAGCATTAAAAAGGGGGGGGGGGGGTGTGAGGGGAGCTGGGAGGTTTGAATAAAACAACTTTGGACTCTCTGAAACCAACAAGACGTTGATCAAGTATGTTAAATGCTAACTCCTGTGGGAAGCAAGAAGAAGCTGACATTTCAGGCATCGATCTTCTGTCTGAGCAAACGCTCTCCCTCCTTTACTCCGACCAATGGTTAACGCCTGAAACCTCCGCTTCTTCTTTTCCCGTGGTGATTAGCACACCTTCATCAACGTTGTTTATTGGATCCATTATTCGACCTGTGTGCCGACACAGGCAGGCATGTGTGTGATTGATGCTGTGAAGAGGAACAGGTTGAGATGGTTTGGTCATGTGTTGAGGAAGGATGAAAGTGACTGGTTGAGAAGAGTGATGGAAATGAATGTAGAAGGAAGCAGAGGACTGGGAAGACCGAGAAAGACTTGGCTAAAGATGGTGGAAGAAGAAATGCGGGCAAGGGGGTTAACAAGGAGAGATGCAGAAAATAGGGCAAAATGGAGAAGATTGTCATGGGGACCGCAAGGCTAACCCCCGCTCTAGCAGGGAAAATGGCCTTTAAAGTGCATGTTGTTGTTGTTGTTGTGCCGACACAGATCGACACCAACCTTCATGAGCAAGACTAGTCCTTTGCACAGCATGAGTAGTAATGGTCGTGCCGCCACTTCACTCTTTTACACACTTTCACCTCTGCTTTCTACCCCAGTGCCCCACTGAACAAAAATTTCAACAACTTAACAATAACAAAATCGCCAACATTGACATCCGCATCAAACGGTTCAATATGATCATCACAACCACAGCTACCAAATACATTCCAAAGGGTAATTTCAAAAATATAACCCCAACTGCTCCCCAGAAATGGCACACCTCATCAAACGAGCCAATCTAAAACACACCAACACCCAAAGCACCAGACATAGTAGAAAGGATTTAAACATTAAACACAGAAATCAACAACAAAATACTTGTGAAAAACACCAAACTGGCACTCCTCTCTACAAACACTAAACCACCCAACCAATACCAAGCACTTGTACAAAACCATAAACAGCATCAATAACTTCAAGAGCAGCATAACACCCTTACATGCAGCCATAACTACCACAGCCATTATACCATCACAAAAACAACAAGCTGACATCCTCCTCGACCATTACACAAACACAAGTTGCATAGGACCTAGAAAAGAGAAAAAATGTATTACAAGACGCAAACTCATCTACCAACTCAACACCATCACACCATTCACTCCTGCGCAAACAACAAAAAATCATCAAAAACTCGTAGGCTACCGGCAATGACAACATCTCCAATTTACTTTAAAAACACCTTGGACCAAGGTGTTTAAAAACACCAAAAGCCTTAAAACCACAAGAGCACAACACACTATACTTTCCGAATGGAGTCCCACAAGGCTCAGTCCTCTCCCCACACACTCTTTAATCTGTTTTTGCACAACATTCCACAACCACCCGAGAGCATACAATTAGCCCCATATGCGGACGATATAACCATCACCTCTACTCATAGCAACATAAACATCACCACAGGACAACTTCCACCCTTCCTCAGCACCCTACAAACCTGGCTCACCACCAACAGACTAAAAGTATCCCCCTGAAAATCAGCAGTCACTCTTCTAACAAATTACACCAAGGAACATATGTGCTGCACCAGACATCATACTGAACAACATCCCTATTCCACACACACACCAAACAAAAATACTCGGCGTCACTTTTAACACATCCACGTCATTCTCAGATCACATCACAAACATTAGAAAACCTTCACACCCAGGCTGAACATACTTGGGGCACTCACAGACACCAACGTCGCACACCACAAAGAAACATCACTAACATACAAACTACATTAGATCAGTCATCTAATGACGATCAGTCATACACCACTGATGACACCTGCAACCACAACCAGGCCGCTCCATAAACAATAAAACATATCATGGAAGACTGTGCGGTCCTGGCTTCATGTAAACAAGAGCACAACATCTTGGATGTGAGGGATCTCTGGGTCGCTCCTTTGAGATCGATCGGCTATCTCAGTGCCACTTGTCTGTTCAACCGGAACTGACTGGAGCAACAACAACAACAACCTCGGTGCAATGGCCTACACCTTGATTTGTAATTTCTCTCCTAAATAATTTCGTGCGTTTCTGCAGGGCCGTCAGATTTGGAAGGAGTCGAGCGTTGTCAAAACATTGACTGACATTTTGAAACTGGGTAATTATGCATTTTTTTTTTTTCATGCGCAACGATTATTTCAAAGATGTTGAACTACATCGGTGAACGTTTTTCCCTCCCTATCTCCCCCTTTACTGCGCACCACATTGCAGGAAAGCAGACGGACATTTCCTCAAGCCTCCTCGCACAATTCTGCAGCAACAGAAAGGTATCCATTGTCTTCCTGTGTCTGTTGAAACTTTCTCATCTTGTCCTTTCGCTCTCAAATGAAACGTTTTGTTTTTTACCCTCACCAGAGGAGAGGGTATTGCATTTGAGTCCGTTTGTTTGCTTGTCTGTCTGTTTGTCCGCACAGAATAAATATGATTTTCTCTGCAACTGGTGGTGCGATTGACAGGAAATTTTCACCATAGGTGCACCTCCTCCAGTATTTTTTAAAATGATAATTATGACGTCATAGGTTACGTGATACAGGCGCCATCTTGAAGAACCGAAAAACTTTGTACGTCTATAATCTCCAAAAGCATTGCATATAAAAAATTGAGGCGTGGTTCATTGTACAGAACTCTCCATGGGGAATAACATATGTTAATGATGATGTCACAGGTGCCTCCATTATGACGTCATCATTCGACAAGTACAAAACTTCATCCGATCAAGATGAAGTTTCGTGAGCGTCATCTAGGGATAAATTTGGTGGAGAAAAAAATAATAATGATCACATCATCGGTCACGTGGTTTGGTTGCCATATTTGTTTTTAACACAAAAGCCTTAAAACCACTAAAAATGCATCCTGGCAAGGATCTGCAATCTCTGATTGCTCTTTCTTGTTTACATTGTCGTTTTGACATTTCGAAAACTTTTCGCAAACTCGTAATTAACTTTTTCTTGCTTCATACTTGAAGTCTTGACTCCAAGTACCTCGGACCAATTTTCATCATTGATGCCACTTTAAGTTGTTTAGAATTTGCAGTTGGGGCATTTTTATCCTTGCTGCTTCTTCCATTCTCTTTGCAGGACATTTCTGATGACATTCTGCAGATTCTCAGATCCTGTCTGGTTTACTCCCCAACACAAAGGTACATTGACTTATTAATGGCTAAACCGTTGTACTTATCATGTTTTAATGTCTACTTGCCATTTTACCGTTGTCTCTAAAAGTTTGGTCCAACATGGTTTTCCCCTACTATATCGATGATCAGAGCAATGGCGGCTGAACTGCTGCAGAGAGGTGTATTTGAAGAAGTGCCGTCAACCTTGCATCCCACCTATTGCTCTGACTTCTGGTCAGCAGATGGGCTCCGCTGTGCCAACCTTGAACTGACTACTTGCCCAGAGTCTGTGGAAGGTTACAAACCTTGCCAAAACTAGATCTGTGTTTGTCTGTTGCTGAAGCAGCATGTCCCTATCTTGTAAGCACTCCTGCTACTCCGTCCTATTTTCAGATGCAGATCTTCTTGCTGAGCGCTCTCTGGACGAGGTTTACCACCTGTGGGGTTTGGCTGGCGGTGACCTTGAGAGGGAGCTCGTGAGCCATGGAATCATCTGCTGCAAGCCAGCCGTCTGCACTTTGCCAAAGTGAGAAACCTTTCCATGTCTTCTATTTGAGCAGATACATTGGTTCAGCTGCCTCGCAACATTGAGTTGATTTTGGTGGGTCTACGTTCGTCAATTTGTCTGCAATTCATGAATTTTAATGGGAAACAGAAATATAAATTGTCAGTTCAAAACTGAACTGTTTGTTCATTCCCCTACTTGTTGTTTCTACATGTGACCCCATGACCCCACTGTCAGTACATTACCTCTTATACTGTCTGTCCACGTGCAAGTGTGAATATGTAGAGCTATGATAGCTTGGTCGATGTGTACATTTATTCCACAGCCTGGTGTTGGAAGCCGGAGAGGTTTATGGGCAGGCTCGTGATCGCAGCTGGCTCCTCAATGACACTACGGTTACCCTTTCCATATCCCAGCTCCGTACCGTAAGCATGGTCCCTGATTTAGCCGCCTGTGGACCCACCTTCGCTTTCTTACTCTGCCTAATTCGGGTTGCTTGAGGCTTTATCCCATCTGATTCATCTCCCCAATTGTTTGGTTAATCCATTTTGTTCATGATAGGTATCATGCTTCACTTTCTTCCTGGTACCCTCATGTTTTGTGATGCCACAGTGTACAAATTGCTTGGGCAAATAAACCGAGTTAAACCTCGAGGCAGACGCCAGATCTCTCCACACAAACCGTTTACCTGCACCAACACGATTTGCCACCTTTCTTTTGATATTGTGCGTAACCAAACCGCATCTTGTATTGGTGGAGATGTGGTTGCTGTGTATTTGCAGCGCCTGCAAGATGTGCCTGGAGAAGTGTTTTTCCCACTGCTCGAAGAAGAGTGAGTGGCCACAATGGCCTACCGTCGTGATTGGGCAAAAATCTGAGTTTGTGTTACCTGCCAGTGAGCGTTTGCTGATCGTTGCTTTGTGTTGGAATGAAAGATGTCTCGAATAACAATCTGGATCTAATTCCTTTTACAGAGATGTCAGCTTGGAAGGCACTGCCATGGAGACAGCTCGGCTCCCGCTCGTTATCCGAGAGAGAGACACGGAATATCAACTTTTCCGACTGGTGCTGCTGCGGCGCCTTCTGCAGGTACCTCAATTGCATTGCGCGCATGGCGTGAAGAGTTCTGGGTGCCTTGACGTGTCCGTACCATGTAGGGCAGTGATCACGCATTGGGGATTATATTGTAATGTTCTTTTCATCTCTGTGAGGGGAAACGGATGTGCATAGCTCGAGGCCTAGCTCCAGCTTGCAGTAATCGAGATGGAACTATTGGTTAAAATGCAGCGTTATTGATTGTGGTAGTGGGTGTATAACGGTGACCGAGAGATTGTCGTGCGTGCTTTGTAGGCTTACCCATACAAGTGCGAGCGGCTGTGGAAGGAAGCGAGGGTCGACATTCCTCCACTGCTTCGCGGGCACATTTGGGCGGCTTTGCTTGGTGTCAAGGTGAAATGACAGACGCACACAAGTTCGCTGTAAACTGCAAGTTTTGGGTGGGGGTCGTGGGGAGGGAGGGAGCAGGGTGGTAGGGAGTGGGGCCTCTAATAAGATGTTTGTTTTGGATATTGTTTCACATATGGAAGCACAATGTGTATTTATTTATTTATTATTATTTTGTGAAGTGTTGCTTGATGTGGAGGGAGCAGCAAAGGGGTCTTTATTCTTTTTCTTTGTTTCCCTTTGTGAAGGGTAACATTCACAGGAGATATGAAGCCATCGACAAGGACACACCGATTCAAACTGATCGCCAGGTAAGTGATGCTGTGCAAATGCTACCTCATTGGTATGGTAATACCTGGCCCACCAAATTACTTTTCTTTGAAGTTCACACTCTTGTGGAGACTTGAGGTCATCCTGGCAGGTACGTGAGAGAGAGAGTCATCCTGGCAAGCACCTCCCCCTTTCGAGTTTTCTGATGCCGTGCTCTCGCTTGGTCCAAACGTATTGAAAAGGGGAAAGACTTTTTGACTCTCGCTCAGATTTAATCAAGGCATGTTTGTACCCGATCCGAAGGCTTCCTCTTGCCAACTCGGCAATGAGGTATTTCATTGTCCACAGTTCAGACCGGCCGGCAAGCTTTGTCTTCATCGAAGAGCACCTAGCAACAGTAAAGTGGAAAGGGTGTGTTTGCAGTTTGAAAATGAAAAAAGCACCAACTGCCTCGTTTAATCCTAAAGCCTTCACAAAGTTGGTCATTGTAATTTTTGATGGTTGTTAAAAACCCCCATTGGCTTTCTATCTCATCAGATCGAGGTGGATGTCCCTCGATGCCACCAGTACAATGAGCTGCTGTCCTCCCCCGAAGGTCACACCAAGTTCAAACACATCCTCAAGGCCTGGGTTGTGTCTCATCCACAGCTCGTGTACTGGCAGGGTGAGCCATACATGGCGGTGGGTTCACCTTTAACATCATGACATGAGTTAAATTAAACACTCGGACCACCTGTCGATTTGGTTGTCTCCGCAGGGTTGGACTCCCTATGTGCACCATTTCTGTTCCTGAATTTCAACAACGAAGGTAAAATGCTGCTATGGTCGGTCGTCTTCTATTGAGCAACGACGGTATTGGCGTCTACCAGCTTGAGATTATGGAGAATTTTGAAATCGATTTAATTACTATTCTTTTTATCACCTACTGTGCACTCTTGTTAAAATGAAGGGTCTTTGAGACTTGAAGGGTCTTTAATTATGACTCTTCCTGATTTTAAATTTAATTTAAAATTTCCTTCCACTTTATTATTAGATAAAAAGCTATTACCCAAATATTTATTATTATTAATTATTATTATTATTAGATAATTAGATATTATTAGATATTATTATTAGATATTAGATATATTATTATTAGATATATTATTTATTAGATATATTATTAGATATATCTAATAATAGAACCTAATAGATAATAATAGATAATATCTATTATTATCTAATAATAATAATAGATATATCTAATATCTAATAATAGATATAATAGATGTTAGATATATTATTATTAGATATATTATTATTAGATATATTATTTATTAGATATATTATTATTAGATATTAATTATTATTAGATAATTACCTATTTCCTTCCACTTTATTAAACCTGCTTTATATTTAATTTCCTTCCTGATTTAAAATTTAATTTTTGAAGGGTCTTTAACTATGACTTGGGTCACCCATATTAATTATGACTGGATTGGAGAAGATGATTGTTTATTTGGGTTGGTGTTTGGGAAACGTGGCACGGGGGAGGGTTGTGGGGTGTCGAGCAAACCGCAGCAGTGGTGGTAGCCGTCAGGGAGCATGCCGGTTAACGGGGTTTGGTTTGTCCACTCCCAGGCCACGCGGTGAGTGCCGTCACATTATTATGTATGATTACGGTGGCTTTTCTGTGTGTATCTTTGCAGCCCTAGCGTATGCCTGCATGTCTGCTTTCGTACCGAAGTATCTTCGTGACTTCTTCCTTAAAGACAACTCGCACGTCATCCAGGGTAAGCTGTGTCTGCGTCTGCAATTCAAAACCACAGCGATGCTGGTCATACGACGGTGAGAAATGCAATCAGGCTTTTGGTTGTTCTCTTTTTCTAATCGACTGCAACCGCGTCCCACTGGAAGAACCATTCGTTGTTTGGAATATCGTTCCAACGATTGACACATTTGACAGTCATTGCCATTTTGATTAATCGATTTCAACTCAATAAAACAAACGGTGAAATGTAAAATAAATATTTCTCCGAATACATGGAACCACAGCAGATAAATCAAATAAACCTCTTATGGCCAAAAGGAAACTGCAGGTTGAACCATCGCAGGTGGATTGTGACACTATTTTGGGATGATGATGTGCTCATGCATCCCGAATGACGGGGGCTGCTCTTTTATTGTGTTGTTGTTGTCCGGTCTGACCGGTTCGAAATCCGGTGAGTTGCCTCAATGCGACTGCAACGGTGAACAGATTTGAAGACCCCCTGCTGGATCACGTGTCCAAATCCCACGGGACTGTGCGGATTGCGGCACCAAATCGGTCCAGCGCTACGCTAATTATGTAGCACACGCCTCATGCTAATTAGTCCAAGCGGGCTGGAGGTGAGTGGCATTGTCGGGCGTCAATTGCCACTGCCAATTATTCCTCAACGTGTTTTTCTTGATCACCAAAGAGGGATGACAACCCAAATTCACCCCAAGACCAGGTATAATTAATAAGGCAATCGACAGTCACGGGGAAGGAAACACAAAGAAGCAATGAGCAAATAAATGATTCAACAAATCCTTAACCCAAACTACCGAATACATGCCCACGATACTGCAACCACGACAGACGGAGATCCTTAAATAACTAAGGTGAGCCCACAGACACACCAAAATAAATAGACATCAGGGAAGTCACGAGACGAGAAAAGTGTTCCTGGCAAACCCGGCCGAGAGATGATCTGGTGCCGCAGGCCGGTCAGGATTGTGGGGGGCTTTTTCCCACCTAGATAGCCCCTAAAGGCCTAGCAAAACGCTTTTAAAAACATGCAGACAGATTTAAAGGTGAGGACCTTAAAATGGGGTCAAAGAGCGTGGTAATTTTAGATTGACATTAAGAAGGGTAGACGTCGTCTAACTATTACAGAAGCGACGCAATTCTAATGTCACAATTGATTACATCACGCTTGTGCTATTACATTTGCTAAAGATATAACTGAACTATACAAAGCAGCGTTAACCCTTTGGAGCCATTTCCACAAATTTCCGATACCATAACAAGTGTGCAGACTGTATGTTCCTTGTTTTGAGACTACTGCGCTATATTTTTTGGGAGATTAATCGTTTACAAATGGTTGTTGATTGCGGCTTCAGGTGTTCCACCTTGGCACGTCTTGAAGCTCTCCCTTTTCATTATGTACTTTGTTATTAAGATTAATTGCTGTTGCTATTGTACAGAGTATCTGATGGTGTTCTCGCAGCTGATCGCCTTTCACGATCCCGAGCTCAGCAACCATCTGAACCATATAAAGTTCATCCCCGATGTGAGTCGGCGAGCGCAGCTTGTTGCTTGTACGTTGATATCGAGGCTCGTGGTAGAATTTGTACAAAAATCGCATGCTGGACTGGGACATTTGGAGACATGATTTACTTTTCACATTTGATTATAATGACACAAACAGCAGTCAAATCAGGCTGTTTGCATGATTTGGATCTAAAATCGCAGCATCAGGAGCTTCGGTGCTCAGATGGGAACACCCAGCCGGCCATTTTGTTGTTGCACGAAGGTGGTTGTTTAGCTTTGTGAGATATTGTATAAGGTGTACAAACAACAGGCAAATGGGAAAAACGCTCATTTTGTGCTTTCTTGGAGGTGAATCGGGATCAGTGGGAGTGAAATTGTTATTTACTTATTTTCATTCCAGAGATAACGTTGTTTCGGGACAACATTGTGATGACTACGTTGTTTTGTCTTTCAGCTTTACGCCATTCCATGGTTTCTGACCATGTTTACACGTAAGTTTGGTTGCATTTTTATTCCGATCGCTATTAATGGTTTACACAAAAAACGTTTTCATTGAATTTTACGACAATCTTTCTCGTTACATCTTCAACTATTATTTTATAAATACTTGTTTTGAAATGAAACGAGGTTGTTTTTTATGCATCCGCCGACAAAGTCGCCAGAGGCATTTTTTCGGGTTGTCTGTCCTTCCGTGATAGGTTTTCGTTATGGCGATAACTTGAGATCGGCTGAAGACCACCCCCTCCTTCTCCACCCCTACCCCCCAGCTCTCCCCCTTCCACAGATCTACCGACGTCCCTGTTCGCTACTGTTGTTGTGCTTGTGTGCTTTCCTCTCCCTCCCCCTCTTGTCTCCTGCTCCCTTTATTGTATGTTTTATATGTCCGTGCATGTTTTCGTGTTTGATGTGTTAGCTCTTACACAAGCCTCGATTCTGTATACAAAAAAAAAATAACAAAAATAAATAAATAAAGGGATATAAGTATGTAACGTGGTACAAGTATGTAAATTGATGTAACGATGAACTGATTGGATTATGGGGTCAAGAGGTCAAACGTCAGGGCCCTGTTATGTAAAAAAAATAGTTACTGTGCTAACTTGCGAACCTGTGATGGAATTTTGACCAAACTTGGTATAAGTATATTTAATATATATTATTTTAAAGATGAACTGATTAGATTTCGGCATCAAGAGGTCAAATATCGGAGGTCATGTGAGGTAAAATGTGATACTTAGCAGTTGAAGGAATTTCAATCAAACTTGGTACAAGTATATATTATGATGCAAAGATTAACTGATTCTATTTTAGCATCAAAAGGTCAAAGGTCAGAGGTCATGTCAGGTAAAATGTCGAGGTAGGGACTTGAACTAAACTAAGTGCATGTACCATGATACATATATACCTACAGATTAGATATTGAGGTCAAATTGTTTTGAGGTTTTAGGTCAAAGTTAGAGTAAGCAATGTGGGCAGATGTATTTCAGTCAACGTCGTGACGTCAAATTATGTCTAGTTCTTTTATAAATACGCGAGGTTGTTCAAAATGTCCAGATATTACATAATTTCAAAAAACACATGAACCGAACCAGCTGGAGAGTTTGTGAAAGAAGGGGTGGGAGGTGGTGCTGCTGGTGGTGGTGGTAAGATAGCAAATTGGAGCATGGGTGGTTATATGGTGGATGCAGTGGAGTCATGTGTTTGCATAAATGGCTGACGCCTGCATCATTTTTTCATCAGCCCGATTAGTTGAGCAGGTAGTAAATTTTGTATTTTCAGCCGGTTGTGATTTAGCTTTAAAAACCAATTGGTGTTAATTTGTTTTGTGAGTTTGATTTGAACATTTCCGGAAACGTTTATTTAAACTTGCTCTCTTCCTTTCCATGAACATTCCACTATGCTGCATATGGGTGCAGGCCTATTAACTGGGAGATGCTTTGCGTCCCAGATGTGTTTCCTCTGCACAAGATCTTCCACCTGTGGGATACCCTACTGCTGGGGAACCACTCCTTTCCACTCAGCGTGGGTGTTGCCATCCTCCAGCAGCTCCGAGCACGTCTCCTCGCCAGTGCCTTCAACGATTGTATCCTGCTTTTCTCGGACTTGCCTGGTACGGATTCTACCTGACGTGTAGTCTCTATCATACACGTGGTGTGGATCGCAAAATTTGAGGCTCTCTAAAGGCTCGCAAAATGGATAACCAGGATGCTTTAGTGTCAGTTTGATGTTCCCATCTGAGCCCATAGGTTGTGATAAAAATTGTATGCAAAGTCCAGGCTCATGTGAGAGCAAGTACATTGAATGAATGAAGGAATGATCGTTTTAAGGCCATTTTCCCCTGCTAGAGCGGGGGTTAGCCTTGCGGGCCCCATGACAATCATGGTTCCCTGTTTGAGGCAATGTTTTATGGCCGGATGCCCTTCCTGACGCAAACCCTTAGTTGCCTCTTACGATGCGCAGGGATACGGTGTACCTATTCTAAACCGGGGTACACACCGGGATCATTCATCCCAGCAAGCTGGTACTCAATTTGCCGACCTCGGAAGGATGACAGGCTGAGTCAACCCCCCTGGTGTTAATTTAGCGATCGACCGGGATTCGAACCCAGGATCCTAGGATCCCAAGCCGGCACCCTTACCGCTAAGTACATTAAAACATAAATTAAACATAAAGTACATTAAACATAAAAAACAAACAGACACAAAAAGCATAAGATAAAGGGAGTAGGAGACTAGATGGGGAGAGAGAGGGAAGCACACAAGCACAACAGTAGAGAGCAGGGACATGGGGAGATCTGTGGAAGGGAGATGGCTGGGGGTTGGGGTGGGGGAAAGGGGTACACGGTGTAAAAGAAATTGACACTACCAGGAATTTCAGGAATGAAGTCTGAGATTGAAAGAGGTGGATTTGGGATGTATTAACGGGGGTAGAAAAGATCAAGGTTTTGGAAGGGGGAAGATAAGACATGGTGGTGGACAGCTGTTTTAAATACCCGGAGGGAGGAGTGGGATTGAAGAGCGTGTGGGAGGTTGTTCCAGTGGTGGGAGAAAAGAGGAATAAAAGAGTGAAGGTGAGCAGAGAGTCTTGATTTTGGCAGTTTCACCAGAAGAGGGTTTCTGGCAGATATTGTGCGTCCTGCAGGAATATTTGGGGGACAGAGCACAGACAGAGCTTGGGGAGCTACGCTGGAGAGGAGTAGGTAGAAGACAGAAATACCACCAACCTGCCTGCGGTGTGAGAGCGAAAGGCCCTCGGAATCTGCTTCATCGCGGGAGATACCAATGATTCTGAAAGCTTTGGATTCAACAGCGTGAAGCCGAGCTAGGGGAGGCAGGTGCACCGGGCCAGAGGGGAAAGCAGTACCCCATCAAATGGCGGATGAAAGCCTTGTATGTGGTGAGGAGCTCAGAGGTGCTAAGGAAGGACTTTGCACGATGGAGGATGCCCAGATGGCGACTGGCTTTGGATGCCAGCTTGGAAATGTTTTTTTCCAAGGAAAGATCATGGCTGATAGCAAGACCCAAGAGCTTGAGTGACAGAACTTATTCGAAAGGGTTGTTAAGAAAGTAGATGGGAGGGTTGCCCAGATGGTCTTTTCGGAGAGACAAAGTAAGAGTGTGAGATTTGTCAGGATTGAAAGACATGTTCCACATGTTTGACCAGTTTGTGATTTTGTCCAGGTCTGCAGAGAGTGAAGAGGCTGCAGACTGTCGATCTGAGGGATGAGATATGGAGCGGCAGAGAGTGGAGTCATCAGGAAAGAGATACAGAGGATTTTCCAGAGAGTCGGAGAGATCGATGATTAAGACCAGAAAAAGAACAGGGCCCAGAACACTACCTTGGGGAACTCCAGCCTGAACAGGAAGGGGAGATGAGAGAATTCCATTCAGGGCCACACGTTGACTGTGTCCGGAGTGGAAGTCCGCAAGCCATGTGTGGAGATTTCCATGGATACCATAAGAGGAGAGTTTGGTGAGCAGAGCGGGGTGCCAGACCGTATCGCAGACGCATATCGCAGGGCACGATATATGTCAATGGAGACGGGTCTGGTTTCCTGTTTGGCGTTGAGGGCCTCCATCCATTGTTGAGACAGCAGAAGCAGCATGTCCAGAGTAGAATGACCTGGTCTAAATCCAAATTGGTGATATCTTTATCCGAGATAAAGCCATTGTAGAAGAGGAAAGATTTAATATCAGAAGCAATGATGGATTCCATGACCTTGCTGATTATTGGGAACAGGTTGATTTGTCTGTCATTGCAAGGATCTGTTTTTGCACCTTTTTTGTGTAAAGCGGTAATGTTGGTTGATTTCCAAGCTTATGGCAGATGACCTTGAGCAAAAGAGAGGGTGAAGAGAACGCGAGAGGGTGAGATCGAGCGGTAGAGCAGGATTTTAGGACTCGTGGCCTGATGCCGTCTGGTCCAGTTGTAGAATCAGAGTCGAGGTTTGACAGAAACTTCTCCACCTTGTCAGGAGAAAAGGACACAGAGTCCAGGAGCAGCTGGGTACGACTGGGTAAGGTGGGTGCAGAGAGGTGGGTTTGGGACACAAGATTTTGAGGCAAACACAGAGTTTAGGCATTCAGCTTTTTCACGTGCGGAGTCGGCTGTGTAGCCATTTGAGGTAAGGTAGGAAACAATGGAGGGGGAAGGGGAACAACAACAACAAACAACAGGCATTTTAAGGCCATTTTCCCTGCTAGAGCGGGGGCCCCATGACAATCTTCTCCATTTTGCCCTATTTTCTGCATCTCCCCTTGTTAACCTCCTTGCCCGCATTTCTTCTTCCACCACCTTTAGCCAAGTCTTTCTCGGTCTTCCCCATCCTCCACTTCCTTCTACATTCACTTTCATCCTTCCTCAACACATGACCAAACCAGCTCAACATGTTTCTCTTCACAGCATCCATCACAGGCTCTATTCCCATCATCTTTCGCAATTCATCATTTGTCTTCCTCTCTCTCAACGATACTCCACACATCCACCGAACCATTCGCATTTCCACCCTTTCCAACCTACGTTGCTGCTCTACGTTCATTACCCATGTCTCGCTCCCATAAACAATAACAATTCTCACACATGCAGCATACACCTTTCCCTTCAGCTTCAACTACACTCCCCTCCTCGTCAGCATGCCACTCAGTTCCCAGGAGGAGGAAGGGGAACAAACAGAAACAGATTTGACCAGATGCCACCAGGATTGGGAGGAGGGAGACAGGTTTGAGAGTTCAGCCTTGAGAGTAGAGGGATATTGTTTCCTGGGTCTCCTGAGGGTAGACACACACTTGTTCCGAGCTTGGTGGAAGGAACTGAGATTGCCTTCAGTTGGATTTGTCTTCCATGATGCCAAGGCAAGTTGTTTCACGGTAACTGCCTCACCACAAGATTCAGTGTTCCATGGATGGGAGGAAGGGTATGACAACTGAAGACGAGATGGGATAAATCTGTGCATGAGAGAGAGAGAGCAATTTACTTTGGAAGAATTCCCAGGATGAGTTGATGTCAGAGGCAGTAGAAATGGGAGACCAGTCCAGATGATTGATGGCTGCTTGAAGACCGTGCCAGTCAGCCTGAGTGAAATGCCAGACTCGCCGACGCTGAGGAGGGTCTTTGAGAATGGCCAGAGAGATGTCCACTTTAACAAGACCCTCAGGAGAGCCAGGAAACAATATCTCTCCGTTCTCAGGACAGAACTCTCTTATCTGTCTCCCTCTTCCAAATCCTGGTGGCGTCTGGTCAAATCTGTTTCTGGTGTTTGTTCCCCCTCCATCCCCTCCCTCACCTCAAACGGCCACACGGCTGACTCCGCACGTGAAAAAGCTGAAAGCCTCAACTCTGTGTTTGCTTCTAAATCTTGTGTCCCAAACCCATCCCTCTCTGTACCCACCGTACCCAGCTGCTCCTGGACTCTGTGTCCTTTCCTCCTGACAAGGTGGAAAAGTTTCTGTCAACCCTCGACTCTGATTCTGCAACTGGACCTGACGGCATCAGCCCACGGGTCCTAAAATCCTGTTCTTCCGCTCTTTCACTCCCTCTCTCTGTTCTCTTCACCCTCTCTTTTGCTCAAGGTCATCTGCCATCTGCTTGGAAATCTGCCAACATCACCGCTTTGCACAAAAAGGTGCAAAAACAGATCCCAGCAACGACAGACCAATCAGCCTTCTCCCAATTATCAGCAAAGTCATGGAATCCATCATTGCTTCAGATATGAAATCTTTCCTCTTCTCCAATGGCTTGATCTCTGATCATCAATTTGGTTTCAGACCTGGTCACTCTACTCTGAACATGCTGCTTCTGCTTTCTCAACAATGGATGGAGGTCCTCAATGCCAAACAGGAAATTAGAGCTGTCTCCCTTGACATATCACGTGCCTTCGATACGGTCTGGCACCCCGCTCTGCTCACCAAACTCTCCTCTTTTGGTATCCATGGAAATCTCCACGCATGGCTGGTGGACTTCCTCTCTAGTCGTAGTCAACGTGTGGCCCTGAATGGGTTTCTCTCAGCTCCTCTTCCTGTTCAGGCTGGAGTTCCCCAAGGCAGTGTTCTGGGCCCTGTGCTTTTTCTGGTCTTCATCAATGATCTCTCTGACTCTCTTGAAAATCCTCTCTATCTCTTTGCTGATGACTCTACTATCTGTCGCTCCATTCTTCATCCCTCAGATCGGCAGTCTGCAGCCTCCTCACTCTCTGCAGACCTGGACAAAATCACAGACTGGGCAAACAAGTGAACATGTCTTTCAATCCTGACAAATCTCACACTCTTACGATGTCTCTCCGAAAAGACCGACTGGACAACCCTCCCATCCACTTTCTGAATAATCCTCTCCAAGAAGTTCTGTCACTCAAGCTTTTGGGTCTCACTATCTGCCATGATCTTTCCTGGGAAAACCACATTTCAAATCTGGCCTCCAAAGCCAGTCGCCGACTGGGCATCCTCCGTCGTGCGAAGTCCTTCCTTGGCACACCTGAGCTCCTCACCACATACAAGGCTTTCATCCGCAGCTCAATGGAATACTGCTCTCCCCTCTGGGCCGGTGCTCCTGCCTCACACCTAGCTCGTCTTCACGCTGTTGAAACCAAAGCATTCAGAATCATTGGAATCTCCCGCGATGAAGCTAACTCCAAGGGCCTCTCACTCACTCACCGCAGGCAGGTTGGTGGTCTTTCCGTCTCCTACCGACTCCTCTCTGGCCTTGCCCCCACAGCTCTCTCTGGGCTCTGTCCCGCAAATATTCCTACAGGTCGTACAAGATCTGCCTGCAACCCTCTTATGGTTAAACTGCCAAAATCAAGACTCTCTGCTCACCTTCACTCCTTCATTCCTCTTTTCTCCCGCCTCTGGAACAAACTCCCTCACTCTCTTCAATCCCACTCCACCCTCCAGGTCTTTAAAACAGCTGTTCACCACCCTCTCTTATCTTCCCCCATCCAAATCCTTGATCTTTTCTATCCCCGCTAATTTCACCCCAATTCCACTTTTTTGAAATACCAACTTCTGTCCTGGAAGTCCTTGGTGTCCTTGTGTTTTATACTTCTCCCACCCCCCTTCCCACGCCTCCTCCCCCCAAGCCGTCTCCCTCCCACATATCTCCCTGCTCTTAAATGTTGTGTGCTCTCAAGTGTTTGTGTTCCCCTTCTCTTGTCTTCCGCTCCCTCTTTTTATATATTTTGTTTGTCTGGTTGATTTGTTTGTGAAGTAAATGTCAGCTCTTTCACGAGCCTCGATTCAGTATACAAAAAAACCCAAAAAAAACAATGAAATTATCAGATGAACCGATTGGAGCAGAAGACGAACAGCAGACATTTGCAGGGAAGTTAGTCATAACCAAGTCTAGAAGAGAAGATGCTCCATTGACCGAGATCTGGGTCGGGAAATTGACAGATTGTGTCAGTCCCAATGAGTCGCAGAAGTCCTTTGCTGAGATGCCATGGCTGGTGAGAGAGGTACCCACACCCATCCAGCTGGCATGATGATAATTGAAGTTGCCACATATGAGGAAGAGAGAGTTGGGATGAGTGGATAGAAGTTGGTCCATGTTGTCAGACAGCGAAATGTAAATGGAGTCATCACTGTTTGGAGGACGGTACAGAACACATATGAACAAAAGGTGGGAGGGGAGGGGAGGCCGTAGCCAGAGGTACTCCTGGGGGGGGGGGGGGGGGAAGAGAGGGCAGTGCAGGGAGAGTGAGGAAGATAGTTTTTGATAAAGATAGTGTGTTAAAGATAGTGTAATTTAAATAAAGATTGTGAAGCTGGGATCCCAGGTTAAAATCCCATCTACTGTGTTGATTTCTCCATTGCTTCCATCCTCGTGCTTTAGACAATAAAATTGTTGCTTTCTGTTACCAGAGGTCGACATTGAACGGTGCGTCCGTGACTCCACCAGTCTATTCTGCTGTACTCCACGCAGTGCCACCTTCCGCCAGCATGCGTGCCCTCCCCGAAGCCCGCAAAACAGTGTCCGAAGCCCTTCCTACATCTCCGGGACTTATGCCAACAGTAAGGAACCAGAAAACAATGGCCTGGTGAGCGGTTGATACCTGTTTGAAGGAACCTACAAGAAGCTTTGTTTATTCACCGCAGATATATGTTCTAACATCTCACGCACTATTATTCCACAGGGTCGAGACACGGTGCCAATAAGCGAACTGAAGATGGAAATTTGCCCACGCATCTCCGCTGAGGAGCTACTCGAACTGTGCGAGCCGGCACGTTCCAGGTCAGAACCCAGTGAAGGGCGTCGGAGCCGTGGAGCACGTCCTCGAGCACTCGTTCTGGACGTTCGCTCAGCAGATGAGTATCCTTCCATATGAGCGCAACTATAGCCTAAAAAGTTGTGCGTCTCTCCATCTTGCTTCTTGAATTCCTCAGAGCAGGATGTCATCATGTTCTTCTTGAGCTTTTACTGGCATCCTGGCCAAATTCCAATTTTATGCTCTAACCTATAGGTTAGAGCTGTGCCCCCAGCAAATGATGCTACCCACCACCCACTGTGCTGCAAACGAAAGAAGAAGAGCAGGATCTCAAGTGATTTATAAATTTAACCATCTTGCACTTCCTTTCACACAAAACCGATTTAAAATCTTTATAAAATACTCGTAGCGTGCTACGCCGGGGTGGGTGCCCAGAATCTCAAAAAAAAAAGTTTTGAGAAATTTATGAAAACTCACAGCCACCTTGGTACACCTGTACACCCCGAAAGGTTCCACAAAAAGTTTGGTGGGGCTAGCCCCAAAATGGAGGGGGAGTAAGTAGTTCAGGGACGGACAGACAGTCCTGCTTTATTATATACATTTAATTGCAACCATTTTACAATAACTCCTCGTCGCCGTCCTTTTTATGCCCATGAGCATGACGTGCTAATTAACCCCTTGCGTCCACAGTTGCCACCCTTGACAGAGCAGATTCTCTCGTGGACACCTCTCTGGGAGTATAAACATTCCTGCGGGTACGGCCCTCACGCCAGGTGGGGCTCTGTGCCCTGCAGCTTCCAACAGCCTGGCCCAGCAGCGTGGACGTGTTATTGTACTCGTGGGAAATGCGAGCAGGACGGCCGCCACTGTACGTACACACTTATCTCATCCGTCTGCTTGTCCGATTTGTGTTGATGTATGTTAAATGAGACGTGCCTACGTTTCCAATAAGAGATGTATTTTCACTTGATTTACGTTACCTTAGATGTTTAAGTTTTCACCACTAATGATGTAATCTTCTTGAAATGTCATTTTTGATGGACATTTCCTAAGTGTTGGGTTGGGTTTTTCACAAAAATTTAGCAATCAAAATGTTTTTTTTAAGACTTGGCTCTTTGAGGAGCTTGTACGTGCAGGATGACATTAGGCATCAGATAACTTTTGTTTATCAGAAACGGCTCTCAGACAATGTGAATTGCAAGAACATCAGGTGAAAATATATAACACATACCAGCATAGTTAATAAGATTTGATCCTGAGGTCTCTGCATCGATATAAACAAATGAGACGAGACGACCATGTTTGGATCCATTCTGTCAAATTGGTTAAATTGCTCTTTCGATCCCTTTGGAGAGAGCTTTTAGAACTGCCATCAACTTATCATAATCAAAATGGCAGATTTTGGCCCCATTCCTATGTCCTTGCATATGTAATATGTGGATGGTGTTTGTATATTTTCTGCCCTCTTTGAATGCATCATGGGATACGAATGACTTTTCTTCCCTTTGTTGGATTGTAAACTATCATGATGTCATCATCATGATTAAATTGAGTTACTAGCTGAAGTACCCATTGTTGCCTGGGGAGGTGAAGGAAGAGTAAGAGGGAAGGAGGATAAATTTTCCTGTGCAAAGAATGCTTTAACCTCGGCGTTGCCCAGGTAAAAAAAAAAGGGAAATGTAACACCCTATGCCACCACCATCAGGTGGCGCTACACGGTACACATTTACATAGAGAACTTGCACCTCCCTCACGCCCCTGCATAAGGCCGTGGCCACTTAGCCTGTGTTACCCCCACACAAAGTTGTATTTGTACTTTGAGTTTGGAGCTTGAAACATAAAAGATGTGGCTGTGCATAGAACACATACAAACAGAGAGGGTGTATTTTTGCCTTTTATACAGTCGTGGCCCAAAATATTGGCACCCTTGCACTTTTTTCAAATAATTCATCATTTCTTCCAGAAAATTGTTGAAATAAAAAAATATTTTGGTATCCACATATGTATTTCTTTAGTTTGCAGTGGAACAAAACAAAAAAAGCTGAATTTTTTTTACTAAACCTTAGCTTATTCCACACAGAAATCCTAAAATGGCCCGGACCGTCACCTTTTAGAAGTTGTTAGAAATAATTAGATTTCAAGCAGGTGATTCTCCTTTACTTTGGAATTGAACTCACCTATGGTGAACTGCATGTACGTGCAAAATAAAAATCACTCATTCAACCAGTTTGAATAGAGAAAAGGAGTCATTCTGCTGTTTTGTGTCACTGTGTGTACCGCAATGAGCTTGGAGAAAAGAAAGAAAAACAGAGAATTGTCTGAGGAGATGAGACACAAGATTGTAGCCAAGCATGGACAATCCAGGCTACAAGTCCATCTCCAGAGACCTTGATGTTCCTGTGTGCACCGCAATGTTATGAGGACGTTTAAGGCCCATGGCACTGTCGCCAACCTCCCTGGACATGGCCGCAAAAGAAAACTTGATCGCAGATTGCAGCGAAGGTTGTTCGAATGGTGGAGAAAGCACCTCGATCAACTGCCAATCAGATTCAAGCTGACGTTCAGACAAAAGGTACGACAGTTTCACCTCGCACCGTCAGTCGCCAACTCAATGAAAGGTGGTTCTATGGTAGGAGACCCAGGACTGAGAGAGAGAGAGAGACATAAGAAAGCCTGCCTGGAGTTTGCCAAAACACACCTGAACAAGCCAAAATCCTTCTTGGAGAATGTCCTGTGGACAGATGAGACCAAATTAGAGCTTTTTGGTAAAGCACATCATCTCTATGTTTACAGAAAACAAAATAAAGCCTTCAAAGAAAAGAACACCTTCCCTACATTCAAACATGGAGGAGGTTCAGTGATGTTTTGGGGTTGCTGTGCTGCCTCCCGCACTGGGTGCCTTGAATGTGTGCATGGCATCATGAAATCAGGAGATTACCAGGGAATTTTGGAGCACAATGTTCAACCCAGTGTCAGAAAGCTGGGTCTCCGTCGAAGGTCATGGGTCTTGCAGCAGGAAAGTGACCAAACAATGACCCCAAACACACTTAAAAAGCACCTAGGAATGGTTCAAGACAAAACGCTGGACTGTGCTGAATTGTCCAGCAATGAGTCCAGATTGAAATCCCATTGAACACCTGTGGGGAGATCTAAAAACAGCAGTTGGGAGAAGGCATCCTTCAAATCTGGGAGAACTGGAGCAGTTTGCACAACAAGAGTGGGCCAAACTGCCAGTAGAGAGGTGGAGGAAGCTCATTCATGGCTCTAGGAAGCACTTGCTGCAGTTATTTTGTCCATAGGCCGAGCTACCAAATATTAAATCTAGGGTGTCAATAAGTTTGTCAATGCCATTTCTTTTTATTTTCTGATTTAAAAAGATATATTAAGTTCTGAATCAAAAACAAAGGTTCTGTAATATTAACAGTGAAAGTGAAATAAAGAATTGTGGAGACAAAATACTTTTGTAAATTTCGTTATTTGAAAAAAGTGCAAGGGTGCCAATATTTTTGGCTACGACTGTCGGTATAGATTGTGAACCTTGATTGTAATGTTTAGCTTGAAAATCCTCATGTTAATGAGCTGAATTGTCTGTTCTCAGGTTGCTGCTCATCTACAGAGACTGCACTACCCTAAAGTTTGCATTCTTGATGGTGGCATCAGCAAGATAAAGGAAGCTGGATTACTCACTGTACCCTCACCTCAAATCTGAGAGCAGGCTTGAGCCAGGCCCTATACTTGTACATTCCATAAGCGCATAACGTTTCTATGATCTCCTATTCACTGCCAAGATGGGTGCTCAAGTGAGAAGGTGTCATTCAAAAGAGAATGAAATGGTTACCTGCGCTGTAATGTTTAACCTCATCCTTTGTTTATTTTATGTTTTTGCACTCAAGGTGATACTTGTATCATTTGATTAATTCCATGAAATTAACTATTCCAACCTTTACACATGTCTGAGAGCAATGGTCTCCTCTCCGACAGAGTTTGATCAAGAGGGTGAATTGGCTGAAGGGTTTGAACGTTAAGATTTAGAAAGGGTATTTGCAGTTGATTGAGATGTCATAAATATTCCATTGCTAATTTTGTCCTGATCTGGATATCGTAACATGAATTTTAAAACGTTCACGTTGTGTACAAGATGTGATGAAATTAAAGCCAAGTCGATTTGATTACAGCCACCTTGTGTATGCAATTCCTTGCTTCCATCAGACACCGACTACGATGTTTATATATATATATATATATATATATATATATATATATATATATATATATATATATATATGTATATATATATATATATATATATATATATATATATATATATATATATATATAGTGTAGCAGCATAGCAAACCTGTTGTGCATTTTGTGATACAAGCACCAAATTTGGTACACTAGTAGACTATCATATTATGAAAAGATCTGGATATTGGGCCATCTCAGATTCAGAGATTTGATTTTTGCAAGATTTCGATTTGATTGGGATCGAAGAGAACACCTTCTTCGTCTTCTGTACAGTGAAGTTGCCAGCCCTGAATTCTCTGGCTACATCTGGGTGCTTCATTGGGAGTGCAACCGTGTCCCTCAGGTGAACAGGGACCCACCTGGCATAGTGTGTGTGGTCTAAGGCATGGAACCATGGGACCAGTTCCGTCAGGGCATCAAGGTACGTCGTGAATGAAGCCTGCCGCAGAGAACGCACGTAGACCAGTACCAACATCTCTAGTTCCAGCACAGTTGCCCAGTACTGAAAGTTGGGAATGTCTTCTCCTCTCTGGTGACACCAGTCTTCGAACTCAGGCAGGTCTTCTGCATCATCAGCATATGTCATACAGTGGCGTTCATACGCACGGTGTTGCAGGATGTGCAGTGCCGCTGCAGTGATTTGATGAGCTCTTCTTGTGCGGGTGACGTGGGCAGCTCGTAGGAAGGAGTCGGCCGTCCCTGGCGTTGCAATCTCAGCTTGCAAAATCTGCAAATCTTGCAAAAATCAAATCTCTGAATCTGAGATGGCCCAATATCCAGATCTTTTCATAATATGATAGTCTACTAGTGTGCCAAATTTGGTGCTTGTATCACAAAATGCACAATTCTTTTGAATATTTGGGCTAAGCCGCCCCACTAATATATATATATATATATATTCAGAAAGTATTCAGACCCCTTCACTTTTTTCACATTTTGTTATGTTGGAGCCTTATGCTGAAATCGTTTCACATGCAACACATGAAAGCCCGCTTGGAGTTTGCAAAAAAGCACCTAAATGACTCTCAGACTGTGAGAAACAAGATTCTGTGGGCTTTCATGTGTCTTTCACTGAGGAGGGGCTTCCTTCTGGCCACCCTGCCATAAAGCCCAGATCGGTGGAGTGTTGCAGTGATGGTTGTCCTTCTGGAAGTTTCTCCCGTCTCCACACAGGATCTCTGGAGCTCAGCCAGAGTGACCATCGGGTTCTTGGTCACCTCTCTTACCAAGGCCCTTCTCCCCCGATTGCTCAGTTTGGCCGGGCGGCCAGCTCTAGGAAGAGTCCTGGTTGTTCCAAACTTCCTCCATTTAAGAATTATGGACGCCATTGTGCTCTTCAATGCAGCAGAGATTTTTTTGTAGGCTTCCCCAGATCTGTGTCTCGACACAATCCTGTCTCTGAGCTCTGCAGGCAGTTCCTACGACCTCATGGCTTGGTTTTCGCTCTGATATGCATTGCCAGCTGTGAGACCTTATATAGACAGGTGTGTGCCTTTCCAAATCATGTCCAATCAATTGAATTTACCACAGGTGGACTCCAATCAAGGTGTAGAAACATCTCAATGATCAAGAGAAATGGGAGGCACCTGTGCTAAATTTCAAGTGTCATAGCAAAGGGTCTGAATACTTGTCAATGTGATTTGTTTATTCTTTTTAATAAATTTGCAAAACTTTCTAAAATCCTGTTTTCTCTGTCATTTTGGGGTATTGAGTGTAGATTGATGAGGGAAAAAATGAATTTAAACGATTTCAGCATAAGGCTGCAACATAACAAAATGTGAAAAAAGTGAAGGGGTCCGAATACTTTCTGAATGCACTGTATATATCACATGCAATATATATATATATATTTCACATGATTGGGCAGTCTGGGAGTGGCCAAAATGGAGGAATTAAAATTGAGGAAAAGCAGCAATCCTTGTCCTCCTTGTCCACCATGGACCATTAGCCAGAGTTGGATGGTGAGAATATGATTAGAAGAGGCTTACCCTCACCTGAACATAATTATTGACGCACATTTAGCAAAATAACATATTTGCGTTGAGATGTGAAAATTGCAAACCACTCAAAAGGTGTTTTCGTGCCATCACCACAGATTTGCGTGCCAAAGAAAAATACTTTATTTTCAAATTAACCTTTTGGCTTGAAGATGTCCATATTCGAAGATCATTTATGCTTCTACAACCTGTTGTACTTGCTATTTTAGAGCACAGCATTCATTTTAATATTCACATCTATGAACAGACCTGTGTGCCGCTCAGCTCAAAATCTACAATGCAGCTTTAAAAGCGAACGATTGACATATGAACCAAAGTGGTGGAAATTTTCAAGTGGACCACGGTGGCGGCTCAGATGGCGGGACGTTAAAAAAGAAAATGAACTATAAATACACCAATTGGTCACTGGATTGAGAATTAAAAATCCCCCCAAAAAATCTAATTGAGGAAACATCTGAGTGAGCATAAAGGCGTCTAAGTTGGAGACCGGGTTATCGGAGGGGGAAGGGGTTGGAGGAGTTTCACACCATCGTGTGAGTCTTGTGGTCCATTGGCTCGGCCATGCCACTGACGTCCTCGGCGATTCTTAAGGAGCCTGGTGGTGTCATCCCACTCTTGGAGTAGGTCGACACGTCGGAACACGAGCCGGACCCGACGGCAAGGTTATCCAGCGTAGGACTGCAGGCCCGACACAGCGCAGGGGAAGAGGAAAATGCAACCGGATCGGGTTCTTGCATATCGAGGTTGCACGACTCGGTGAATGAACCTGGGCCGATGATATCGGCGTCGGGGGCCGGAGGGAAGTCGCCGTCCACATCGTAGCCCCCGGGGTAGTAATCCAAGTCAAATGTCGCATCGGGGAAGGTCCTGGGTGGTGCGGCCACGAAGTGCATCTCCTCCTCGATATCGTGAAGCTTCTCGATCGGGAGCCAGTCCGACGTGTCCCAGTGGTAACCTGGGCAAACACGCACGGCCACATCATTTTGTGGAACGAACAGCGCAAACGTGGCAGCGCTTTCAATGTGCATTTCCTATGGCAGAGTCTGAGCCAGTTATGGTGGAAAAACAAGATTATTAAGTTTGTGTGAAAAATGTTACGATACCTTATGATACTTTACCAGTACAAAGTAAGATGAAGAGACGATGATAATTCAAGTACCAGGTGCACAAAATGCACAAGTGGTTAAATATTACCTGCCATACTGAAGGTGCTTCAACATATACATTAAATCCACTAAATTTGTGGCAGAAAATGAGTTACTGTATTTTTTATTTAGTACAGTATATCCATTTTTGTTGAATTCCAGCTCTTGCATGAAGTCGTATCTACAGTATCTCCTCTATCGCTATATAAGTCGTAGTTCCCTAGAGAAGCGTAGTTCAAGCAACAGTGGTGGCTTTAAGCACTGAAACTAAGCTTTGGTGGGATAATCTCGAAATTACGAAATTGGATATACTGTGTTATTCCATGGGCAGACTGCATATTAACACATACTGAGCATGCCGCAAACCGAGGTGCTGCATCGTGGAGCATGACCTCATCTGGGGACATTAAGCTGACCGGTTCTGTACAGATGTGTCCATGAAAGAACGTTTGGTATTTCAGTTGGTGCGCCATCTGTAGGCCACTGTATTGTGGAATTTGGAGAATTCCTAAAACGTCTCGCTCCAATAAATCACAAATGTAATGATTGAATTGCACTTTAAAATGTGTTTATGTGCAGCAGCCAGGAAATGCACCTCTGAGGTTTAGAAGCAAAATAAAGAAAAGTTTCACCTTTACGAGGGTTGTGTTCATCTGGTCCACTCAAATGAAATGAAAGCGTGTAAACAAAGAGGAAGTAATTTGCATTAAAAAAAGAGTGCGGTCTCAAAAGCCGATGCAAAACTACAATGTGCAAGACGTCTGGTGGAATGCTCATGTGCAAGTGAAGAATTAAATCCCGGGTTTATCATCTGCAGGCCCACGTGTAAAGGTAGCCGTAACCTTTGGGGTTCACCCAAAGCCTTTTCATCCCGGTCTGGGTGTTTGGCTAACCTGGGGAAACAACTGTGATTTTTACCCTTTTAACCTTCTCGTGGACAATAAATAAACAAGAAGACGTCAGGCGGAGCACGATACTTGCAAAATCCGCTCCCCCCCACCCCCAAAGTTTTCCATTGATACAGCAAATTGTCCATTTCATGAAGATTACAATTTACGATCTTGATCAAAGCGTGGGTCAACAGGATGAAAAGCGACGATTTTTCAGATGAAAAATGATGATTTTAGAAGTTTGACCTTGAGTTGACCTTCGACCTTTTGACCTCATAAATAGTTGGTTTCCCAATTCAGTGAGGCAATGCACAAATGCTGTTCTATTTTCAAGTCAATTGGATGAAAATTGATGGGTTTTCAGATGAAAATTAATGATTTTGGAAGTTTGACCTTCATTTGACCTTTTGACCTCAAAAATAGTTGGTTTCCCAATTCAGTGAGGCAATGCACAAATGCTGTTCTATTTTCAAGTCAATTGGATGAAAATTGATGGGTTTTCAGATGAAAATAGATGATTTCGGAAGTTTGACCTAGAGTTGGCCTTTGACCTTTTGACCTCAAAAATAGTTGGTTTTCCTATGTATTGACACAATGTGCAAATGCTGTTCAATTTCCAAGTCAATCGGATGAAAATTGACGGTTTTTCAGATGTAAATTGATGATTTTTTTAGAAATTTGACCTCCAGGCCTAAACCTTTGACCTCAACATCAATAGGCTTCTCAATTGGGACGACCTAGACAACTTGGTGAAGTTTCGTGACGATCGGTTTAGAATTGTGACCCGTTGGCCGGTGACAGACAAACAAACAAACAGACAGACAGAACCACAAATGCAACCGACCAATATACTTGAAAAATCTTCGATTTTGCAAGTAACAAACCGAAAGTATTTTTGCAATCAAATGGAAGTGATTGTAATCTTGGGGTTAAGCAAGCACATGATTACTGCACTGCCATAGGGTATGGAAAAGACACATCCACAAAATGGAGGCTCCAGGCCTAAGCTAAGATCTCCTTCATTGCCTTCTGAGCATTGCATACTGACTTGGAGCTGCACTGATCTTGGCTTGGGATGGCTTTTTGCACGACCAACCCCCATTATGGAGAATTTTCCCTTTTTTAAATTAATTGTCTCCATTTAAAAAATCTCAGCAAACTAACTTTGTCTGCAGTGCGCTTGTCTTTAAGCCATATCTGCTTCTGGGTTTGATCATCGTTGGACAATCCAAATAAACGCAGTGCCAAGTATGGAGTGGAGCCATCCTTCGGATGTGGACGTTATGTCGTTTGCCTGCCTCATGGATGCAAATTTTTTTAAAAGTTTAACTTTTACAGGAGATAAGCCCTTGGACTGATACCATCCATGGTCATGCAGATCCTGCAGCAAAAAGGAATTTGAAACTTGGGTATGTGTTCACCATGATGGTCCAAGTGGACGCCCTCATCTCGTCTTAGCTTGCCTGCATGGTATTATGTCACCATGCCATGCTTCCAAATCTCTGAAACATACCAGAATGCCAAGCCTTAAAGGTGCAATGACTATCATGAAATACCATTCTCATCACAATTGTCCGAGTTGAAGGAGTGTTGGGAGGAGAGGGTGCCGTGAGGCGTCGGTGAGAAGCAGGCCGCACCAGGTCCTGACTTCTTCTCCAGGACACAGTCTGAATCTGCAGGCTTGGCTGTTGAGGTGGACAGCAGCACGGCCATCTATCAGTATCTCTCGTACTCAGTACAATATACTGTCTAAACAGTGTAATATTATACCAGTAAACACAGTGATATACAGTCACGTGAAAAAGTAAGTACACCCCATGTAAAGTTTTGACTTTTTCAACATATTTCAACATACAGCTATTTGATCTTCATTTCAACAATATTGATAGATAAAGGTGATATAATATAACAAATATCATGAAACATTTACATTTTGTAGTCCATTGTATAATTTAAATAAACATAAATGCAAATTTCGCATGTGGAAAAAGTAAGTACACCCCAACATTTATCACTACTTCAAATACCTAAAATTAGAATCAGGTGCACCAGCTCAGGTGCAACTTATTAGAACATCGTTAGAGAGGATCTTGGAGGAACCTGTCTTATTTAAACCTCAGACATTTAGTTTGGATTGCTCTTTGTTGTTGAAGTGTGCGGTGTTACCATGCCTAGATCCATAGAGCTCTCTGAGGCCTTCAGAAAGAAGGTTATAGATGCCTACGAGTCTGGGAAGGGATTTAAAAAGATCTCCAAACAATTTGAAATCAATCATTCGACTGTCCGGAAGATCACCTACAAGTGGAGAAGATTCCAAACAACTGTCAACTTGTTCAGGCCAGGCCGCCCCAGCAAGTTCAGCCCGAGAGCAGACTGCAAAATGCTGAAAGAAGTCTCCGAGAACCCCAGAATGTCATCACGGGACCGACAGGTAGCTCTTGCCACTGTTGATGTTAAAGTGCACGAGTCTACCATTAGAAAGAAGCTGCATAAATTTGATCTACATGGGAGGTGTGCCAGGAGGAAACCTTTGCTGCCCAGAAAGAACATCAGGGCAAGACTAAAGTTTGCCAATGAACACCGAGGCAAAGACCAGCACTTCTAGAACAATGTGCTCTGGACAGATGAGTCAAAGGTAGAGCTATTTGGCCACAGTACCAGAAGACATGTTTGGCGAAAACCAAAGACAGCATTTTTGAGGTTGTTTCTGCCAAAGGGGGCAATACCACCTATTAGAGCCAAGGCCAAGGGTGTACTTACTTTTTCCACATGCGAAATTTGCATTTATGTTTATTTAAATTATACAATGGACTACAAAATGTAAATACCCACCGTTTAGATGCCATTTTTCCCCGCAAAGCGGGGGTTGGCCTTTTCGGGGACCGTGGTAGTTGTTGTTTTTTGGTCCCCTTTTTGAAGCAATGTTTTACGGCCGGATGCCCTTCCTGACGCCAACCCTTTTTGCCGCCTTCAACGACAAACAGGGAATTACCAGTGAACTGGTACTCAATTACCCGACCTCGGAAGGATGACAGGCTGAGTCAACCCCCCTGGCATTAATTCGGCGATCGACCGAGATTCGAACCCAGGATCCTAGGATCCTAAGCCGGCACCCTAGCCGCTAGCCCAACACCAGGGATTCAACACCAGGGACTACAAAATGTAAATGTTTCATGATATTTGTTATACTAGGACGTGCCCGTACGTGGGTGCCCGTTCCTTGCCCAAAAAAAAAAAAAAAATGTCTTCGCCCATGCATGCATGGGCGTGCCCATGGGCCCATGGGCGTGCCCGTAAGTGCGTGATGTGACCGTACAATGAATGTATCGTCCCGACGCCGCAGCTCGGATGGCGCTGCAGTTAATCGGGCCTGTATCGGCAGAGTTATTATAAACGTGTACTACAATCGATCGTACCTTACAACAATCAACACAGATTGCAACGTCAAATAAATGAATACGCTCTCAAATGTGCCGTCCGAGGCAGCGTCTGCTCGCCACGTTCAGCATCAGTACGTCGTCACTATGACTATCCGTAAGTCCGGAAGTGACGTCCTCATTTGACTGTCCGGAAGGTTGCATTTCGCAGTTACGATGAATCGCAAATTAGTTTTAATTAGTTTTAAAACATAGTTTAACGCCAACATAGCGCCAGCATAGTTTGCCAACGTGAAATAAATGAATACGCTCTCAAATGTGCCGTCCGAGGCAGAGTCTGTTCGCCACGTTCGGCACACGTGATAGCTCGCTGCTCTCTGATTGGTTGAATCGTTTTTTGGACATAGCTCGGTAACTACTTCTCCGATTAATATGAAACCTTGAAAAGGCACATCCTCAGGTCCCCAGCAATATACCTGGCAAGTTTCAAGTATATCGGACCCGTGGTTGTCGAGAAACAGCGGTCACAGACAAACACACAGACACACAGACATACACACGCACACACAGAGATTACTGGAATTATAGATAGATTATATCACCTTTATCTATCAATATTGTTGAAATGGAGATCAAATAGCCTATGTTGAAATATGTTGAAAAAGTCAAAACTTTACATGGGGTGTACTTACTTTTTCACGTGACTGTATATAATTGATTGATCAATTAAATGATTAATTACTTAATTATTATCGATTTATTAAGTACTTATTTATTTTCTTTCTTATCTGGGCATTATCTCAGGCACCTTTTAGCTCGGAAGCTGATATTTGGACATGTCAGTGACCAAGTGATTTGGCTGTACAGGGTATTTTTGATAAATTGATTTACTAATGAATCAATCAATCGATTAATTTTTTTTAATTTCTTTAATTAATCGCCTAATTTTTTTTTTTAAGTTACAGATTTGGATGAAACGATGGTGGTGTCGGTATGCTATTAGCTAATTGATTAATAATTTAATTATTTTATGATTATTATTTATTTCTTTTAATTATTAATCACTTATTTATTTCCTTTCTTATCTGGGCAATATCTCAGGCACCTTTTGATATAGGAAACTGATATTTGGACATGAAAGTGAATACGTGATGTGGCTATAAAGGATATTTATGATTTGAGATTAATCAATTAATCGATTCAATAGTTATTGATTAATCAATTAATCTAAATATTTAATTTATCCAATGAATTAATTATAAAAAAGTTGCAGCTTCGGATGAAACACTGGCGGTTTTGGTATGCTATTAGCCAATTGATTAAGAAATTAATTATTTTACGATTATTTATTTTAATTACGCCAATAATCAATGAATTATTGTGCACCTCTCCCTCCCAATACCATCTCTATGTGCTGCAGGGCAGCATCGCAGGGTGCCGGAGGTGCCCCGGCAATGCCGCGCGCTGTAGGAAACGTTATTTATTTGGCATGGGGGCAGTGTACTTTGAATGTCTCTGTACTTGTCTTCGGACTATGTTTGAGGGGTGGAGAAGGAGGAATAAATACACCAAAATAAGGGTGACGTCAGAAACCAAACACAAAAGGTTTTGGCTCCATAAGCATCACTTGGACATCTGTGGAGCCAGTGTAAAGGTGGTGTCAGGTGGTGGTACTCACTCTCACAGTCAAATTCCCACATGCCTTTCCCAATGGAGTCGCAGTCAGAGTTGGAAGGCGGCGGTGGTGGGAGGTTGGGTGCGACACTGCAGACTGCCACTGCCCGGCGTCCACGTGTTGAATCTGTGCCGAAGGTGGAGAACTCGGGGAAATCATACGAGCTTTGTTCGAGATTGTTTCGCGAGTCACTTGGAATGCTCGGCGTGTAAGAGGCCGGTCGAACGGGCACAGGCGGGATGGGTGGCAAATCGTGCTTCTCTGGCTGGCATGCATGGCGGCAGCGGTGGATGCGGTAACTAACGAATACGAAAACCACCATGAGCAGCAACAGCAGGACTAGCAGCCCCACAAGCGACACGAGCCCGACAGGGCCTGACGCCAACCACCCGCGCGTAGTATCGTGTCCGGGGTACTCGCACACAGGTCCAGAAAAGCCGTCGGAGCAGTTGCAGCTGAATGAGCCGTAAGAGTTTTGACAATGAGCATCGTGACGGCAGGGGCTTTCCTCACATTCATCAACATCCATCTCACACCTGCGAGCAGCACCACAGAACACATGTGTCAATCAAGTACAACAAGAGGATCTCAAATCTTTGAATACCGTGAGTAGGTCTTCTATCAGCAACGATACGACTGAAGATCAGGTGAGAAACCTAATTGTTCGTCCAGATCTCAGATTTAAAAAAAAAGAGCAATAGGTCTGTCTAATCCGAGACACGAGGTGCCAAATCAAACAATTGACCTAATCCTAAAAGTGATGGCCTAATCAACGAATGGATCTAATGCTAAACATGATGGTGGCTCAAATTACCCAATGGTCCGGATCCTATATGTGACGGACCTAATCCTAAAAGTGATGGCCTAATCAACAAATGGATCTAATGCTAAACATGATGATGGCTCAAATTACCCAATGGGCCGGATCCTATATGTGACGGGCCTAATCCTAAAAGTGATGGCCTAATCAACGAATGGATCTAATGCTAAACATGATGGTGGCTCAAATTACCCAATGGTCCGGATCCTATATGTGACGGACCTAATCCTAAAAGTGATGGCCTAATCAACGAATGGATCTAATGCTAAACATGATGGTGGCTCAAATTACCCAATGGGCCGGATCCTATATGTGACGGGCCTAATCCTAAAAGCAATGGGCCTAATCCTAAAAGTGACGTGATATAATCAACTGATGGATGTAATCCTAAAAGCGATGAGCCAAATCAACCAACGAGCCTAAATTATGTAAGCAATGGGGCTAATCCTAAAAGCAAGGGGCCTAAATCAAACCTTTTTAGCAGATTTTCCAAAGAGAACTTTTGGGAAACACAGCCATTCCTTGTCTGTTTTCCATTACATAAAATCTCCTCGGAATGAATATTCTGTTCAACAAGTTGCCGTATTGTGCTTTCCACGATGTCACTTCCACCACTGTGAGACGGGCTATGTGGATGATTCATCAGGAAAGGTGTGTGGGATTGGGAAAAAAAACGTCAACGAAAAGTCTGCTGAATGTGCTGTTTCCCATGTGTGGAGAAGGGGAACGAACGGTTTAAACTTGGTAAACAAAACAGGATCAGTAGATGAGAAACTTTCAGCAAATCAAAAAACTACCGGTGAGAGAAACCGGTATTCCGGAAGGGAAACTGTACCTTCGATTTCATGTACAATGTACATTATATTACCGATGAGGATTGGTAAATCCTTAAGTTACACCTGTTGTTAAGAAAATGAGGTGTGGGAAAGGTTACGAGTAAGCACAAAGACATTCAGGTGTGCTTGGCTAAACCCGTTCAGAGAACAGGTTGAAGATGTTTGCCCTGTCAAAGGTCAACAGAAAATTGCGGAGCAGCAGAGAAGACAAGTCGGACGTGTTGTTGGAAATTCTTCCCAATGACGGTGGTTCACAAAGTCTTCCGCATCACTTTGATTCGCCAAGTCCATCACATCAATTTACGATTTGCCAATTCTTCCACTTGACCTTGCGATTCAACAATTCTTCCACATAACCTTGAGATGTGTCCTGCTTTCATCTGAAGACTCACTATGTGGCAGAGCATGCTCTATTCTGAGCAAAAACAATTGTTAGACGATGTTCAAGCAATCTCGGATGAAGGACTATCAACTTGTAAACTTTCTAAAATTGGTCAGGCCGACTTGTAGCAATGTGTGCCTCGATGTGGCCCGGCAGTACTTGTGAGGAGAAAAGGGAAGAGGAGTGGTGTGGCAGACACACCTGTTTCCCATGTACCCGGTCGGGCATTGGCAAATTGCATCGTCCAACCTGTCCACACACTTTCCATTGTTCCCGCAAGGATTTTCTCTGCAGAATGGGCCGATCTGGCACCTGGCCGGAAGGAAGACGAGTTGGTAACTCGGAGAATGGCAAATATTTTATCGCTTCAAAAAGGGAAATATTAAAACAAAAGTAAAATGATGGTAATTAGTGATGGGACATATCAGAGTCAGTAAATAGACCATGGTGGTGTTGTAGGCAGGATCAAACCTCTTTCCAGTGTAACCACCATGGCACAAGCAGGTGAAAGAAGCCCCACGCTGCACGCATCTGCCTCCAAACAGGCAAGGCCTGCTAGCACATGGGTTACTGGAAATCTCACACAGCGCTCCCACAAAAGGTTTGGGGCAAACACAGTGAAAGCCACCTGCACGGAAACAACAATAATTTTAACCAACGGTAGGATAGATGGATTAGAGGCATCAACCAATCCATGTAAAATCTTCAAATGTTCGAAATCCAAACAAACACGAAAATCTCAAATCATGACATGTTCAGAGCAATTAACCCAAACTAGCCCAGAGATATCCTGCTTACAGACAGACAGCCAGACAAACAGACAGGGGGTGAAAACGTAACCTGTGCCCACCTTCGGTGGCGGAGGTAATCATGGAAAATTAGACTCGATCGTGAAGGATCGTGTTGGTCTGTGTACCCATTTTGATCATCTCTTGTCCTTAAAATCACCAACTCCGTAATGACAGGACCAAAGATCAAAGAAAAGAGCGCCACCCGCACCAAACCAGGATCTCCATGGTTGTGATCATTTGAGCACCAAGTCCTTAAACCGTCAGTAAAATTTGAACTTGTTTTATTCAGTCTTTGTTGGTGTCTTTGCATGTGCTTGAATTGCAAGTAGAATGATGAAATATGTCCTTCACAATGACACCATTGTACCCATGAATGTTTGGCTTTCGTAGTGATATATGGCCGTTCACACATGAGTGACATGACATGTAAACATGTGGGTGAGTGAATTTGTTTATAGGGTTGCCTCCGCTGCACACACAGGAACCACACTCTGGGATAACAAGCGGCGTAACCTGATGTCAAGGCATATCGGAGCAAACCAGGCCACTTGCTACCAGCAAGAATGTGGAATTTGTTCAATGTGCCAAATATACCAGGCCTACTCTTTCTTTTTGTTGGAAAAGTCTGTGGAACCTTTAATTAATGTCTGACAATTCATGGTAGCAGACAAGCTCCCAGCTGAAAGTCATCGTCCTGCCTGCCTGCGAAGCATCATTCTGACAGTTTATAGTCGGGCACCTAAAATAAAACCCAGATGAGACAGCTCAAACGCAAGTGAGCTACATCGAACCTAGCCTGAACTACACAAAAATTGTACAAAAAACATTTATATCACGTGACTAAATAATCCAATTCAATAAGGTCTTACTTAGTCAAGCGCATCATGCAAAACAGCTGTTTCAGACCTCAACATGAACACGTTCAACTGAAATGAGTTGCAAAGCGGTTATTGCGTGGTTCCTGTGTGCGAATATTAAGGGACATACCATGGTGCCCAATTGTACAGGAACCACCATTCTGACATGGTTCTCCCGTACAGATGCTTTCCCCAGGCTCCTGGCATCCACGCATCGTGCCTACCACCTCGGCAGGCTGGCTCACTGCTGCTGCGCTGCTCAATTGCAGCAGCTGCAGGCATCCTTGGAGGCCCAATTCCACCCGCTCCCCATTTGGTGACTTATACACCTGCAAATGGAGTACAATGCACAGCATGGTACAATCCAGAAACGTGTGTGTGCCAAACAGGTACAATGTAACAGGATCAACAAACCTGTGCCCCAAAGAAGAGGGAAGAGTCGAGGCTGAGAGTATTTAGAGCGCCGGGGGCCTTCCCGGATGCCTCATGTTGTCCATCCAGCACCAGATGCACAGTGTTTCCACGAAGGTCGAGGACAAGTGAGTGCCAGCTCCCGTCGCTCACTTGCTCGGCGAGTCGTGCCTCACCTGGTCCGCTACCCCAATCAAAAGTAAACCTCAACTCACCCTGAACGATCTGTGGAGCAGGACAACGGTCACCCTTATCACTTAACCTCACCTGACGTTTTACATCTACCAAGTTCATTTGAAGGCTACTCCAGATATCGAATGATTAAATGAAGAACAAGTAAAGATACATTCAAAGTACACCGCCCCCTTGCCAAATAATTAAATATCCTCCAGCGCGGCATTGCCGGGGTGCTACTGGCGCCTGGCAATACCACCGTGCAGCTCATTGAGGCTGCATTGGGATGGAGAGGTGCACAAGAATTGATTGATTAATTGCATAATTAAAATCAATAAAAGATTATCATAAAATATTTTCTTAATCATTTGGCTAAAAGCATAACTAAACCACTTGTGCTTCATCCGAAGATGTAACTTTTAGAAATTTAATTAAATAAGTCATTAATAATAATAAAAAATAATTAATTTATTAATAAATAAATAATTGATTAATCAAAAAATCAAAAAATGTCCTTTATAGCCACATCACTTGGTCACTGTCGTGTCCAAATTTCAAGTTCCTAGCTCAAAAGGTGCCTGAGATATTGCCCAGATGAGAAAGAAAATAAATAAATGACAAGTACAGATACATTCAAAGTACACCGCCCCCATGCCAAATAATTAAATATCCTCCAGTTCGGCATTGCTGGGGCGCCCGGCAACATCGCCGTGCAGCTCATAGAGACTGAATTGGGTGGGAGAGGTGCACAATAATTGATTGATTAATTGCATAATTAAAATCAATAAACAATGATCATAAAATATTTTCTAAATCAATCCGCTAATAGCATACCTAAACTACCAGCGCTTCATTCGAAGCTATAACTTTTTGAAAATTAATTAAATAAATGATTAATCGGGAAAATTAAATAATTAATTGATTAATCAATAAATAATTAATCGATTAATTGATTAATCAATAAATCAAAAATATCCTTTATAGCCACATCACTTGGTCATTGTCATGTCCAAATATTAGCTTCCTCGCTCAAAAGGTGCCTGATATATTGCCCAAATGAGAAAGAAAATAAATAAATTATTAATAATGAAAATAAATCAATAATAATCATAAAATAATTAAATAATTAATCAATTCCCTAATATAATACCTAAACCACCACCGTTTTGTATACTGAATCGAGGCTCGTGAAAGAGCTAACATTTATTTCACAAACAAATCAACCAGACAAACAAAATATATCAAAAGAGGGAGCGGAAAACAAGATGGGGAGAGAAGGGGAAGCACACAAACACAACATTTGAGAGCAGGGAGATGTGTGGAAGGGAGAGGGCTTGGGGGGAGGAGGCGTGGGAAGGGGGGGGGGGGGTGGAGGGAGAGAGACAGTATCTGTATCGTTCCATCCGAATCTGTAACTTAAATAGCCTTTAGAGCCACATCTGGAAATCTGTAAATAATTTAATTGATTAATCAATAAATCAAAAATATCCTTTATAGCCACAACACTTGGTCACTGTCATGTCCAAATATCAGCTTCCTAGCTCAAAAGGTGCCTGAGATATTGCCTAGATGAGAAAGGAAAAAATAAGTACTTACTTCAACACAACAACAGGCATTTTAAGGCCATTTTCCCTGTTAGAACCGGGGTTAGCCTTGCGGGCCCCATGACAATCTTCTCCATTTTGCCCTATTTTCTACATCTCCCCTAGTTAACCCCCATGCCCTCATTTCTTCTTCCACCACCTTCAGCAAAGTCTTTCTCGGTCTTCCCCGTCCTCTACCTCCTTCTACATTCATTTCCATCACTCTTCTCAACCAGTCACTTTCATCCTTCCTCAACACATGACCAAACCATCTCAACCTGTTTCTCTTCACAGCATCAATCACAGGCTCTATTCCCATCATCTTTCGCAATTCATCATTTGTCTTCCTCTCTCTCAACGATACTCCGCACATCCACCGAACCATTCGCATTTCCACCCTTTCCAGCCTTCGTTGCTGCTCTACGTTCATTACCCATGTCTCGCTCCCATAAATCATAACACTTCTCACACATGCAGGATACACCTTTCCCTTCAGCTTCAATGACACTCCCCTCCTCGTGAGCATGCCAATTCCCGAAACTTCTTCCATGCACATCTCACTCTAGCAACCGTCGCTGAGTCTGATCCACCTTCTCCATTCAGCATGTCTCCTAGGTAGCAAAATGTTTTCACACCTTCCAGCTTCACACCATCTCCAAACCTACTTAACCTTAATCTACTTAATTAATCGCTAATAATTAAATAACTCATCAATTAATTGATTAATCAAAAAACAAAAAATACCATTTTTGACAAAGTACCTGCTCACTATTGTGCCCAAATTTCAGCTTCCTAGCTCAAAGGATGGCTGAGATATCACCCAGACAACCAAGAAAACAAGAAAACAAACAAGCAAGAAAACAAGTCATTAATCAAACAATTAAATAATTAATTGATTAATTGATTAATCAATAAATCAAAAATATCCTTTATAGCCACATCACTTGGCCACTGTCGTGTCCAAATATCAGCTTCCTAGCTCAAAAGGTGCCTGAGATATTGCCCAGATGAAATAGTAAATAAATAAGTACTTAATTAATCGATAATAATTAAATAACTAATCAATTGTTTGATTAATCAAAAAACAAAAAATACTGTTTTTGCCAAAGCATGAGCACTTGCTCACTATTGTGCCGAAATTTCCGCTTCCTAGCTCAAAGGATGGCTAAGATATCGCCCGGACAAACAAACAAGAAAACAAACAAGAAAACAAACAAGAAAACAAACAAACAAGAAAACAAACAAACAAGAAAACAAACAACCGGAGTGAAAACCGAGTACTCCCTTTCAGCGTGCATCATTGCCGAGCCCCCTTTGGTGCCCGGCAATGACATTATGCAGTGCCTGGATATGGCATAGGAAAGGAGCGGTGTACAAAAAGGAAAACAGATTGGAGGCAGTAGGGATAGAGGTATGCGGAAGCAGAGAGAAAACAACACAATACGAGTAATCGAGGAATTGCTAAGTGTGAATGCCCATGCAGCAGATATTTATCAACGGGAATGAGATATGAACAGGAAACAGGGTGAACATCTCAAAGCAATGAGAGTACAGAGAGAGAGAGAGAGAGAGAGAGAGAGAGAGAGACAGAGAGAGACAGAGAGAGACAGAGAGAGACAGAGAGAGACAGAGAGAGACAGAGAGACAGAGAGAGAGAGAGAGAGAGAGAGAGAGAGAGAGAGAGAGAGAGAGAGAGAGAGAGAGAGAGAGAGAGAGAGAGAGAGAGAGACAAAGAAAGAAAGAATGAATGAATGAATCAAAGGTGCAGATATTGCTCACACACCTCCAATACGGCGTAGGCGGGATCTCCAGCATGCATCAGAACAGCAGCCATTTGTCGAGTTCGGAAGTGCAGAGAAAGCGTCATTTCCCCGAGCATCTCTTTCTGCAGTTCATACCTCAGATAGCTGTTACCATTGAACGTGAAGGCAAAGGTACCTCGAGTTTCAGGTGCTCGTGTCTCTAGCTTACAGGCCTCTGCTGGGGCGTAAGTTGGTGGCACAAACCGATGCTGTCAATGTTAAGTTTCTGCAAAATAAGCTTGATATTTTATTTCAGGGATTGTAGCACATAAATATAATGTACAAAATCATTTGCATCGCAATAATATTACCTTTGCACTGGCAAGTGCTCGAACGACGGTGCTGTGACGTAACCAGGCTGAGCCTTGCAGTGCTATATGTTGCCCATACTGCTCCATCCAGACTCAACGTCTCACAGCAGCAACTACGTGGACAGGTCAAGCCTTCACATAGCCAATCAAACACCGCCACCGGTCGCAGTCCAACCAACTGCTCCAGTTCTGACAAGGACGAGTTCAGCTTGGCGAGCAGGTCTTCCCGTCGAGCTCCGCTGCCATCGATGGTGAACAAAACGTCCAGATTGTTCAGGGAAGATGGCTGCAGGCTCAACAACCGCAAATGTTGGCGCCGTGTGGACAGCAATCGGCTCAGTAACCGCTGGAAGTTGTGCAAATAGCCAGCTACAAATTCTTCAGGGGCGACGTCGATAAATCGGATGGTCAGCGTTTCACGCGAGACATTTGCAGGGACGGTAGACACGTGAACAGTTACATCCACCACCGTAGAGAAGTGTCCGTCGGTCACCTGTACGGCGAGACGATACGTGCCGGGCAACAACGACCCACTGGCCACAAGTTTACCATCGGTAGCACCGAGCAGGAAGGGCTGCTGAGGGCGTGTGAGTGCATACGTCAGCGTGTCATGGACATCCAGGTCAGTTGCATGAATCTTGCCAATGACTCCACCTGGGAAGGATCCAGGAACCGCAATGATTCGTACTTCGAGAGGGACAACTGATGGTGGGTGCACACTTTCCTGCACAATGTGAAGCTGCACATGTGTGGTTGCTGAAAGGGGTGGCTGACCACTGTCTGTCACCTAGAATACAAGCAAATTCAGCATTACACCGGGCTTCGACAACTGAAACAGCTCGACACAATGAAATCTAGCACGATTCCGTAGGAAGGTCAGTGGAACCACCTTAAGAGGACATTTTTCCCCACAGAGCAAGGGTTGGCCTTTTTTGGGCGCAGTGGTCCCGTTTTTGAAGCAATGTTTTATGGCCGGATGCCCTTCCTGCCGCCAACCCTGTTAGTCACCTCTTGCGACACACAGGGAATTACCAGTGAACTGGTACTCAATTTGCCGACCTCGGAAGGATGACAGGCTGAGTCAACCCCCCTGGCGTTAATTCAGCGATTGACCGGGATTCAAACCCAGGATCCTAGGATCCCAAGATGGCACCAGGAAGGTCAGTGGATACAACGGTAACTTAATTTTACAGGTGTGTGGCAATACAATAATTACAATCGCAATAACTACCACGGAATAGAATACCTGCACCACAAGGGTGTGCACCCCACGATGCTGTGTGCCAAGCACGCGCGCCGTGCGAATCTCCCCACTTGCGTGCAGCAAAAAGGCGCCTGCCTCGTTGCCACTGATGATGCTGAACTTGAAGGGTGGTCCGTTGTGGCGAGAGTCCAGGTCGGAGACGAGTAGTTGCAGCACTGGACTACCTGCAGGACGATTCTCCTACAATGGAAACAGCATCACATGGACATCATATCACACCACCATCACCATGGCTATTATTAACAGCATCAGCTAAACCTTCACAACTACCACTATCAACACTATCACGACAACCACCACAATCACTTTCAAACTATCAGAAGAAGAAAAAAACAAGACGTAGGAGGCTGTTTTCCCCTCTGTGTCCATTCTCATTATAATAAGATTTACTTTCATGTAATGTGCCAAACTTACATGTACTACATGTTAAAAAGATCTGCATCGTCGAACTACACCTACACCACACTCCGGTTGAAAAAGAAAACTACCATAACATTTTGTGATTGCAGATCGGACGGCCAAGTTAACATCTCCTGCTGGAAGTGCATCAACTATGATAGCTCAGATTCTGAAACAGCATCACGGAGCTCTTATACCGCCACACCTGATGGCCTTCTCGGATATGACACACACATGACGCTTTGCAGCCAAATGGCCTGGATGCCCTGCCACTGTTCAGCGGACCACACCTGCACTACTACGCTGTAGTTGTCTCGAGAGAACCTCGGCGGGTTGTCGTTGACATCGGAAACGTCAATGCTCAGAATCACGTCCGCAGAGCGTACTGGGACACCACTATCTGTCGCCCGCACCAGCAGTGAATAACCGGACACCTAGAACAGGAATAAAATAATAACACTCATTCCATCAATGTTATTCTTAAGTCAGAATAAAGCGTCACGCAAACTAGACACGCAGTAAATACTAACCTGCTCATGATCTAGTGGTTCAGAGAGGATGATGCGGCCAGTGGATGGATGGATTTGAAACTTGTTGCCAACATTCCCCCTCACGATAGTGTACATCACATGGCTGTTTTTCGGGTTATCTCCATCGTCGGCCTCCACCTTCAAGGTCAACCAGCCCCATACAGACTCATAAGATATTTAACTCCCCCACCCCACATCCTGCTTCGCTGGGCAGAAGGACAACAACTTATTTCCCTGAAGTAAAGGGGTCACTGGGCAATGGGTAGGGCAGGCAGAGGGCAACAGCAACTGACAAAGGTCATCAGAACTAGTGACCTCACAATAGCCAGACTTTAAAATACCCAGTCCCAGCCAGACTTTAAAAAATACCAACCACGATTCTTGCAACACAAGGCAACAACCCATTTTCAAAACCTCACCGTGATCATATGCTTCCCAGGTGGCGAATCCTCCCGTAACACGGCGGTGTAGGTGGGGCGCCGAAACTTTGGCTCATGGTCGTTCACGTCTGAGATGTTAAGAGCGACGGTGGCAAGTGCACAGAGATGGAGCGCCGTGCTGTCGCAGGCCTCGACAGTCAGGAAGAATTCTTGCCGAGTCTCGTAGTCGAGCTCGCCGGCCACGGCAATTTCTCCTGCGGAAACGTCTCCAGTGGTCAGATTGGCAAACTGCTTCCAAACATCCCTGGAATAATTATATCATTTGTCATTTGGCAAACCAATACACTTGCCTTCAGTAAGATAAGTCAACTACAATTTGAATGTGGATGTGACATTGGTATCATAATGAAAAACAAATGTCTTTATTTTGCTTCAGCTTTCGAGATACCATGACGTGCAGCTTCAAATGCACAAACTTCAAAGGTGGAATGTCGAAAGGAACCGAGCACCACAACCGTGAATTGCATTCCATTGTAATATTCTCTGGTTCTTGGTCAAGAAACAAAATCAATTTTAAAAAACAGAAACTTAAGTGTAAAGTTTTTTTTGCAGCACGTTATTCCCCTTTGACTAAAGAACCAATGCCCTGCTCACCACTTCCAGCGTCGATGTGGAATTTCCCGTCTTCGTTGCCCCCTCCGATGGTGTACGTCACGGCACCACGACCGGCAGCCTCCCGGCTTGCGGCATACACGGTCAGCACCACCGTCCCTATAGGCGCGTCCTCCAACACGCTGCCTCCATACTCGGAAAACTCAAAAACAGGTGGGTTGTCGTTCACGTCCAGGACCGTGACGGTGAGAGGGGCAAATGCGAGGAGTGCCAGGGAGCCATTGTCCTTCGCGCAGACTCTTAGCGAGTATTCTGACAGCATTTGGCGGTGCAGGTGCTTTCGGAGTGTCAGTAGGCCAGTTGTCTTGTCCATGGAGAATTGGGCATTAGTTGGTTCCAGATAGTAGGTTATGTGTCCATTTTCACCTGCAAACATAAACAACTTGTGCACACCAATGTTGTTGCTCATGGAATAACTAAGCAGAAAAAGATGGTAGGGTTAAAAACCTACAGTGGAGACGAAGAAACATTAACATGGCAATGCTCATCAAACACCGGTTAGGTGTGCGTCCTGTTCCAATGCGAGAAACGGCCGGCAGGATAGCCTGGAGGTATGCCAACTGTCCTCTGAGCTGTCTAGCCTGGGATAGAATCCCGACCCAGCTATAGACTGTGATCCTACGTTTCACATGCAGGACAAGGCATCAATGTGTGTGCCATCCCCCTGGGTGTCCTGTCTGCCAGCATTAGTTGGTGGACGTTAAAGATCCCACAGTGTCCTTCATGAAAAGTAGACTAGCTATCGCTGGCACCCTGAACAAATTACAAATTCCTGCCCTGACCTACAGGGGCACTGGACCAGTGGCACAGCCCTGCAAATTATGCTACCTACATGCATGTGCTGCCCCTAGAGAAGCTCTCGTCATCCTTTTCCATGATTTATAGTAACGGTGCGGGCTCCTCTGTTCGACATCAACACAGCAGCACGATAAAGACAACCGCGATTTAAGCTGCAGACCCTGATATTTTGCCCACTTTCATCCCGGTCATTTTAGTTGCATCTTCGATTCTCCTCCGAGGTGACAAAATCTCACGACATGCAACACTCACCACTATCCGCATCGGTGGCAGACACACAGCCAACGGGTGTGCCCACGGCAGTGTTCTCATAAACCGCCACAGAGTAGCGTGGTGCCGAAAAGGCTGGTGGATTGTCGTTGACATCTTGCACAGACAAGTGCAACTGCATTTCACAGGCCAATCCGCCCGTGTCAGAGACTCGCACGTACATACGATACTCCGCCTGCTGCTCACGATCCAACGGTGCCGCTGTTCGGATTAGGCCTGCACCCAAAATACATGAAAAACAGAAGGCCCGATAAAAAGGCAACTCCTTCCCGTGCCTCCTCCTCCCAAGCCCTCTCCCTACCACAGATCTCCCGATGTCCCTGCTCTCAAATGTTGTACTTGTGTGCTTCCCTCTCTCTCCCTATCTTCTCTCCCGCTCCCTTTATCATATGTTTTATGTGTCAGTTTGTCTTTTTGTGATTCATATTAGCTCTTACACGAGCCTCGATCTTGTATACAAAACTAGAGCTTCCAGGGAAGCAGAACTCAACTGAACTGACTGGACAACTTTAAAGTAGGCCGGGTCTCACATGCCATGTTTGATGAAAATTCGTCAATATATGTGGACGCTAGATTGTTAACGTCGTTTCAGAGCTGAAAAAATATGCCGGCCTATGGCGGCCATTTTGTGACAGATCGGGTTGATATGCGATCGCAACCTACCTTGTGTGGTAAGAGTCTCACACACCAGGTTTGATCAAAATCCATAAATATTTGTGGACGTTAAAGTCTTAACGTCGTTTCGGAGCTGAAAACAATATGGCGGCCATTTTGTGACGGATCGGGTTGGAATGCAATAGCAAACTACCTTTTGTGGTAAGGGTTAAACACTCTAAGTTTGATCAAAATCTGTTAATATTTGTGGACGCTAGAGTGTTAACGTCGTTTTCATGACCAAAAACAAAATGGTCGCCTCTGTCCGCCATTTTTCAACGGATCGGGCTGAAATGTAATACCAACCTGGTCCTTGGGGTAAGGATGCTGCATGTCAAGTTTGATCAGAATCAGTTGATATTTGTGGACGCTGGAGTGTTAACGTCGAAAAGTTAACGGACGACAGACGACGGATGCCGGAGGGTTCAGTATGTGATGAACTCAACTGGACGGTAGTCCAGTTGAGTTAAAAAAACAAAAACAAACAAACAAAAAAAAACCCAGCAGATCTTGAAAGCTGAATACAGTGTGACGGTCAACTCAAATCCTACAATTGTGACATTTGAGTGGACCTCTATCCTACTTGTAACAACAAATTGTAGCATAAAAACAAAGTTGTACTTGGACCTTGGGATGAGAAAAGAGAAGGGATGTTGATAAAATGGCAATATTGTACTCTCAGAAGTAAATATTGTATCATTATATATAAAGAGACTTTTGACTGGGATCATACAGAGGGCAAACATTATGACTCAGCTTGGGCCGGTCATCACGAGCAAACCCCCCAAATTTCCAGTGAAAACATGTGGGGTAAAAAGCACCAACCAAGCCTCCTAACAGATGGCCTACTTTACAATGAAAGCAAGGGTTTTCATGCCTTCCTGAAAACAGAAACAAAACCATTAATGAAGTATGCCACCACATCCATCGTAAACCTCGATTCCAAGCACAAGGTGAAGAAGTGTTTTGTTTGAGCGCACACTAGAGACAAATAATTGTCCGTACGTCATCTGCAGTAAGAGGTTTTTCTTAATTTTGAGAGCAAGGTCTTACTGGTGTCGGTTTTCCAATTTAAAAATCAGATTTTTACGACACGATTATTAAAAATCCGGAATGTAAACAACTTAACAATGACAGAAAAATAATGACAGAGCTAAAAAAAATTGCAATTTTATTCGTTGATTAAAAGGGAAAAACACACACACAAGGTAATGGGACATGTGAGGCGTTCAAAATATTCTACAGATGAGATACTCACATGTCTGAAACGAGCCGACGAGATTTCGTGTTTCAATATACGAGTTTATCGAATAAGGAAGATGACTTTTTTCTTATTAAAAATACTAGAACAACAAACACTCTTCGACGTCACAACGTCGACCTCCATCCACATTATTACATCATTACAATACTTGTAGCAAGTTTGATTTAAATCCATTCAGCTGTTCTCAAGTATCACATTTTTACCTGACATGACATCTGACCTCCCCAAAATCACAAAATCAACTCACTCCTCACCTTTGATGCCAAAATATAATCAGTTCATCTTTCCATCATAATATATAATTACACCAAGTTTGGTAAAAATCCGTCACTGGTTCACAAGTTACTTAGTTAGCTCGGTGACAGAATTTTTACCTGACAGGATGTCTGACATTTCACCTTGACTCCAAAATCTAATCATTGAATCTTTACATCATTATACATACCTGTACCAAGTTTGCAATAGATCCCTTCAGCCGTTCTGAAGTTATAAACCTATTACAGACTTTAACCTTTGACCTCTTGACCCCAAATTCAAATCTGTTCATCTTTGCATCATACTATATACTTTTCCCAACTTTGGTCAGAATCCCATCACTGGTTCACAAGTTATCACGGTAACAGGATTTTTACCTAACATGACCTCTGACCTTTGGCTTTTGACGTAGTGACCCCAAAATCTAATCAAGTCATCTTTACCTCATTATACGTACCTGCACCAAGTTTGACTAAGATCTCTTTAGCCATTCTCAAGTTATCGTGGTAACAATACCTATCATGGACGGACGGACGGACAGCCGGACGGACGGACGGACAACCCGAAAACATCATGCCACTGGCGACTTCGGCCCTGGAGGTATAATAATGTTCAGTAAAAATGACAAAGGCAACCGAGAATTTAGACGTAGCTCAACATATTAGAGTAAGCCAAGGCAGGGCAGAAGCGTGGTGCCGTTGGACCTCACCCCTTATATAAAAGGGAAGAGAAGGAGAAGAAGATTACTCCATCGATCAAATAGGAAAGAGCAGACTTAGCCTGATCAGGTAACATTTTATTTATGATCCATGAAGTTCCTCAAGCTGGTATTCCAGCTCTGGCACAGGGTGGCCATTTTATATCCGATTCACAACTTTATCACGACAAGCAGCACAGGCAGCCTGTCCCACAGCACAACGCACAATCACTCACAACTCATGCATTCTCACCGACAAATCCCACGAACAGCTTGCCAGTGCATTCCACATTTATACACCACCCAGGAAATCCACAAATGAAGGGGGTGTGGGTAAACAATCCCTTCCCCCAGAAGTGTTCCACCCTCCCCCAGAATTATGGGAGCAGGGTAATATTCACGTAATCGCTCACGTACATCCATATGAAAGTAGATCTTACCACCTGTGATGAAACACTGAGCAGACCTCCAAAGATGATGGCATGCCTTCATTCCCAACAATCCCAGAAAATCTGTGCTTTGGCACGTGGCCAGAAATGATTGGCAAATTCAATATAAAATGGTCGCTATTGAACTATCGGCTTGAGGAAGTTTGTGGATCACCAACAAAATGGCACCTCAGGCTAAGTCTGTTCTTTGCCATTTGACTTTAAATCGGTAGAGTCGTGCTCAGCACCAAGTCATGCTATTTGTTGGTGGCTGTGGATATATACAGCCTTAGTCTGGGTGATTGGTAGTCTGGGAGATCGATTCTGAGAACCATGGAAACAAGCAACAAAGGTACCATTCATGGTACATGACAGACAAGCGGCTGCAGTATAAGAATGTGCGGAGCTGTTGTTTTTATTAGACTCCTACCAGTTTCACCAGAAAGGATGAGGTTTTACCCTTCAACATATTCAACTAAAACTTGGTACAGGGCTTTATTATGATGAGTTACAGAACAGAACAAGTTCGAGTTTTGGGGCATTTCCCCAATTTCTCATGGAGTTATGCCCTTTTTGGACTTAGAAAATATCACATATTATACATGGCCTGGTGCCTGGTGTTGGCTTAGCGGTTAGGGTGCCGGCTTGGGTTCCTGGGTTTGAATCCCGGTCGATCGCTGAATTAACGCCAGGGGGGTTGACTCAGCCTGTCATCCTTCCGAGGTCGGCAAATTGAGTACCAGTTCACTGGTAATTCCCTGTGTGTCGCAGGAGGCGACTAACAGGGTTGGTGGCAGGAAGGGCATCCGGCCATAAAACATTGCTTCAAAAAGGGGACCATGGTGCCCGAAAAAGGCCAACCCCTGCTCTGCAGGGAAAAATGGCCTCTAAAGGTGGTTCTATACATGGGTCACTTTTCAGTTGCCCTGACTCCACCCCACTGCTTTACATCCATTGGCTGGACAGCTGGCCTGACTCACCAAAATTAAAATAATGCGCCCCAATTCCAAGAAGCATCACAGATCAGCAACCCTCCGGCCTAAGTGTTAGTCCATGGCCCAGTGCAATTGGAATGATGTGTGTGTATATATATATATATATATATGCACCATTTCTTCCAGAAAATTGTTGAAATTTAAAAATATTTTGGTATCCACATATGTATTTCGTATTTCTTTAGTTTGCAGTGGAATAAAACAAAAAAAGGTGAAAAAATTACGAAATCTTAGCTTATTCCACACAGAAAACCTAAAATGGCCCGGACAATATTATTGGCACCTTTTAGAAGTTGTTAGAAATAATTAGATTTCAAGCAGCTGATTTTCCTTTACTTTGGAATTGAACTCACCTATGGTGTGTTGCAGGTGCCTGCAATATAAAATCACTCATTCAACCAGTTTGAATAGAGCCTGGTGTTGGCTTAGCGGTTCGGGTGCTAGCTTGGGATCCGAGGATCCTGGGTTCAAATCCAGGTCGATCGCTGAATTAATGCCAGGGTGGTTGACTCAGCCTGTCATTCTTCGGAGGTCGGCAAATTGAGTACCAGCTCACTGGTAATTAATTCCATGTGTGTCGCAAGAGGTGACCAACAAGGTTGGCGGCAGGAAGAGCATCCAGCCATAAAACATTGCTTCAAAAAGGGGACCACGGTGCCCAGGCCAACCCGCGCTATGTGGGGAAAAATGGCCTCCAAAACCAGTTTGAATAGAGAAAAGAACACCTTCCCTACAGTCAACCATGGAGGAGGTTCAGTGATGTTTTGGGGTTGCTGTGCTGCCATTGTCACTGGGTGCCTTGAATGTGTGCATGGCATCATGAAATCAGGAGATTACCAAGTCATTTTGGAGGGTAATGTTCAACCCAGTGTCAGAAAGCTGGGTCTCCGTCGAAGGTCATGGGTCTTGCAGCAGGACAATGACCCCAAACACACTTCAAAATGCACCCAGGAATGGTTCAAGACAAAACGCTGAACTGCACTGAAGTGGCCAGAAATGAGTCCAGATCTAAATCCCATTGAACACCTGTGGGGAGATCTGAAAACAGCAGTTGGGAGAAGGTGCCCTTCAAATCTGGGAGAACTGGAGCAGTTTGCACAAGAAGAGTGGGCCAAACTGCCAGTAGAGAGGTGTAGGAAGCTCATTCATGGCTATAGGAAGCGCTTGAACCACCTTTAGAGGCCATTTTTCCCCGCAGAGCAGGGGTTGGCCTTTTTCGGGCACCGTGGTCCCCTTTTTGAAGCAATGTTTTATGGCTGGATGCCCTTCCTGCCGCCAACCCTGTTAGTCGCCTCTTGCGATACCTTGCGATATCTTGCGATATAGGAAGTGCTTGACTGCAGTTATTTTGTCCAAAGTCTGTCCTACCAAATATTAAATCTAGGGTGTCAATAATTTTGTCAATGCCATTTCTTTTTATTTTCTGATTTAAAAGGATACATTAAGTTCTGAATCAAAAACAAACGTTCTGTAATATTAACAGTGAAATAAAGAATTGTGGAGACAAAATACTTTTGTCAATTTGAACTTTTGTTTAGAGAAAATTGAGTTATTTGAAAAAAATGCAAGGGTGCCAATATTTTTGGCCACGACTGTATATGCACATAAGCCGTATGCATGTTTTTGCTTCATGTATGTACATCGGGTTTTTTATTACTATTTTCGGCACCAAACGTGGCATTATACACCGCCCAAATTGCATTATACACCGAATTCTCAATGTTTGATTTGATTGATTGATTTGATGATTTTTGCTAGTCAAGGCTCAGGGAGATGTGAGCCTGGACAAATCAATGGAGGTAGTGGAGAAATCAATATAGTATATGGGTTGTGAACCTGTGATGTCAGCATCATGACCTACAGTCATGTGAAAAAGTAAGTACACCCCATGTAAAGTTTTGACCTTTTCAACATATTTCAACATACAGCTATTTGATCTTCATTTCAACAATATTGAAAGATAAAGGTGATATAACATGACAAATATCATGAAACATTTACATTTTGTAGTCCATTGTATAATTTAAATAAACATAAATGCAAATTTCGCATGTGGAAAAAGTAAGTACACCCTTGGCTCCAATAGGTGGTTTTGCCCCCTTTGGCAGAAACAACCTCAAGTAGGCGTTTCTTATAACTGTCTACCAGTCTCTGACATCGACTGGGAGAAATTTTTGCCCACTCCTCCACGCAGAATTCTTTCAGCTGTGCGATGTTTGAGGGGTTTTCTTGCATGCACAGCTCGTTTCAAATCCCCCCACAACATCTCGATGGGATTTAGATCTGGGCTTTGACTTGGCCATTCCAGAACCCTCCATTTCTTTCTTTTCAGCCATTCCTTGGTGGATTTACTGGTATATTTAGGGTCATTGTCATGTTGCAAGGTCCACCTTTGGTTGAGCTTCAACTTCCCGACAGATGGCCTCACATTATCCTCAAGCACCCTCTGGTACAATGAAGAATTCATAGTGGATTCTATGATGGTGAGCTGCCCAGGTCCTGATGCAGCAAAGCTGCCCCAAACCATAATATTTCCACCACCATGCTTTACAGTTTGTATCAGGTACTTGTGGTCAAATGCTGTCTTTGATTTTCGCCAAACATGTCTTCTGGTACTGTGGCCAAATAGCTCTACCTTTGACTCATCTGTCCAGAGCACATTGTTCCAGAAGTGCTGGTCTTTGCCTAGGTGTTCATTGGCAAACTTTAGTCTTGCCCTGATGTTCTTTCTGGACAGCAAAGGTTTCCTCCTGGCACACCTCTCATGTAGATCAAATTTGTGCAGCCTCTTTCTAATGGTAGACTCGTGCACTTTGACATCAACAGTGGCAAGAGCTACCTGTAGTTCCCGTGATGACATTCTGGGGTTCTTAGAGACTTCTTTCAGCATCTTGCGGTCTGCTCTCGGGCTGAACTTGCTGGGGCGGCCTGGCCTGAACAAGTTGGCAGTTGTTTGGAATCTTCTCCATTTGTAGATGATCTTCCGGACAGTCGAATGATTGATTTCAAATTGTTTGGAGATCTTTTTAAATCCCTTCCCAGACTCGTAGGCATCTATAACCTTTTTTCTGAAGGCCTCAGAGAGCTCTTTTGATCTCGGCATGGTGACGCCGCACACTTCAACAACAAAGAGCAAACCAAACTAAATGTCTGAGGTTTAAATAAGACAGGATTTCTCCAAGATCCTCTCTAACGATGTTCTAATCATTTGCACCTGAGCTGGTGCACTTGATTCTAATTTTCGGTATTTGAAGTAGTGATAAACGTAGGGGTGTACTTACTTTTTCCACATGCGAAATTTGCATTTATGTTAATTTAAATTATACAATGGACTACAAAATGTAAATGTTTCATGATATTTGTTATATTATATCACCTTTATCTATCAATATTGTTGAAATGAAGATCAAGTAGCTGTATGTTGAAATATGTTGCAAAAGTCTAAACTTTACACGGGGTGTTCTTACTTTTTCACGTGACTGTATGTGCTCAGATGAGAACACAAGACTTGCACTGCCTGAGCTTTGCCATGTCGAGACGGCAACTGTTTCAAGGATGCACAACACTGAAGATGTCTGACAAAGCCCTCAAAATGATTTAAATGTACCGGGATGAGTTTGATGCTCAAGATCTGTTCCTTTCACATAGCAGACAGGTTGATGGTCAATCTGGGTTTTTTTAACCGCCTCTTGTCCAATATTGATCCCTCTGTTCTCTCAATCCTTTGAGCCTCCCCAACAACTGCAGGATGCACACGTTTTTCAGTAACCCCCATCTGGTTAAACTTTCAAAATCCAGGCTGTCTGCACACCTCAACTCTTATTCCTTGCTTCTCCCATCTATGGAACCACTTTTCCTTTCTGTCTAACTCTTCCCTCTAGGGTTTCAAGTAGTGCACCACCATCTCTTGTCATCCCTAATTATGTCCCATGATCTCTATTATCCCCATTAACCTTTCCTAACCCCACCATCTTGCTAGTTTCAGCATTCCCTCCCTCCCCCTTCCCTCTTATCCTGCTCATTTAGTCCCTTGATGTTTGACCTACTGTCAGATCTACCTTGTTCTTCAATGAGACTCGCTCCTGCAAAAAAAAGAAAAAAAGTGGTACTGCATTCTCTGGAATTTTGGAGCAAAGGTATGAGGTTTCAAATCCGTGAATGGATGGAGCCTCAGATATCATAAATACCTGGTGATTCATTTGTCAAGCTCGGCTACAGTACCACTCACCTATCCAGAAGTGTTCCACTGAATGATGGCTTATCTTATTACATTTTCATTCAGTCGAGGCTCATGGAGGAGCGAGATCAAAGAACGGACCAGGATGCAACAGAATGAAAAAAACAGCAGACAAGTACAGATACATTCAAAGTACACCGCCCCCATGACAAATAATTAAATATCCTCCAGTATGGCATTGCTGGGGCGCATTGGGCGCCCAGCAACATCGCCGTGCAGCTCATAGAAACTGTATTGGGAGGGAGAGATGTACAATAATTAATTGATTAATTGCATCATTAAAATTGATAATGATCATAAAATGTATTCTTAATCAATTGGCTAATAGCATACCTAAACCACCAGTGCTTCATCCGAAGCTGTAACGTTTTGAAAATTAATTAAATAATCCATTAATAATAAAAAAATAATAATAATTACTTAATCAATAAATAATTAATGGATTAATTGATTAATCAATAAATCAAAAATATCCTTTGTAGCCACATCACTTGGTCACTATCGTGTTCAAATATTAGCTTCCTAGCTCAAAAGGTACCTGAGATATTGCCCAGATGAGAAAGAAAATAAATAAATGATTAACAATGAAAATAAATAAATAATAATCATAAAATAATTAAATAATGAATCAATTGGCTAATAGAATACCTAAACCACCACTATTTCATCCGAATCTGCAACATAAAAAAAAATTAATGAAGCCATTAATCGAATAATTAAATAATTAATCGATGACTTGATTAAATAATCAATAAAGCAAAAATAGCCGTTAGAGCCACATCACTTGGTCACTGTCGTGTCCAAATATCAGCTTCCTAGCTCAAAAGGTGCCTGAGATATTGCCCAGAGGAGAAAGGAAAGAAATAGGTACTTAATTAATCGATAATAATTAAATAACTAATCAATCAATTATTTAGTCAAAAAAAAACAAAAAAAACTTTGGTGCCCAGCAATGACGTTATGCAGCACCTGGAGATGGCATTGCAAAGGAGTGGTGTACAACAAGAAAACAAGAAACCGGAGTGAAAACTGAGTACTCCCTTTCAGCGTGCGTCATTGCCCAGCCCCCTTCGGTGTCCAGCAATGACGTCATGCAGCGCCTGGAAATGGCATCGGAAAGGAGCGGTGTACAAAAGTGAACTTGGGGGGAGAGATGAGTGGGGAGCGGGGAGGGCAGAGGGCAGAGAAGGAAACACACCAACAGCAGGTTAGAGGGACAAAATGGATGGAGCCTTGGAGGAATAAAGGATGTGGGGAAGAATGAGAGTTAGGGGAGGAGGACACAGGTGATGAAAAAAGATGGATACAATCACAAACTCTCAATCACAGAAGTAGAAGGAAAAACTGTGAAATTATTTAAATAAATGAACAAAAATAAAGAACAAAAAAATTTAAATAAATGTAAAAATATGTAAATAATGGGAAAAAACTCACAACTCAAAGTCTTTTGCAAAAACTCCTATGAGTATTAAGCTTTGCCTCAAACAAATACATCCATTCATATTATCAATTAGAAAATAGGGGAGGTTGAAGTGTCATTGACCTCTTGTTTGGACTCCCCTCAGAGGCATAGTCTTAGGCAACAAGGAGATCTTTGAGGATCAAACCCAGAACAAACTTGTAGACCTTTAACGTGGGGCTTTAAATTTATGGTAGTACCCTAGACAAATTCTGTATCCCTTTGTCGGTTAAATACAGTCACGTGAAAAAGTAAGTACACCCCATGTAAACTTTTGACTTTTTCAACATATTTCAACATACAGCTAGCTATTTGTTCTTCATTTCAACAATATTGATAGATAAAGGTGATATAATATAACAAATATCATGAAACATTAACATTTTGTAGTCCATTGTATAATTTAAATAAACATAAATGCAAATTTCGCATGTGGAAAAAGTAAGTACACCCTTGGCTCTATTAGGTGGTATTGCCCCCTTTGGCACAAACAACCTCAAGTAGGCGTTTTTTATAACTGTCTACCAGTCTCTGACATGGACTGGGAGAAATTTTTGCCCATTCCTCCTTGCAGAATTATTTCAGTTGTGCGATGTTTGAGGGGTTTCTTGCATGCACAGCTCATTTCAAATCCCCCCACAACATCTCGATTGGATTTAGATCCGGGCTTTGACTTGGCCATTCCAGAACCCTCCATTTCTTTCTTTTCAGCCATTCCTTGGTGGATTTACTGGTATGTTTAGGGTCATTGTCATGTTGCAAGGTCCACCTTCGGTTGAGCTTCAACTTTCCGACAGATGGCCTCACATTATTCTCAAGCACTCTCTGGTACAATGAAGAATTTATAGTGGATTCGATGAGGGTGAGCTGCCCAGGCCCTGATGCAGCAAAGCTGCCCCAAACCATAATATTTCCACCGCCATGCTTTACAGTTGGTATCAGGTTCTTGTGGTCAAATGCTGTCTTTGGTTTTTGCCAAACATATCTTCTGGTACTGTGGCCAAATGGCTCTACCTTTGACTCATCTGTCCAGAGTACATTGTTCCAGAAGTGCTGATCTTTGCCTAGGACCTAGGTGTTCATTGGCAAACTTTAGTCTTGCCCTGATGTTCTTTCTGGACAGCAAATTCAAATTCAGCAAATTCGATCAAATTTGTGCAGCCTCTTTCTAATGGTAGACTCGTCCACTTTGACATCAACAGTGGCAAGAGCTACCTGTAGGTCCCGTGATGACATTCTGGGGTTCTTCGAGACTTCTTTCAGCATCATGCAGTCTGCTCTCGGGCTGAACTTGCTGGGGCGGCCTGGCGTGAACAAGTTGGCAGCTGTTTGGAATCTTCTCCACTTGTAGATGATCTTCCGGACAGTTGAATGATTGATTTCAAATTGTTTGGAGATCTTTTTAAAACCCTTCTCAGACTCGTAGGCATCTATAACCTTCTTTCTGAAGGCCTCAGAGAGCTCTTTTGATCTAGGCATGGTGACGCCGCACAATTCAACAACAAAGAGCAAACCAAACGAAATGCCTGAGGTTTAAATAAGACAGGTTCCTCCTCCTCCTCGGTTCCTCCAAGATCCTCTCCAACGATCTTCTCATCATTTGCACCTGAGCTGGTGCACCTGATTCTAATTTTAGGTATTTGAAGAAGTGATAAATGTGGGGGTGTACTTACTTTTTCCACATGCGAAATTTGCATTTATGTTTATTTAAGTTATACAATGGACTACAAAATGTAAATGTTTCATGATATTTGTTATATTATATCACCTTTATCTATCAATATTGTTGAAATGAAGATCAAATGGCTGTATGTTGAAATATGTTGAAAAAGTCAAAACTTTACTTGGGGTGTACTTACTTTTTCACGTGACTGTACATGGTAAACCACTTAGCTTCATTAGGACCTTGCCTGGTCCGTTGTTCTACAACAACAGCAGCAGCCCAATATGTCGTGAATGGTACTTGTGACCGGAGATCAAGGATAAGAGTAACAGAGTGTTATTAAAAGTAGTAGATGCAGCACGCGTGTGCTCGGTGGCAAAAAGTAGTAGTAGAAATCCTGTAAACTTTTTCAGCATCATAATAGACATGTGAGGCAACTATAGTGAGAAAACAATTGGTAATGAGTTAATTTTAAACATTAAGTCTGAGAGGAGAGGTCCTTACTCACCAGTATCAGAATCAACGCTGAAAGCCCTTGATCCATGCAGTGAGTAATGGAGCCGACCATTCTCTCCGAGGTCGGCGTCTCGTGCATGAACCTGCAGCACGCGTGTGCTCGGTGGCACATCCTCACTCAACAACTCCTCGTACAGAGCCTGAAATGGACAATACCACATCATGATCACCAGAGATTCAGCTCAATGCACACGGCACAAGATGAAGCCTTTCCTTTAGAATCACACATGCCTCACCTCCATCTTTATTTCAAATAGGTGACAATGGACGATGTTTGAGTCAACAAAAAGATGAAAATAAAGTCCAGACCATCAACAATGATCAATATCTACCTGCTCACACTCAGGTGGGTTATCATTGATGTCCAACACCTCAACATCTACTAGAGCTTGGCTCGTGTGAAGTCCATCACTGGCAGTCACGTTCAGCAGATAAGATTCCCGAATCTCCCTGTCCAGCGCCTTTTTAACAAAAACCTTCCACCCATCCTGTGTTGGCTCCAGTGCAAATTGACCCAGTGGATCCCCATCTGGGATTCCAAGGTATTTAAAGGAAAAGTTAAATAAAAGAGAGGCATCAGTTTATTCAAAGAGATTCAAAATGGCCAAACCTAAATACAAACTTATCACATGCAATTATTAAATTAGCGTTACTGTATACTGTATAGTCATCTGTCAAAGCAGCGCTTAGATTTCAGGTAAGGTGGCATCTATGCATGACTGGAGGTGGGGTATGGGGTGGAGGGAGGAGCTAGAATTCTCATTAAGAACTAGATTTTTTTTCAATGAAGACAATGAATAACTGCAGAGGAGATAAAGGGAGTGTAGGTTCGGGGAGTGTTGGAGTAGTTGGTTAAGAAAGGAAAAGTTTGGGAGGAGAGAGTAGTAAGCGGAGAGAAGGGAAGTGGTAGGTATGGAACATACATTTGGTTTTATGTGGTGGGGGTGGTCAAAATATACCATATTTTCAAGGAAGCAAACCACCCTCCCATCACACCAGGAATATGTACGTACCTTCCAGGTGCAGTGTTGCCTGACTGTTATGGCTTGCAGAGTCAGCATCGTGTATGCTCAAGATAGCCACCACATCACCCACTTGTGCATCTTCCCAAACCGTACCCTTGTACACTTCCGCAGAAAATTGTGGTGGCTGGTCGTTTGCATCCATCACGGTAACTAACACTACCGAAGTTGTCAACTTGGCTTTGTGGCCCAGGTCTTTTGCCACGACATTGAACTGATATTTAGCATGTGCCTCTCGATCTAACGACACGCGTGTCGTCAACCAGCCAGTTTCAGCGTCGAGTGTGAAAATCTGTGCGACGTCATTTCCTCCCGATTCTGTGCCATGATCCAGCGAATACAGCACTTGGCCGTTTGCTCCGGCATCGACATCTTTTGCTTTCAGCTGGACAATGCTGATTCCAGATGGGAGGTTTTCCATCACAAAGCCCTCGTAAAAACTGGACTCAAATACGGGGGCGTTGTCATTCGAATCCTCGACTCTAACTGAAACCTCTACAAGGGCGGTGGCATCTGAGTCAGACGTAGCAACGACGATGAACTGGTACCACTTTGTTATTTCAAAGTCAACTGGTTTTGTTAGCAAAAGTTGGCCAGACTTTGTGTCAATGAAAAAGTTTCCATCCTTGTTACTCTCAATTGTACTGCCCCTCACTAGGCTGTAACTTAGCTGATGTGCACTGGAGGCATGAACACTGCCAAACATAGTCCCTACAGGATGATCCTCGGAGATCGTAAAGGAATATAAACTTTCGTCAAATGCAGGAAGCAGGCTTCCACTCGGCAATACGATGATGGACACAGGGACGGTAGATTGCTGAGCGTGGATCCCTTTATCCGTTGCCTTCACAAAGAAAGAAACAACTTTTTTCTCCATGTCTGCCAAGTCGCCAGCAACTGATATCACACCAGTGTCTTCGTCAATCGCAAACCTCCTGTCAATGTAATTGGACATCTCTTCGTGAATTGAATAAACTATGTCAGCATTGGTGCCTTCATCTGCATCTTCTGCATTGATCTTCACCACAAAAGTGCCTTTGACAGCATCTGCAGGAATGCTCGCTTGATATTCCGTAGCCATAAACCGTGGCGCGTTGTCGTTTTCATCTGTCAGAATCACTTTAACCAAACAGAAAGCGACTCTTCCACCCCTGTCCTTCGCCATTATGTGTATATCAATCACCCTCCCAAAAGAGTCTTCTCTGTCAAGCTCTTCTGAAGATACAATTCGGCCATCAGAGTCCACGGAGAACCTCGAGGAGGCAGAATCACCAATGATCAAAAATTCCACTTCCCCATAATAACCTTCATCTTCATCACCAACTGTCACTTCTGTCACAATCGTACCCACAGGAGTGTTTTCGGAAAATTCTACGACATAAACATATTGAGAAAATACCGGACTGTGTAAATCTTCATGAAGGATCTTGATGTCAACCTCCGTCGTACTTACGTAAACGCCATCGGAGACGGATACGTTCAAAGTGTAGGATGGATGCATTGATTGCCGATGGAAGCTAGCAACCCGAATCACTCCTGTTTTGCTGTCAAGACCAAAGTAAGAATCTTCGTTACCGGAAATGATCATATATGTGAGTTTATCAGAATTAGAAATGTCCTCATCATAACCAACAACTCTGGTTACAAAATGTCCTCTGGTTGCCAGCTCACTAAGAGACTCCTGGTACAGTGGCCTGTCAAAATGTGGAGGGTTATCATTAAAGTCTTGCAAAGTTATGGTTACGGGAACCTTGCTTGTGAGGGCAGGTGAGCCGCCATCTGTCGCTTTCACATAAAACCGATGAATGGCTATCTTCTCCCTGTCAAGCTGTTGTGCTGTAAGAACAAGTCCACTGTTGGGGTCAATGGTAAACCACTCCGTATTCTGTCCGTTCTCATCTTCTACATCATACAAAACTGCACCGTTGCTTCCAGAATCAACATCCGTCGCAGTGACTGTGAAAACCGACGTTCCGACACCGACGGCCTCTGACAGCACGGCGCTGTATGAGTTCTGCAAGAATCTAGGCACATTATCATTTACATCATCGATCCAAATGTCGACGGCCATTTCAGCATGCACCCCTGTAATCAAATCCGCAGCACAGAGCAATAACTGCTGTCGCGAGCGTTCCTCGTTGTCTAGCTTGTTGGAGATGCTCAGTACCCCTGTGTTTAAGTCCACGGAGAAACCATGATTCTCGCTTCCATTGGCAAGAAAGTAGACGAGGCGGTTACCACTGGGATTGTGCGCTTGAATATTCAACACAGGTGTGTGCATCTGCACGTCCTCGTCGACATGCGCTGATAGGAAAGGATTTTCAAACATTGGTGTTTTTCCATTTGCAAGTATCACCCGAACTTCAGCCATAGCAGACAATGGACTATTTCCTGCATCTGTTGCAATAACATGCAGCACAAACTCCTTTAGGCTTTCGCTGTTCAAGAATGGCTTTGTCAAGGTAATGTTTCCAGCATTAGCGTCAATCTCAAAATGGCCATAGTCGTAATCTAAACTGAAGAACACCTCTCCATTGCGTCCGACGTCCTGGTCAGTGACTTGGATTTTTTTAATGAACGCCCCTATTTTGCTGTTGCTTCCAATGATGGCATAATAAGGAAGCCCAACAAAAACTGGAGTGTTGTCGTTCGCGTCTTGTATGTCGACTTGGACCAATATGTTGGCAACACGTTCGGCGTTCTGCAAGCTTCTCACCTCCACAACAACACTGTAGAAGTCCTTCTCTTCCCTATCAAAAGGAACTCCAGTTGTCCTTAGTGCTCCAGATGTCCTCCCTATTTCAAACCTTCTCTCTGGGTTCAACACACGGTAAACAAGAGGCTCATTTGGTTGCGTACCGACTGCCAATATTAATGCTACCACCTGACGTTGTGTGGAATTCTCTAAAACAGAACCATAATATAAACTTTGCCTGAAAGCGAGGCCACTATTTGAATTTTGCTTTGTGATAATTGTAACTGTTGTATTCTCAGAAAACTTTCCATCTGTAACATTTACCGCTATTTCATAGCGGCGAGCAAGTTCTGATGTGCTGTTAACAGTTATGACGCCATTTTCTGCATTAATCGCAAACTTAGTCCCAATGTTTCCACCAGTGATGGAGTACGCTAAATGTGAGCCGACATCCCTGTCAATGGCAGACACTCCAAGGACCTCCACACCTTTGTAAGTTGGGAAAAGCAGCCTTGCAGTATAAGATGATTGAGCAAACATTGGGCGGCAGTCATTGATGTCTATGACATGCACCGTCACATGGGCCAATTTTTCTGCCGACCTACGAGGGTTTCCATTGTCGTGTGCCCTCACATTAAAGTGGTATATTGACTGCATCTCATGGTCCAGGCTCTTTGCCAGCCTGATTGTTCCAGTGGTCAGGTGAATGTTAAAGAACTTCCGGGCTGAGGGTTCAACAATGTGGTGGAAAACTACAGAATTCCTGTTCGTGTCCGCATCTGAGGCTCGAACGACAAGAGGAAGGCCTTTATCATCCAGAAGTACACTTCCTGGAAGAGCTATCTCACTGACGAGTCCTGAATATTCATGCTGTTTGAATACAGGTGCGTGATCATTGGCATCTATCACATGCACCGAGACTGGCACATCATTTGATTGGCCGGCCATGTTTATCGCTTTGACAGTGAGGATGTATGATGACATCTCTTCATAATCCAAAGGCTTTTTGGTTGTGAGAAAGCCTGTGCTGGGGTTCAGATCAAAAACTTGTCCAATGTTTCCGGTTGCAATCACGTATATCACAGACGACCGGCTGGTTGCAGATAGCAAACAAACAGAGGCCCCCAGGCCGGCAGATTCACTGATAGTTGCGGAGTACTTCGGTGAGGCAAATCGTGGAGAGGCATTGTCAGATACGGTGACCTCAATATGAACATTTGTCTCGGAGCTCAACGATGGGGAGCCTCTGTCCGTAGCTTTAACAACGAGACCATAGTGTGATGCAACAAAGGAATCAAGCTGTTTCGTGACGCTAATAGTTCCCAGCAAAGGGTCAATGGCAAAATGGCCACTCCCGTTTCCTGAGGAAGAAAGGAAAAATATTAGTTAGGAAGCAATCAATGTATAACCACATTAATAACAGGTTTGGAAGTGTTGTAGACTTGCCAGATTTAATTGAGTAACTGATCTCTGCATTTGCACCCTTGTCTTTGTCAGTCGCTGTTACTTGCAAGACTGCAGACCCCAATGCTGCAGACTCGAAAACTTGACGTTCGTACAAGGATTGAAGAAACTTGGGAGCATGGTCATTGGAATCCACAACCTGAACTATGACACGAACTAAGTTCCGTTTTGCGTGTACACCCTGATCCCGCACCTGTCCAAGAACAAGTAAAAAAAACAAGCGTTATGCCTAGGTCCCCCGTCAGGGAAGTGATGTGAGTTGACAAAGTGGAAGACGCAGAAAACATGCTGTGATATATTTCACTCACAAGGTTCAGACATACATGGAGGCGGCCATCTTGGATTTTGACGTGGCGACCCAATTTTCAATAGCGTTCTTCCTTATGCCCAGATACACCCACACACGAGATTAGAAGTTGGTACTTCGCTTATTTTTCAAGATATTCCGCTCACAAGGTTCAGACATACATGGCGGTGGCCATCTTGGATTTTTACGTGGCGAACCAATTTTCAATAGCGTTCTTCCTTATGCGTAGATACACCCACACACCAGATTAGAAGTTAGTAGTTCGTTTATTTTTCAAGATATTTCGCTCACAAGGTTCAGACATATATATGGTGGCGGCCATCTTGGATTTTGACGTGCCGACCCAATTTTCTATGGGGTTCTTCCTTACGCCTAGATACACCCACACACCAGATTAGAAGTTGGTACTTCGCTTATTTTTCAAGATATTCCGCTCACAAGGTTCAGACATACATGGTGGTGGACATCTTGGATTTTGACCTGGCGACCCAATTTTCAATAGCATTCTTCCTTATGCCCAGATACACCCACACACCAGATTAGACGTTGGTACTTCGCTCATTTTTCAAGATATTTTGCTCACAAGGTTCAGACATATATATGGTGGCGGCCATCTTGGATTTTGACGTGGCGACCCAATTTTCAATAGCTTTCTTCCTTGTGCCAAGATACACCCACACACCAGATTAGAAGTTGGTACATCGCTTATTTTTCAAGATATTCCGCTCACAAGGTTCAGACATACATGGCGGCGGCCATCTTGGATTTTGACGTGGCGACCCAATTTTCAATAGGGGTCTTCCTTGTGCCTAGATACACCCACACACCAGATTAGAAGTTGGTACTTCGCTTATTTTTCAAGATATTCCACTCACAAGGTTCAGACATACATGGCATCAGACATACATGGTGGCGGCCATCTTGGATTTTGACGTGGGTTGCACCCACACACCAAATTCGAATGCAGTCCTTCGCTTACGCACGCATGCACGTACGCACGCACGCCCGCACGCACGGACACACGGCCGGAGGGGAAAACCATAGTCCCCCTTTCGCTCCGCGGTGCGACGGGGGACAAAAAAACACTAACACACACACACACACACACACATACACACACACACACACACACACACACACACACACACACACACACACACACACACACACACACACACACACACCCAGAGAAAAAAAACAACTTGTACTCCACCTACCATGACTGTAAGAATGTGCTCCCGTTGAGCTATGTGGACCAGCGAGCTGGCAGTCCGCAAAACTCCGGTTCCTGCATGAAGATGAAAGAGCCCACTACTTTCAAGACTCAAGCTTGAATATATGGTGAAAATGAGTCGGGCATTTCTGTCTGGGTCTCGTGCAGCAATCTGCAAGACCTTGGTGCCAGTCGGTACAGCCTCAGAGATAACGGCCTTGTACAGCTTTTGCGAGAACTCCGCACGATTGTCGTTGTAATCACTCAACTGAATATGAACCTGCACAATAATTGGAGCATGGGGTTGTAGAATCATTTAGGAACAGAGATACATTTCAGAGGGCATGGAGGTCGGAGCAAAAACAAATGAAAACAAAGTAAGATGTGCACAATCCACCTGCACTGTTGCTGTGCTTAAACCGTCGGTCACTTCCACGCTCAGGTTATAACGATTCAGACTTTCGGCATCGAGGCCCTTGGCAATTATCAACATGCCGCTCTCTCGGTGCACATCAAATTGGCAGGCCTCATTTCCTCCTGTCCAGGCACATACAAACAGGCATTGCCAATCACCAGCTAGCACAATCACCACAAGCTACTAACTACACACTTCAGTACATTTTGCTCTCCATCAAGTACCTTACCAACCCACACTCCCTCCATCTTCAAGCCTTCCCTAACCCCGTCCAAACGTCATCCACTTAAAGCACAAAATCCTGGTTTCAAACATTCACCATTTTCAATACCATCAAACAACCCGCATGCAATCATCTGAGGGACAATGCACACATTAATGCCTCACCCTGTATGTGTAACACCAGGGTGGCAGTTAATAGCTGGGTCGAGATTCAAATCCAGGTTAGACAGCTCAGAGGTGAGTGCGCATACGAATAGGGCATCCTGCCAGCCCGCATTCTCTTCTATTTAATCTAAAAGCAGGGGGTTTAGCAAGACAGCTGTTACACAAAGGCCTACTCTTTTCAAGAGATACCGTGCGACCTTTAGGTTCACGGCATCACAATAGATGCAACGGCAGGCTCACATCATCCAAACGATGGTACGCGCCGAGGATGCAGCACCCCATGGCAGCATGGCACTTTGAGTCGGATTCGACTCCACAGTGAAACAATTACAAGACCAGACAGCTCAAAGGCAAGCACCAAACCAACTGTGCTGTCCAACACTCCCTCATTCGACAATACCTGGCCTCCCATCAAAGTAGTAACAGAGCTCAACTCTGCGTAGCTGCGTGATCTGATGAAATCGGACATATTCAGACTCTCAAGTCGTAGGCAAAATTCCAAACTGAATGAAGTGTTCAGGGAAAAGGCCCCAAATATAACTTTGCCAAGTGAAGAAATCCAAACCAGAAATTCCAGGTGAACCCGACAGGTACACGGGACTTAGACAATGATTTAGCTGTTTTACAAAAAAACACTAGTAATTAATGATCATAGTATAGGCCACAATATAATTAACCCTTGCAGGAAAGTGCATTCTCATGCGCCATTCTATACCATAGATGTTTTTGTCTTTTACATCGAAAATAAAGTTTTCATTTTTGTATTTCCTTTGTGACGTACAGATTATCTGTTGTAACATCCAATCCCAACTCGTATAAAATCTGTTTATTTGATCATAAAAGTGTCCTCTCCCTTTGTAGCTATGCCATACAAGTCGTTTTGGTTATATGGCTGAATGGGCAAAGCCCAATGGATTTTCTGTGACTGCGGGTGTTTTCAATAAAAATGAGATTGTAAAAATTCCATAGTATTCAGATTCACATTAACATCACCACCCACCGCAACCACCCCCAACCTTCTTCACCGATGATATGGAGTAACCTGTCTATGCAAGGCAACCCATTCGACATGGCGCTGTGCATAAAGGGACAAGAAACCCTATCCTGCCAAAGGGAGCAGTCACATTTCACTGGCATCTCACTTAAAAGGACAAGTCAGATTTTGCTGGAATCTCACTTATTTAAAAGCACAACTCACATTTTGCTGGAATCTCACTTATTTAAAGGGACAAGTCACATTGTGCTGGAATCTCACTGATTTAATCGGACAAGTCACATTTTGCTGGAATCTCACTTATTTAAAAGGACAAGTCACATTTTGCTGGAATCTCACTTATTTAAAAGGACAACTCACATTTTGCTGGAATCTTACTTATTTAAAGGGACAAGTCACATTGTGCTGGAATCTCACTTAATTAAAGGGACAAGTCGCATTGTGCTGGAATCTCACTTATTTAAAGGGACGTCACATTGTGCTGGAATCTCAATTATTTAATAGGACAAGTCGCATTGTGCTGGAATCTCACTTATTTAAAGAGACAAGTCACATTTTGCTGGAATCTCACTTATTTAAAGGGACAATCACATTGTGCGGGAATCTCATTTATTTAAAAAGACGAGTCGCATTGTGCTGGAATCTCACTTATTTATTGGGACGAGTCGCATTGTGCTGGAATCTCACTTATTTAAAGTGACAATCACATTGTGCGGGAATCTCATTTATTTAAAAAGACGAGTCGCATTGTGCTGGAATCTCACTTATTTAAAGGGACAAGTCACATTGTGCTGGAATCTCACTTATTTAAAGGGACAAGTCACATTGTGCTGGAATCTCACTTATTTATTGGGACGAGTCGCATTGTGCTGGAATCTCACTTATTTAAAGGGACAGTCACATTGTGCTGGAATCTCACTTATTTAAAGGGACAAGTCACATTGTGCTGGAATCTCACTTATTTAAAGGGACGAGTCGCATTGTGCTGGAATCTCACTTATTTAAAGTGACAATCACATTGTGCGGGAATCTCATTTATTTAAAAAGACGAGTCGCATTGTGCTGGAATCTCACTTATTTAAAGGGACAAGTCACATTGTGCTGGAATCTCCCTTATTTAAAGGGACAAGTCACATTGTGCTGGAATCTCACTTATTTATTGGGACGAGTCGCATTGTGCTTGAATCTCACTTATTTAAAGAGACGAGTCGCATTGTGGTGGAATCTCACTTATTTATTGGGACGAGTCGCATTGTGCTGGAATCTCACTTATTTTAAGGGACGAGTCGCATTGTGGTGGAATCTCACTTATTTATTGGGACGAGTCGCATTGTGCTGGAATCTCACTTATTTAAAGGGACGAGTCACATTGTGCTGAAATCTCACTTATTTATTGGGACGAGTCGCATTGTGCTGGAATCTCACTTATTTAAAGGGACAAGTCACATTGTGCTGGAATCTCACTTATTTAAAGGGACGAGTCGCATTGTGCTGGAATCTCACTTATTTATTGGGACGAGTCGCATTGTCCTGGAATCTCACTTATTTATTGGGATGAGTCACATTGTGCTGGAATCTCACTTATTTAAAGGGACGAGTCGCATTGTGGTGGAATCTCACTTATTTATTGGGACGAGTCGCATTGTGCTGGAATCTCACTTATTTAAAGGGACGAGTCGCATTGTGGTGGAATCTCACTTATTTATTGGGATGAGTCGCATTGTGGTGGAATCTCACTTATTTATTGGGACGAGTCGCTTTGTGCTGGAATCTCACTTATTTAAAGGGACAGTCACATTGTGCTGGAATCTCACTTATTTAAAGGGACAAGTCACATTGTGCTGGAATCTCAGGTATTTAATGGGACAAGTCACATTGTGCTGGAATCTCACTTCACTCTTTTGAAAAAGTCAAAGCCCAATGCATTTACAGGAACTTGCAAAAGACAATTACACTTGAGTGAGCTAAGTAGGAAAAATAATTATCACTCACAAAGAATAAAATGTTCAGAGAAAACGCAAGAGCAAGTTTCTCATCATTTTGAAGAAAGTAGGGACACGTTCTCCAATATACCTGGTGTTTTATCTGTTTTATTTTTGCCATTTATCCATGGACTTTGGTACAAATGTTTTGTTTCCATTCCAAAAATGCAGTTTGAGATAATTCACATTGACTGAAATTAATGCCATAGGAAAATGTCATCGTCGCTGGTAATAGGATCGCATATGGAAGTTCTCGTGGAAAGCACATCTGGCTGATTACAGTTAACGATGACCATATGATCAGTGTGCTCATCTCTTTGTTGCATCACAATGTTATCCAAATAGATACCATCACATAGTTTCTGCACAAGCAAAGTGTTGCAAATCTGAAGCAAGCTATCCATTTAATGGCACAAAGGGTGTTAATGGACTCTTTTATAGGTTTTGGGTTGCCAAGCCCAAAAAACAAAAAGGTTGGGTCGCCGAGGCTGAACAAAAAAGGGTTGTGATCATCGAGCCCGAACAACAAAAAGTGAGCCTGAACAACAAAAGTTGAGGTCATTCAGCCTGAAAAACAAAACGTTGGGTTTGCTGAGCCTGAACAACAAATAGTCGGGGTCACTGAGCCCCAACAGAGGTTGGGGTCACCGAGCCCCAACAGAGGTTGAGGTCACCGAGCTCAACTGAGGTTGGCGTCACCGGGCCCAAACAGAGTCTGGGGTCACCGGGCCGAAATAGAGGTTGGGGTCAATGGGCCCAAACAGTGGTTGGGGTCACCGAGTCAAAACAGAGGTTGGGGTCACCGAGTCAAAACAGAGGTTGGGGTCACCGAGTCAAAACAGAGGTTGGGGTCACTGAGTCAAAACAGAGGTTGGGGTCACCGAGTCAAAACAGAGGTTGGGGTCACCGAGTCAAAACCGAGGTTGGGGTCACCGAGTCAAAACAGAGGTTGGGTCACCGAGTCAAAACAGAGGTTGGGTCACCGAGTCAAAACAGAGGTTGGGTTCACCAACCCCAAAGCAGAGGTTGGGTTCACCAAGCCCAAAACAGAGGTTGGGGTCACCAAGCCCAAAACACGGGTTGGGGTCACCAAGCCAAAAAACAGAGGTTGGGTTCATCAAGCCCAAAACAGAGGTTGGGTTCACCAATCCCAAAACAGAGGTTGGGTTCACCAAGCCCAATACAGAGGTTGGGGTCACCAAGCCCAAAACAGAGGTTGGGTTCACCAAGCCCAAAAAGAGGTTAATATCATCGGACCTGATTATAAGCATGGGGTAACCAAACCCAATTTAAGGTGTGGAGACACCAATCACGGATGTTTCATTTTCCTTGCAGCATGTAACAAGGTTAAAACTGAAGATATTTTGATTGTTGACTTGTGCACCTTGGCCGTAGAAACGTCGAGCCTGCAGTATGACATAATGCATGGATAAGGCTCAGGAATTTTGTTCTTTATCCCCGCTATGATGGTGGAAGTATATGGCTCACCTTCACCCTTTGTAGTTATTAGCCGCTTCACCCCACCTCATTCAATGCTTCCCTCTCACCCCACCCCCTAAATGCTTTCTCCTCAACCCACCCTCTCAAACCTTCCCCTGCTCCCCTCACACACCCAAACTTTCCACCGCACCCCACACAAACCTTCCCCCACACCTCTCACACTCAAACCATCACAGGCGCACCACACACTCAAGCATTCCCCCACACCTCACACACGCAAACGTTCCCCCACCCAACACAATCAATCCTTCCCCTGAACCCGCACAATCAAACCTTCCCCTGCACCCCCGCACAATCAAACATTCTTCCTCAGCCACACAATCAAACCTTCCCCCTCACCCCAAAGCCTTACCTTTCCCCAGAAAACCTCCCCCCATCCTGCACCCTAACAACGCCTCCTCCTCCCCCATCTATAAGTAACTGTGTGGCCCTCAAACATCTGAGGTCTCTGCTCTAAGCTGACAGATCTCTCAATCCAGGCCGCTGCCAATAAACCGGATATCATCTGTTTAACAGAATCCTTCCTCCCACAAGACATCCCTGACTCATTAGCATCTCTCACCGGTTATTGTCTCCTCTAATTTGATAGGCCTGAACCATGCCCCAGCAGCGAAGTTGCACTTTACATCAATAACTCAATTTATCACTATCCATGTACTGATCTTACACCTCCTATTCCCAGGAGTACCTCTGGCTGCGACTTCCCCACCGATCCCACCTCCTGTTCATCTGTTTGTTCGATTCTCCATGACAAGACTGAATGCCTCAATTCTGTGTTTGCTTCCAAATCCTGTGTCCCAAACCCCTTACACTCAGAACCCATCCTTTCCTGTTGTACCCAACTGCTCCTGGACTCTGTGCCTTTTGCACCTGAGAATGGGGAAAAGCGTTCTTTCAACCCTCGACTCTGACTCTGCAACTGAACCGGACGGCATCAGCTCACTCGTCATAAAAACTTTCTCTGTTGCTCTTCATCCTCTGTCCTTTTCACCCTGTCATTTGCGTGAGGTCATCTTCAATCCGCTTGGAAATCAGCCAACATCCCTGCATTACATAACTAGAACGGCACTTGGTAGAACACATACCTCTGCCAGGAGGCTGAATCGTTTACGTTATTTGTATCCCACTGATAGGCCAGATCTGGATGCTGACCTGAACCAGAATCAAATCAGCTTGTTCGTGTCACCTAACCAACTTGTCTACCATGTATCGTCCGAATCCGTCCAAAACTTTTTGAGATATCCTGTTCACAGACAAGCAGACAGACAGACAGACAGACAGGGGTGAAAACATAACCTAAAAGGTGCACAAATTGATCCCCTTAACTACAGACCTATCAGCATACCTCCAGCCATGAGCAAGGTCATCATCACAGTTGATATGAAATCATTCCGATTCTCCAACAACCTCATCTCAGATCACCAATTCAGAATCAGACCTGGTCACTCTACCTTGGACATGCTGCTTTTACTCAACCAACAATGGATGGAGGCCCTCAATGTCAGACCTGAGATCAAGGCCGTCTCTCCGGACATGTCTCAAGCTTTTGATACAGTCTGGCATCCTCCCTTACTCACCAAACTCTCTGCCTATGGTATCCAATGCCAACTCCATATATGGCTTTCTGACTTACTCTACTCTCGTAGCCAACGTCAGGCACTCAACAGAATCCCTTTATCTCCTCTCCCTGTCAAGGCTATAGTGCCCCCAAGGCAGTGTTCTGGGCCCAGTCCTTTTCCTGATCTTCATCAATGACCTCTCTGACTTTCTGGAAAATCCCCTTTATGTATTTGCTAATGACTTCACCTGCTATCGTGACATCCCTAATCTTTCAGACAGGCAGGCTGCAGCTTCATCCCTCTTTTCAGACCTTGACAAAATCCTAAGCTGGTCACAAGTGACCAGTTTTTCAATCCTGATAAATCTCATTATCTCTCTCCGAAAGGACTGTCTGGCAACCCCTTTCCCCTCTCACCCCACCCCCCATCTACATTCTTAACAATGCTCTTGAGGAGGTTCAGCTAATCAAACTTCTGGGTCTCACTATCAGCCATGATCTTTCTTGGGCAAACCACATTTCAAAGTTGTCCTCCAAAACCAGCCGCCGACTGGACATCCTCCGACGTACAAAGTCCTTCCTTGGCACACCTTAATTCCACAAAGGCACGTGAGGTCATCATGTGGCTAACACAAACACCATTACTACTTCTTCCATTACATGGCTGTGAGTAGCATCATTGGCTGAGGGTGCAGCTATGCCCTCTGTAGGTTAGGGCAGGAATTTAAAATTTGGCCAGGATTCCGGCGATGGCGCACGAACTCTTTGCGGAACACACTGTGGGATCTTTAATGTAATAACCACATTTAGAGGCCATTTTTCCCCGCAAAGCGGGGGTTGGCCTTTTTCGGGAACCGTGGTTGTTGTTGTTTTTTTGGTCCCCTTTTTTGAAGCAATGTTTTACGGCCGGATGCCCTTCCTGACGCCAACCCTTTTTGCCGCCTTTAACGACAAACAGGGAATTACCAGTGAACTGGTACTCAATTAGCCGACCTCTGAAGGATGACAGGCTGAGTCAACCCCCCTGGCGTTAATTCAGCGATTGACCGGGATTCGAACCCAGGATCCTAGGATCCTAAGCCGGCACCCTAGCCACTAGCCCAACACCAGGGTTCCCCGCAAAGCGGGGGTTGGCCTTTTTCGGGATCCATGGCTGGGATCTTTAATGTGCACCAACTAATTCCGGCAGATGGGACGCCCATTTCTACATCCATCAGAGGGACGGCACACACATTGATGCGTCGATGTGCTTGCAAATCACTAGAATGACTGCTGATTCAGTTTATAGCTGGGCCGAGAATCGAACCAAGGCTAGACAGTTCGGAAGTGAGTGTGCGTCCCTCTAGGCTACCAGCACACACCATTACTGGTTGTTGGGGTGCACACGTCATATATTTCATCAATTTCTATAGCAAACCAAAAGTTGGCTGTGGATTCAATTTATGGCATTTTAAATGCTTGAACAAACTAGAATGGCACTCGTAGAGTGCATAACCTCGCCGAGTGCATTCTGAACAAAAATACCATCGCTAACTGAACCCGATACTATTATGGTCCATATACCCGTATATACCCCATGTACCCTATTATGTCACATATTCCCTCGGCATGGATTATGAACCTCATAAATTTACATTATCAAACCACCATGTCTGCTACTACGACTAATTGAATGCCCCCTTCTTATGGGGTTGGCCTGACGTTCAACTGGGAATTACGATGACAGAAACACATCAAGAAGGGGAAGGGGAAGGTGGGGATGAAATAGAAAAGGAACAAAGCAACCGACGATTAACAAAATAAAAGAGGTGACGGAGAGGGGAAAATCACAATAATCTGGGAAAGGGGAGTGCTTGGGAATGCGGTCATTTGGGGTGGAAGAGATGACCTGAGTTAGTGGTGAACAGCTGTGTTGAAGTCCTGGAGGGAAGCATGGGACTGAACAGACCTGGGAAGTTGGTTCCACAGGTGAGAGAAAAGTGGAACAAATCAGTGTAGGTGAGTAGTGCGCCTGTATTTTGGGAGTGTAACACGGAGGGTTACGGGTTTCGGGTTACTGGCAGGCCGTGTGCACCCTACAGAAACCTGGAAGCGACAGAGTCAAGAGAGGGCAAAGGGTGCAAGACCAAAAAGGAGGTGGTGGAATACGGAGAGGCCACCACCTTGTCTAGGGCAAATATAATTGAAACGGAAATAGAACATTAACAACCGATTAATGGCATGCAACACCATAGTCCTTCGGAGGATGCAAAAACAAAGTATACGTACTGGTAATGGTGTACCACTTGAATGTGCCGCCACCTGAACTTTTCAGCTCCATCAGTGCGCTGCCGATACTTTCACTTTCATGTACAACCAGGGAAATTTTGGGTTTGTCAAAACGCAGGGGCTCAGCTGGAAGTGCAGGCCGTGCCATCCACTTCATGTGCAGCCGGGCCTTTGCAAACTTTTGAGGCCTTCCATTGTCTACCACCTTGATCTGCAAACAGTACAGGAAGGAGAAATCAAGATGTAACGTCACTCTGTTTATTGCATGGCAAGTGGTATTTTTTACTGTAAACGTGGCGTGGCTGTACCACGTCCATCTCCTAATAATTTTTGGGGGAATATCGATAACGATTTCTCATAATCATGCACCTAGAAGCTTATACATGGCCTTTTTCCATAAATCCGTCTTGTCTATTGCCTTCCCAGCAGTAGAGAAGGCAGGAATTTGGAATTTGTTTTGTGTTTAGTTTAGGGCATATAACGGCCTCCTCTTTGGGAATCCAGTCCAGATGGCTCAAACTATAATGTGGGATCATGACGTACACGATCATCACGTTCACCAGCAAACGTGCCGGTTGTGCAGGACAAGTTCACCTGAAATCAGTCAAAACCAATGATAGAGACATCCCGAGTAAGTGGCTTGACACAAATCAAAACAAGAAAACTCTGGATGATCTTGAAAACAAAAGCCACAATGTTCCTGGAAATATTCCAAGACATTTCTTGGAAAAATCAGTGGAGAACCTATCAGAGAGATTAAAAAGTGTGTGAGAAATGCAGGAGTTTAGATGGAATTTAAATTACTAGGGCATGCCCGTACTATATCTATATCTAAAATTATATCCCCCCCCCTCTATTTACATGAAATGGTTTGGTCCAAAGCGAACGGCTTGCGAGTGGTGACAATCCCCCCCCTCTATTTACATGCAATGGTTTGGTCCAAAGCGAACGGCTTCCGGAGTTTGGTAAAGAAATCGCCATCGCGTGCACAAACGCGCAGGAAAGCGAATGAATCGCAAATTCGGTTTTATTAGTTGTAAAACATAGTTTAACGCCAACATAGTTTGCAAACGTGAAATAAATGAATACGCTCTCAAATGTGCCATCCGAGGCAGAGTGTGCCCGCCACGTTCGGCACACGCGATCGTTCGCTGCTCTCTGATTGGTTGAATCGTTTTTTGGACATAGCTCGGTAAGTAATTGTCCGATTAATATGAAACCTTGAAAAGGCACATCCTCGGGTCCCCAGCAATATACCTGGCAAGTTAAAAGTATATCGGACCCGTGGTTGTCGAGAAACAGCGGTCACAGACAAACGTACAGACAGAGATTACTGGAATTATAGATAGATTGCCATAAAAATAGTATTGACAAAAGAATCAAATGGCAAAAAAAAGAAAGAGTTAAATCTTTATTAGTTAACAAATAATGATAAGTTAAAAATAGGTAGTTATTTTTCAGACACCCTGTCATGTATGAGTATATGATCCACCATGCGGTGGTAACCCGGGTTGCCCCGTGATTTTTAATCATTTTACATAATTAATTAATCGATTTTACGGGGAGTGCAACCTGGGTTCGTGTGATAGGAAAATCCTTTGTGTCACAATTTTCCTATCAAGGATTTTCCGATCATGCGAACCCGGGTTACACTCCCCCTAAAATAGATTAATTAATTATGTAAAATGATTAAAAATCACGGGGCAACCCGGGTTACCGCGTGGTGGATCATACAATGCAATTCTTAGGAGGTGTATGTTCAATGCTGTATTCAATTCTTTTGTTAGATTATATAATTATTATTGTAGCAAATCAAGCAAAGCTTCTATTATCCTTTGGTTGGTGAACTACACAGTTGGGTGCAAACAAAGACAGCTTCCGCTGCATTCCCGTCTCATCATGTGAGCTCCAGCTTAACGTTGGCTCCTCACGATGAAGAAACATGTTGCTTCTTAAAATTATAATTGGTTCGGGGGAATTGAGGCGACATTGCATTTTCATAGCTGGAATTTTAATGCCCATCGCAAGTTGCACCGAATTCATGATCAACGACATTTGGTGCAGCGCATTTCTCTACCAGGCTGAACTGTTTAAGTTTTGTATCCCACCGATAGGCCGGATATGCATCTGTACTTTACCAAAAATGTAATCGGCTTGTTGTTGTCACCTACCCACCTCCTCCACCAGGTTTTGTCATAATCCGTCCATAACTTTTTGAGATATCGTGCTGTATATAGTTTTTGACCCCATCTCTCAATAGTGAGGAATCACATTAAAATTCTAGTTTCCGAAACCGTATCTGGAATGTCACCAAAATCTAATCAATTGGTCTTTGTCAAACCTGAAGACACCGAACCTGTCCACCAAGTTTTGTACAAATCCATCCATAACTTTTTGAGATAACCTGTTCACCGACACAACCTCCGTCCACCTTCAGTGGTGGAGGTAATCCCAACACATGTATCATGAGGATTGGGGTTGTATATAGACCAAGCCAGATATTACCAGGGCAGGCCCATTTCCCCATCCTGAAGGCCATTAATGAACCGACTGGGATTGTCATGACAACACAATGGTGGAATGGTCACTCTTAGATCCAATATTTTTACTCAGTCACACCCACCTTTGGGTTCGGAGAAGAATGATGGCAGACACACTAAGTTTGAAGATGGATAAAAACCACCTTTAGAGGCCATTTTTCCCCGCAAAGCGGGGGTTGGCCTTTTTCGGGAACCATGGTTGTTGTTGTTTTTTTTCTTTCTTTCTTTTTTGTTTTGGCCCCTTTTTGAAGCAATGTTTTACGGCCGGATGCCCTTCCTGACGCCAACCCTTTTTTCCACCTTTAACGACAAACAGGGAATTACCAGTGAACTGGTACTCAATTAGCCGACCTCGGAAGGATGACAGGGTGAGTCAACCCCCCTGGCGTTAATTCAGCGATCGACCGGGATTCGAACCCAGGATCCTGAGATCCTAAGCCTCCCTAGCCGCTAGCCCAACACCAGGTGTTGAAGATGGATAGATGGTCCAAAATATCTGATAACATTACACCAAATGTATTGCCAGAAAGTAAGGAGCTGTTAGGGAAGTCATGTGAAAAGGGTTTGAATGATTGCACTGAAGGGCTTGCATTTAAGGGATAGAAACATGCCGATGTCTGTGGGAAACGCCAGCGATCTTTAACATTCAATCACCACCATCACCACATTACTATCACCATTACGCTACAGGGCCGAGTGATCATGCGGCATGCAGGAGGAGTACACTACCACGGGTGGGCTCAGCCACCAAATACCGACCCTTACATCCTAATGATTTGGTCCAGCCTTCTAAGGAAATGCCCGTATTCATTGAATAATGTAATGTGAGGAAGCAAGTGCGTCTCGTATGAGGTGAGGAGGGTTATTGTAGATTATGTGGGTGATGCTGTCATGTGGTTTTGGTGGATGCGATGCCAAGCAGGTTTATATATTGCTGGAGCGAGTTCGCTGCCTTTTGGGTTTCATAGTGTTGCGAAGCTATTGCGAGGTCATCTGCGTAGGAGAGGGGTGTTATGTCTGTTGGTGGTGGAGACAGACAGGGGGAGGTCATGAAGGAACCGATTAAAGAGGGTAGAGGAGAGTACGGAGCCTTGAGGTTCTCCATTTTGGAGAATTCTGTTGCGAGATAGGGAGTCTTAAATATTTGATCTGAGTTTCGTAACCAGATAAGTTTGCTATCCTTTCTTTTTTAACTATAGTTATGCGTGTTCGTGGCGAATGTTTTGTCAAAGAGAATACGGCATGGCACCACGTCAAAGGCATTGTTGATGTCTATTGCAACGGGTATGGAGGCGAGGGGTGGGGTGAGGTGGGGAAGTTGGGGGGGAGGTCCACCCTATCTCAGGTCATTGTTGGTTTTCAGTATGGGAATTATTATGGCTTTTTACTTCCACCACCGAAGGTGGATGGAGGTTATGTGTTCACCTCTGTCTGTCTATTTGTCTGTCTGTGAACAAGGTATCTCAAAAAGTTATGGACAGATTCAGACGAAACTTGGTGGACAGGTCGGGTATTTGACAAGGAAGAATCGATTCGATTTGGGTGAAGATCTGAATATGGATTTGGATACGAAGGTTATTAAATTTTAAGTGATTCTTCACCATTGAGAGATCGGGTGAAAAGCGATATATAACATGATATTTAAAAAAGTTATGGACGAGTTATGACTAAACTTGGTGGATGGGTTGGTTTGGTGACAAGAACAAGCCGATTAGATCTTGGTTCAGGTCCAAATCCAGATCCGGCCTATCAGTGGGATACAAAACATAAACTGTTCAGCCTGGCGGAGGTACAGTCATGGCCAAAAATATTGGCACCCTTGCACTTTTTTCAAATAATTCATCATTTCTTCCAGAAAATTGTTGAAATAAAAAAATATTTTGGTATCCACATTTGTATTTCTTTGGTTTGCAGTGGAATAAACCAAAGAAAGGTGATAAAAAATACAAAATCTTAGCTTATTCCACACATAAATCCTAAAATGGCCCGGACAATATTATTGGCACCTTTTAGAAATTGTTAGAAATAATTAGATTTCAAGCAGGTGATTCTCCTTTACCTTGGAATTGAACTCACCTGTGGTGAATTGCAGGTGCCTGCAATTTAAAAAATCACTTATTCAACCAGTTTGAATAGAGAAAAGGAGTCATTCTGCTGTTTTGTGTCACTGTGCAAACCGCAATGAGCATGGAGAAAATAAAGAAAACCAGAGAATTATCTGAGGAGGTGAGACACAAGATTGTAGCCAAGAATGGGCAACCTCAAGGCTACAAGTCTATCTCCAGAGACCTTGATGTTCCTCTGTCCACCGTACGCAATATTATCAGGAAGTTTAATGCCCATGGCACTTTAGCCAACCTCCCAGGACGTAGCAGCAAGAGAAAACTTGATTGAAGATTGCAGTGAAGGATTATTCGAATGGTGGAGAAAGCACCTCGATCAGCTGCCAAACAGATTCAAGCTGACCTTCAGACACAAGGTACGACAGTTTCAACTCGCACCATCCGTCGCCAACTCAATGAAAGGGGGTTCTATGGTAGGAAACCCAGGAGGACCCCACTGCTGAGAGAGAGAGACATAAGAAAGCCCAAACTGGAGCTTGCCAAAACACACCTGAACAAGCTAAAAACCTTCTGTGGACAGATGAGACCAAATTAGAGCTTTTTCGTAAAGCACATCATCTCTATGTTTACGGAAAACAAAATGAAGCCTTCAAAGAAAAGAACACCTTCCCTACCGTCAAACATGGAGGAGGTTCAGTGATGCTTTGGGGTTGCTATGCTGCCTCTGGCACTGGGTGCCTTGAATGTGTGCATGGCATCATGAAATCAGGAGATTACCAAGGCATTTTGGAGCGCAATGTTCAACCCAGTGTCAGAAAGCTGGGTCTCCGTCATAGGTCATGGGTCTTGCAGCAGGACAATGACCACAAACACACTTCAAAAAGCACCCAGGAATGGTTTAAGACAAAACGCTGGACTGTTCTGAAGTGGCCAGCAATGAGTCCAGATCTAAATCCCATTGAACACCTGTGTGGAGATCTGAAAACAGCAGTTGGGAGAAGGCACCTTTCAAATCTGGGAGAACTGGAGCAGTTTGCACAAGAAGAGTGGGCCAAACTGCCAGTAGAGAGATGTAGGAAGCTCATTCATGGCTACAGGAAGCGCTTCACTGGAGTTATTTTACCCAGAGGCCGTGCTACCAAATATTAACTCGACGGTGTCAATAATTTTTTCAATGCCATTTCTTTTTATTTTCTGATTTAAAAGGACACATCAAGTTCTGAATCAAAAACAAAGGTTCTGTAATATTAACAGTGAACTAAAGAATTGTGGAGACCAAATACTTTTGTTAATTTGAACGCTTTTTCGAGAAAATTGTGAGTTATTTGAAAAAAGTTCAAGGGTGCCAATATTTTTGGCCACGTGTGTGTGCGCTCTACCGAGTGCCGTTCTTGTTCTATATTGTGGGTATTTTTCCTGTTTTCCAAGGGTAGTCATATATTTGAGTGAGAGTGTTGATGGCCTTGGGCTCCAAATACTTGAGAATAAGTTGCAATCCTGTGGCTTCAGCATTTTCGGAATTTGTAATTACTGTTTGGACTTGTCAGGGAGTGAAGGGAGCTACAGGTTCGGTGGTTGATTTTATTTTCCTGAAAGCTCTCCTGATTTCGTTGTTTATTGCGGATATTGCGACTGACTTGTGACTGTATATAATGATTGATTGGTTTGTTCCTTTGCCCTTTATTGCCTTGCATATCGTGCTTCGGTGGAGGGTGAAATTTATTCCTCGCTGCTATTGTTTTGTTGTTGAAAGGGCCTACTGCTTTATCGATAGAGTTGAAGGATTGCTGGCATGTTAAAAGTAGATCATGTTCTATTTGTGTTGTGAATAGTGACCAGTTGGATTATTTGTAGTTAGTGTATGCTTTTCTATGGGTGCGTGGAGGTTTATTGGCAAGTTGAGGTGTGATGATGATGGCGAGGTGATCAAAAGGTAAGTCGTGAACTTTTCCCACGAGGTGGTCGCTAATTTGTAAAGTCTCAGCTCGGGGGAAGTGGGGTTGCCGTTTGGTCTTTAGAGAAGTCTTGTCGTAAAGTTGTGATTGTTTAGAATAACCCAGTTCAACTAACCTTTCCAAAATGAGGGGGCCTCTCCTATTGGTTATTTGGGAGGAGAGCCAGGAAAGGTCTTTGGCATCGACGTCACCAGCAAGTACAAGTTAGGATATATAACTTGTAGGTTTTCGAGGGAAGGTTGGAATGCTGGTGGACATGAGTTTGGAGGTGGTATGTGGATGCTGATTATGTTGGGGACACTTTTGCCCGTTATACTAAACCTTTATTACAAATCACAAAAGGATTAAAGCAGTTTGCAGTCGTTGCAGTGCAAATCAAGAATTGTTGATATAAGCAGTGGTGACGAGATGGTTAAATCATTCTGCTCAAGATAGATCTCTTTGTATGCAAAGCTTTGCCAGATTCTTAAAAGCAAAGCCCAAAAGGTGCACGTTAAGTTTCACATTCACCAAACAGCACATAATCAACAGAAGCACAGCACGGTATGTGCTTTTTGGGGTAATCCATTTCTCAGAACATAGGTCTCGCCGCGCCTGGCTCCGAGCCCAACACTTGGAAAATTCTGCATTCTTCCCAGATTATTCAACTGGCTCCAAGTTCTCCGTCGGCGAATTTCTGAACTGTGACAACGATAGATGTGCACTACTGTTTTTGGCACAGATCTATGATGGCCGTACGAATAAACTGTCACTTTTGGAACTTTGTAAATGGGTGTTTCCTCCATCCTTTTGACTACAGTGTTAGCACAGATGATTCAAACAAAGCATTTCTTATTACCCGTTATTGCTACGGTAGTCCTAAGGGTCTACTGAGTCATACTACAAAGTGCTTACACATTGGAAGACATCTTAATGTTTTAATAATCATTGGTCAACATTACACTCAACCTACTGGCAGGATTTATTAAACCACTTTCGCAACCTCAATAACTTGTACTGGGGTATGTATGTCTGGCATTTTTACATCCACAAGAGTGCAAATGAGACAGTCAGCTTGACATTTCCTCCGAGTTGCTTTCACTACAAAGTACCAGGCCAAGCTGCTCGATTCCAAAAGCAATGGGGTCGAACTCACATTAGGCAACTCGAAGGTGAGCTCATGTCGCTCAAGCATCGTCATTGAGCAATGCTGCGCTTCGAATACTTTTGGAAATGTATCAGATCCATCTATGTAGCAATTATAAACTTGGCATGCTGTTTGCATCATAAGTGAAGGGCGGAGGTGCCAAAGTTCAAGTGCCCCATAACCAGGACAAGGATTTACAATTTGATCAAGGTTCCAGCGCACAATGGCTGACTCATTCCTGAAGGTAACACAGGTTAATGAGGCCCACAAGCAAATGCTCACACACAGGACAGGCAGCATAAAGTCCCCTTCAAAGGGCAGCGCAATCTGTTGAAATGTGCTGCTTGCCAAGCACCCAGATGATGCTTTGTGCAGAGATTGGGAATCAAACCCGGACTAGATAGCTGAAAGCAGTGCAACTGCTGCCTTTTTTAGTTTTACATTTCACTGCTTTTGAAGACACACAGACGAGGACAAGCAAAAGCACAGACAAATCCAGACTAGATGGTGGAGACATACACAGAGACGATTGTTCGTTTTGAACTTACTGTTAGGATGTCATAGCGACCAGCTTGCAGAGCATGTGCCGTGGAAATGATGCCAGTAACAGGGTCAATAAAAAAGTATCCTTGTTCATTTCCATCAACGATGAGATATGAAAGGTCAGCGTTGGCGCCAAGGTCGATATCAGAGGCGATTATCTGGTACAAGTGCTCACGTCGTTTGCTGCGTGCGCGCTCCAGCAGCCTGGCATTGTAGACGCGCTCTCGAAATCTTGGCTCATTGTCATTTTCATCCACCACAGTAACAATCACCCACACCGTGGAGGACAGCGAAGGCATATCCTGATCTGCGATGGTCACCTAAAATAAAATCAAAAACCGAAGAAACAAACACTGTTATGGTCTACCATACGGTGAATGATCCTAGAAAAGTTCAGAACCAATCAACTGCTATGCAGGGCCCGATACAAGTGTTTGTGAAGTACAATGGATCTCACGGTGTTTCACATCATGAGGTCAAAGCCAAGCTGCAATGGTGAGCAACATTGAATAACTGCGAGTAACACCACAAATACTTTCACTACCCACGAGTTAAGTAGAAACACCTTTGGAGACCATTTTCCCCACAGAGCAGGGGTTGGCCTTTTTTGCGCACCTTGGTCCCCTTTTCCGCCTCTTGCGACAAACACGGAATTACCAGTGAACTGGTACTCAATTTGCCAACCTCTCGGAAGGATGACAGGCTGAGTCAACCCCCCTGGCGTTAATTCAGCGATCGACCGGGATTATGAACCCAGGATCCTAGGATCCCAAGCCAGCACCCTCACCACTAAGCCTACACCAGGCTTCACGAGTTAAGTAGAAACACTTAAAATGGCATTTACAGAGGCGAGGGACAGCTGCTACAGGAAATCGCGTTTACATTTTAGTGCTGATGAGACCCAGGGGACCCAAAGTGCATGAAAAGCAGGACTTCTGAGCCGTGTCAAATGACGAACAGACTTGCATGAAGACAAGGGAGCAGGACTTTTGGGTTGCATCACCCAATAAACTTAATGCCGTACTTCATGGAAATGTCGCAAAAGGTTATAGAGGACTCCATAGTATTATAAAAATAAAGGCCGACAATTTAAATAGTCCATAATTCAAAACGAAGAATTGAGACGCTTGACTGCACGCATGCTGATTTTAATTCTCATGATAATATGACAAGATGTTTTCTGGGTCGTTAAACCATATATAGATGGCTTTGTTGGTTTCACCGGCAAATGGAAGAAAAGTCCGATGTCAGACATTCTCAGGTACCCACTGCCTTTTCCAAACGGAATAGCTCATCAAGACTTGTGGTGCTCATTCACTACGTCATAATAAAACCTAATCAAACCTGAGGGCTGTGATCGGAATTAACTGATGGTTCCCGGTTTAGCAAATTTGTAATATTAGCCAATTGGTAGAACTTGAAATTCTGCCTCAGAGTGAAAACAAACAGGTTTTTTGGGGTTTTTTTTTTTACAAAAAGCGGGACACCACGGACACCAGGACTAAAACACTTAATGCCTCCCTCCAGGAACCAGGAAAAGTAAAAGAAAAATTAAATAATGGAAAAATAAATAAAGAAAGAAATGAAAATTGAAAATAAAAACAATTGAAAATTCAACAGTTGAAAAAAAACCAAATGATCTAAAGATATATAATTCAATAATTGAAAATTTCACTAATTAAAAATCGAATAAATAAATAATTGGAAATTGGGGTGAACAAATTCCAAAATTGAAAAAAATTAATATTTCGATAATCCAAAGATTACATAATGCAAACATTATTCTTCAAAAAGCGGGACACCACGGACACCAAGATTTAAAAAAACAAACACTTAATGCTCCCCTCCGAGAACCATAATCACGGCCAATGTGACTTCAAAGGTTCTATGATAGGAGGAGACTGTGGGGTTTGGCTATCGCTTAAGGTGTAGATATGCCAACTAAGGTCTCTCTCATGTCCACCTGGTGTAAGAAAGTTGTGGAAAATATCCATCAGTGACCTGAAAATGTGGGTGCAACAGTAGATCTATTAATAAAACTCAATGAACCTGAATTACACCGTGGACACAGTTCAAGGTGTGAAGGTGGACAAATGGCGAGATACTTTAAGGGTTGCAAGGTTGGGAAAGGTCAATTCAATTCGGGCCAGATATTTCTTACAAAGGATGGGCAGGATAGCCTAGAAGTTCGCACATTCACCTCTGAACTATCTAGCTTGGGTGCGCATCTCGGCCCAGCTATAAACTTTCATCCTGGTGTTTCACATGTCGAAAAGACATGTCGAGGTATCAATGTGTGTGCCGTCCCTCAGATGGACGTTAAACAGGGACTCCCATCTGCCGGCATTAGTTGGTGGACATTACAGATCCCGCAGTGTCCTTTGAGAAGAGAAGGCAAGTTATCACCGGCACCCTGAACAAATTACAAATTCCTGCCATGACAGAATGCCGACTGCTGGAAGGGCAATGGCAAGCATAGCCCAAACCCTTGCCCAGGAACTGCTTCAGCAACAAAGACACGCTGCAAGAAGTATGGTACATTGATGATGTATTACATATTGAAATTCCAAAAAGATGGAATTTGACCCACATCCTTCCGATTATATACTCATGTATGTCCCTTCTATTGCCAAGTACTTAAATTTCCTCCTAAACTTAATTCCCTTCTTTCCCCACACACCCCTACTCTCCTATCTCTGACATTCCTTAATTTAACCATCCACCCCTTTCTACCGCCCTGGTTTCAGTAATGTGTAATATATAAATAAATGACCCCTCCAAATATATATATATATATATATATATATATATATATATATATATATATATATATATATATATATATATATATATATACATACATACATATACTGTATATTGTAGATACTGTATAATCAAGTGTTTTCTTGTACGTTTGTTTTTTATGCTTTTATAATCCACTTTCACAATAAAAAATAAATTACACAAAAAAGTTTCCACATTGGGGTATTCGCTCTATATCAGCTACCAAATGCTGCCTAATATAATTGACTAACAATAGCTGATAGAGGGTGCATCTCAGATTCCCAGTGTCCCCTAGAGATAAAAAAAAAATTAAAGAAAAGAACCTGGTTACCTCCAAAACATGTTCAGCCTGCCTTTCCCGGTCCAGCGTGCGAGACGTTGTTGCAATCTGACCTGCAGAAACAGCAGCAGATCATCAAGCAAAGCTATGCTGCAGGGCAGCAAAAGCACAAAAAAGTAACATCGTAGGAACGTAAGATTTTTGTGAGCTGCAATCGTTTTACAATGCGCCGAACATCAAGATGCCTCACCATTCAACAAGTAAGCAAATGTCACGCTTTAAAATGTGCTTAACAGGAAGCAATAGGAAGTTAATGCCTTCCCGTGTCCGAAGATTGGAACAATGGTGTCACGCTGCCAGGGCATTCAGCCAACGCACACAACACGCACGCACGCACGCACACACACACACACACACACACACACACACACACACACACACACACACACACACACACACACACACACACACACACACACACACACATTCCTCTGGAAGTGCATTTTGTGCAAAGCATCACGGTAAGGATCCCATTGCATTATCTATCTATAATTCCACTAATCTCTGTGTGTATGTATGTATGTATGTCTGTATGTCTGTGACCGCTGTTTCTCGACAACCACGGGTCCGATATACTTTAAACTTGCCAGGTATATTGCTGGGGACCCGAGGATGTGCCTTTTCAAGGTTTCATATTAATCGGAGAAGTAGTTACCGAGCTATGTCCAAAAAACGATTCAACCAATCAGAGAGCAGCGAGCTATCACGTGTGCCGAACGTGGCGAACAGACTCTGCCTCGGACGGCACATTTGAGAGCGTATTCATTTATTTCACGTTGGCAAACTATGTTGCCGTTAAACTATGTTGTAAAACTAATTAAAACTAATTTGCGACATATTAATCGGAGAAGTAGTTACCGAGCTATGTCCAAAAAACGATTCAACCAATCAGAGAGCAGCGAGCTATCACGTGTGCCGAACGTGGCGAACAGACTCTGCCTCGGACGGCACATTTGAGAGCGTATTCATTTATTTCACGTTGGCAAACTATGTTGCCGTTAAACTATGTTTTAAAACTAATTACGTGCACGCTATGGCGATTTCTTTACCAAACTCCGCAAGCCGTTCGCCTTGGACCAAACCATTTCATGTAAATAGAGGGGGGGGATTGTCACCGTACTCGCAAGCCGTTCGCTTTGGACCAAACCATTTCATGTAAATAGAGGGGGGGGGGATTGTCACCGTACTCGCAAGCCGTTCGCTTTGGACCAAACCATTTCATGTAAATAGAGGGGGGGGGATATAATTTTAGATATATATATAGTACGGGCATGCCCTAGTGGTAATAAATTAAAGAGCAGATCACTGACGATCATTGACCAACTTTGACATCAATTGGGAAATAGTTACGGACACATTCATTTTGGACCGAAGTTGTGAATGTGGCGTTTAATACAACACATAATTAAATAATAAACAATGGTGAATACCACATGAGAGTGTTTGGCCAATGCACCTGTGTGCTTATCAATTGAGAAGAAGCCCTGGGGGTCACCGCCGGAGATGTGGAAGATTGGCCACTCATTGGACTTCACATCGGGGTCTTGAGCTTGTAACCTCAGCACCGGCGTCCCATGAGGCGCATTTTCCGGCACACGCGGCCTGTACACTACTTCATCTGCGCATGGCGCATTGTCATTTACGTTCTCCACTTCCACATACAGGTGCAGCGACGAGGAGCGTGGAACCACGCCACCGTCTGTGGCAATGACGTGCAACCAGTAGCCTGTACTGCTCTCAGAATCCAGCCAGCCCGCAGTGACAATCTCACCTAGATGTCAACAAAGAATATGTTAGATGGATCAACAGCCTGTCATCTCACTGCATCAACAACATTAATCATAACAATCATTACTAATGAACTTGTTAGTTTTTATTTTGGCAAAAACATGTTTTGCATCAAAAAATCGGCAGCGTCCAAAAATTTTTTGGGTAGCGTCAGTGAACAGCAATCTTCAATTTTCAATGGGATTCAAGTCTGGGCTTTGGCTGAGCCACTCAAGGACATTCACATTCTTGTTCTAAAGCCAATCCAGTGTTGCTTTGGCTGTATGCTTTGGGTCATTGTCCTGTTGGAACGTAAATCTTCATCACAGTCTAAGGTCTTTTGTACTCTGAAGCAGGTTCTCCTGAAGTATTTGCCTGTATTTGGCTCCATTCATTTTTCCCTCTATCCTAACAAGTCTCCCAGTCACTGCCACTGGAAAGCATCCCCATAGGATGATGCTGCCACCATCATACTTCACGGTAGGGATGGTGTTAGATGGGTGACGAGCTGTGCTCGGTTTTCGCCAGATGTAACTTTGCGTTCAGGCCAAAGAGTTCAATTTTCGTCTCATCAGACCACATCATATTTTGCCTCATTCTCTCAGTCCTTTACGTGCCTTTTTGCAAACTCCAAAAAATTAGTCAGCGTTAAAAAAAAAGTTTTTTCCCCCCCTTTCTCCACCATCTTCCACTTCCCTCCCATACCATCTCTCTTTCGCTCACTCCCTCTATCCTCTGTCTGATTGGATGACCTTCGGACGGACACAACTAATGTTGTGAACCCACAGTTCGGGAAGGTTCTAGGATTGAAGGTTCAAAATCTCGATGATGGATGAATCCCAGCTGATTAATCTTTGCAGCCTTTGGCGCTGATGAAGTTGTTGCTGAGTTGCTGAGTGTGTAGCTGGCAAAACATCCCCTAAAACTAGGTCTGCTCTCACATATTTAATACAAAATTGGCAGGATAGGCCTTAGTGTGATATTGGTTCGATGATTCCTTTTTATTCTTCATAGATAATCCCAATCACTCAAAACTTGTCATATATTGTTACATTTATAAGGGGGTAGAGGTAGGGACAGTAATTAGAATTAAGGTATAGACCCCATTTGTGTTCACTTAGCATTTGTGTTCACACTTGTGGGAGTTTCTTCCTTGTGTTAAGGATACGTTGATAGAGATAGGTCGTCCTGTTTGTTTGTGCGCTGCTGGGAGACCTTTAGCGTTGTAACCGTTCGTGTCTAAAAAGGTAAGGTGTCTTGTCACGTGTCTCTTCTATTAAATCACGTGGGGGTTAAGCAAGAGAGATGATGCAGCATTATACAGTTCATGCCACTGTGTGCCTATTTCCCCCTACCCTTGCATCCTGGGGCAGAGGGAGAAGTTCCCTCTTTCTTTTCCGGAGGAAGAAGCACTTTTATTATGGTTGGTCAGGAAAGCGAACCTTACTCTTTTTGGGGTGGGGCAGGGCGAGGGGAATTAAGGCACAGATATTAGGCAGGGGTGGGGATAAACTATGATGATCTATACCTCATACTGGATGAATCCGAATACTGTATAATAAATAAGGCAATTATCAGTGCCTTCAGAAAAGCATTGACAGTTTACACCCCTTGACTTTTTCACATTTTTTGTGTTGCAGCCTGAATAAAAAATGGATTGTACTAAAAAAATATTGTCACTGATCTACACAAGATACCCCATAATGTCAAAGTGGATTTAAAAAAAAACATTTTTTTTACAAAATAATTAAAAATGAAAGGCAGAAATTTCAAATTTACATAATTATTCAGCCCCCAGAGTCAATACTTTGTAGAAGCGCCTTTGGCAGTGATTACAGTTTCGAGTCTTCTTGGATATGTCTGTATCAACTTTGCATATCTGGATTTGGGGAGTTTCTCCCATTCTTCCTTGCAGATTTGCTCAAGCTCTGTCAAGTTGGGTGGGGAGCGTCAGGGAACAGCAATTTTCAAGTCTTTCCGCAGATTTTCAATGGGATTCAAGTCTGGGCTTTGGCTGGGCCACTCAAGGACATTCACATTCTTGTTCTAAAGCCAATCCAGTGTTGCTTTGGCTGTATGCTTTGGGTCATTGTCCAGTTGGAACGTAAATCTTCATCACAGTCTAAGGTCTTTTGCACTCTGAAGCAGGTTCCTCTGAAGTATTTGCCTGTATTTGGCTCCATTCCTTGTTCCCTCTATCCTTACAAGTCTCCCAGTCCCTGCCGCTGAAAAGCATCCCCATAGGATGATGGTGCCACCACCATTACGGTGGTCCAAAAATGCAAAAAAAAATCACTTTTTTATCTGGATTTTGATGCTCTATTGGATTATTGTTAGAAATGGTCTAAATCATTCACCCAAAAAATATTTTGCATCTGAGTCATCTATAAACTCATACACACTCAACATATAAATTTGTCATTTTGGTCAATTTTAATGAAAATCGTCCATGTTGAGAGGCTTACAAATACTTTAGAAATATTTTTTCCCTAAATAATGTCATTGATGGTACATACCCCTGTGAAGTCCTCATGGTCGAAACATGAGTCAGACATGTATGAACATGTTTCAAACATGTTTCAAGCATTGTCAAACATGTTTCGACCATGATGATTTCACACTCACAGGCGCAATGCGCATGCAAAAAGTCATGAACCACAAAATGGCTTAGTACAATAGTGCATGTACTTTTTCCACCTAGGTTGCTATTGGATTGTTCTCATTTAGCCAAATTTGGTGAAAAACGCCATATTTCAATTGAAGTGTGTATGAGTTTCTAGATGGAATTGAGCGAAAATATTTGGTGGGTGAATGTTTTAGACCATTTCTAACAATAATCCAGTAGAGCATCAAAATCGGAGAGATCGATGTTTTTTGGACCACCCTAACCACCATGCTTCACGGTAGGGATGGTGTTATATGGGTGATGAGCTATGCTCGGTTTTCGCCAGATGTAACTCTTTGCGTTCAGGACAAAGAGTTCAATTTTCGTCTCATCAGACCACATAATATTTTGCCTCATTCTCTCAGTCCTTTCTCTCAGTCTTCAGTTTTCAGTATTCAGTCTCTCAGTCAGAGTCAGACATGGGCACTGAGGAAGTTAGAAGTGGAGGAATGGTTGATCAGAGTAGTGATGGCAATGTACAAAAGAGCGCGCACAGCTGTAAGGACGAAGGACGGGAATAGTGGTGAGTTTGAGGTGAAGGTGGGAGTGCATCAGGGGTCGGAACTAAGTCCACTACTATTTGTAGCTGTGATGGAGGTGCTGGCTCAAAACGTAAAGGAGGGTTTACCGTGGGAGTTGTTGTATGCAGATGATCTGGTGTTGATTGCAGAAACTATGGATGGACTGAAGGAAAAGATGAACAAGTGGAAGGAATGTATGGAGACAAAAGGTCTGAAGGTGAATATAGGAAAGACGAAGGTGATGGCAAGTGGTAAAGCATGTGGTGAGGTGGAAAGAACTGGGAAGTGGCCATGTGCTGTGTGCAGGAAGGGTGTCGGAGTGAACTCCATTCAATGTACAATGTGCGCTGAGTGGGTTCATCAAAAATGTAGTGGTCTGAGAGGGTCATTAACCAGTGTGGCAGCGAAATTCAAATGTAAGGTGTGCACAGAGGGAGCTGCAGATGGAGGAAATGTTGAGTTGGATCTTGGAGACGGCGTGAAGCTGGAAGGTGTGAAAACATTTTGCTACCTCGGAGACATGCTGAATGGAGAAGGTGGATCAGACTCGGCAACAGTTGCTGGAGTGAGATGTGCATGGAAGAAGTTTCGGGAACTGAGTGGCGTGCTGATGAGGAGGGGAGTGTCCTTGAAGCTGAAGGGAAAGGTGTATGCTGCATGTGTGAGAAGTGTTACGATTTATGGGAGCGAGACATGGGTCATGAATGTAGAGCAGCAACGAAGGCTGGAAAGGGTGGAAATGCGAATGGTTCTGTGGATGTGTGGAGTATCGTTGAGAGAGAGGAAGACAAATGATGAATTGCGAAAGATGATGGGAATAGAGCCTGTGATTGAGGCTGTGAAGAGGAACAGGTTGAGATGGTTTGGTCATGTGTTGAGGAAGGATGAAAGTGACTGGTTGAGAAGAGTGATAGAAATGAATGTAGAAGGAAGTAGAGGACGGGGAAGACCGAGAAAGACTTGGCTAAAGATGGTGGAAGAAGAAATGCGGGCAAGGGGGTTAACAAGGAGAGATGCAGAAAATAGGGCAAAATGGAGAAGATTATCATGGGGACTGCAAGGCTAACCCCCACTCTATCAGGGAAAATGGCCTTAAAATGCCTGTTGTTGTTGTTGTTGTTGTTGTTGTTGTTGTATTCTCTCAGTCCTTTACATGCCTTTTTACAAACTCCAGGTGTGCTGTCATGTGCTTTTTTCTCAAGAGTGGCTTCCGTCTGGCCACTCTCCCATAAAGCCTAGATTTGGGAAGGGATGCAAAGACAGTTGGCTTTCTGGCAGTTTCTCCCATTTCAGCCAAGGAACTCTGTAGTTCTGTGTTAGTGGTCATTGGGTTCTTGGTCACCTCCCTGACCAAGGTCCTTCTTGCCCGGTTGCTCAATTTGGTCGGATGGCCAGCTCTCGGAAGAGTCTGGGTAGTTCCATATTCTTTCCATTTCCGAATGATGGAGCTCACTGTGCTCTGGGAAACTTTCAACACTCGAGAAATTGTTTTATACCCTTCCCCAGATCTATGCCATCTCACAATTCTATCCCGGAGTTCTACAGACAGTTCCTTGGACGTCATGGTAGAGTTTCTGCTCTAACATGCACTGTCAAATGTGGGACCTTATATAGAAAGGTGCGTTTCTTTCTAAATCATATCCAATAAATTGAATTGGCCATAGGTGGACTCCAATCAAGTTGTGGAGATATCTCAAGGATGGTCAAAGAAAAATCAGATGCACCTGAGCTCAATTTGGAGTGTCATAGCAAAGGGGTTGAATACTTATTGACTCAAGACATTTCAGCTTTTCAACTGTAATTAATTTGTAAAAATTTCTAAAGAAAAAATTCCACTTTGACATTCTGGGGTATTATGTGTAGATCAGTAACAAAAAAAATCTCAATTTAATCCGTTTAAATTCAGGCTGTCACACAACATAATGTGAAAAAGTCAAGGGGTGTGAATACTTTCTGAAGACAATGTATGTGTGTATGTATGTATGTATGTACATCTGAAAATTATAGAAAAAAAAACAAAGCTGGCTCCTCACTACCAAATTTTGGATAAGTGTTGGTAGTACCCAGGGTGAGGTCATGGGCACAAAAACAAAATCTCTCCCCCTTGCAGGGAGGCAGGAAGGGGGAGGGAAGGAGACGACCTACTAATGCTCCCAAAGAAACGGGAGCGGGTGTTTCTAGTACAATAAACACCAAATCTGATCTGCATATTGAGTATTGATTGTAATATATTTGCTCACATCAGCCAAATGTATGGATGGTTGCTTGCATGTAAAGCCATTTAGTCGAGCCGAATGCCGAGTTTATGCCCTGAATACATCATGGATTATTAAAAGTGCTGCGTTACAACAGTGTGGTTTGCCAGCAGCAGCATTCGCAAACAAACCCAACCTCTATTGATATTCGGTGTCAATGGCCCTGTAAACCGGATGATGTTTTTCCAGTTTGACTATGTAATACAAACAGACCCCTGTAATCATCAAAGTTCACATAGCAGCCTTTCAAGGCCAACTTTGGGCACAGTTGGAATGCGGGTTGTCTGCGAATCAATCGGCCCACCCTGCAGATGGCATGACAAAGGCTGGAATGTGGCCTTCATCTTCGGCCCATTGTCACTGGTTTTAGGCCACAGGGCGCAAGCCATAAGTGAAGGAACCCCAGATTTTCAGGTCCAAGTCCAGTGCCATAGTTACCCAAGGCGATAGACAGGAAAACCCAACATGGTGGCTCTTGCGTAGAAGCAGGTGGCGATTGTGAAGAGAAACGCAAGAAAAAAAAACAACGCAAGAACTCCAATTTTTAACTTAAAGTGAATGAAGCTATTTATGTATTAAAAGAGGAAACTTTCCAAATAAAATGCCGCTAAACCAAAGTCCCCGCTCACTCCACAGTAAGTTAAATGGGCCGATGGAATGTGAGGGACATTTTTGAAGCATGTACGAATTTGCATCCCATCAGCACAAGGAGCAAAGGTTTAGGTGGAAAACCTTAAACAGATAATGGTTTTCTTTTTTAAGAGTGCTCTTAGCAGCGAGAGAATTTCGTTCCAAATGCAATCAGGCCAACCCCAAATGGCAAAGAACCGCAAGGCACAGCAAGAGCGGGTCAACTCTAATGTTTCGTCAATTACCAGCGTGCTTTGGACGGCAGAAAACAAGCAGCGAAGGCCTCGCTCAAAGTGTTTATGCAGCACTGTTCCAAAGAATTTCCCCCTAAACTGCACTGCACTCCTCGCTCCGAGCTTTGATGTCTTCGCTTGCTCAAATAAAAGGAAAAAACAATACGACTGTGAGTGGGTCGACGCATTGGTACAGTGCCGAGGATACTGCACCGGCATACCAGAAGTCGAGTTCAACTGTGACTGCAGACAGCAGTATTAACGACCGGTCTCTGGGTGCCTGGAGCCAAAGTTGGTCTCAGAAGTCGTAGGTCCAACTTGAAGGGACCAATCAAATATGCACACAAGGTCACATGCCTGCATGGGAAAAAGGCACGTTCCTCTGAGTGAAGGCAGTTGCTAATAATAACGATGAGATGGTAGTCTTTGGGTTAATTTGAAGTGAATGACAAGTATGCTGATAGGATCGTCGGTTCTTTACCCCATTCCTAAACCCGCAAGTGGGATTTGAAGCGTTTCCTTTGAAGGTAACCCTGGTCGAATTGGTTGGAAGTAAGTGTCAGTACTTTGGTGAACAAGCATTCCTTCATGTCCTTTGGTACCCTGTGCCATCAATCACAAATGTCTGGAAAGAGGCTTCAGTCAAACTTTATCAGACCTTTGGGACAAGCTATCTGCCTAAGAAAACTTTGTGGCTGCCATTGTTTAGTTGAATGGGGCCTAGCAATACATATTGGATCCATCAATTACCGTGTTGATGCACGTTATTTATATTTATATTCAAAATCGAGGCTCATGGAAGAGCCGGGTGACAGAGGGGAAAAAGGCATCATACTGACACAGGTAGATGCAACAAGCAAGAGAACGAACGACATGATTGCTGGTGAAAACTCAGCTAGGTCGCTAACCTTAAGAAGCAGTCTATTGGCCCGAAAATTGATCTGGTCTGCATGTGGTGCGAATTTATGCTGCCGTTGACTCTTTATGCCCTCATAACAGCATGGAATGGACATTAGGGAGTAACAACAACAACAGGCATTTTAAAGCCATTTTCCCTGCAAGAGCGGGGGTTAGCATTGCGGGCCCCATGACAATCTTCTCCATTTTGCCCTATTTTCTGCATCTCTCCTTGTTAACCCCCTTGCCCGCATTTCTTCTTCCACCATCTTTAGCCAAGTCTTTCTCGGTCTTCCCCGTCCTCTACTTCCTTCTACATTCATTTCCATCACTCTTCTCAACCAGTCACTTTCATCCTTCCTCAACAAATGACCAAACCATCTCAAACTGTTTCTCTTCACAGCATCAATCACAGGCTCTATTCCCATCATCTTTCACAATTCATCATTTGTCTTCCTCTCTCTCAACGATACTCCGCACATCCACCGAACCATTCGCATTTCCACCCTTTCCAGCCTTCGTTGCTGCTCTACGTTCATTACCCATGTCTCGCTCCCATAAATCATAACACTTCTCACACATGCAGCATACACCTTTCCCTTCAGCTTCAACGACACTCCCCTCCTCGTTAGAGACATTATGACATTATGAGATGGACATTAGATGGACATTAGACATTAGAGATGGACATTAGAATGATGGACATTAGATGATTATGGACATTAGACAATGGACATTAGAGAGCATCATATGAAAATGTAGTGCATCCTCCTAGAACAAGATAAATTAAATAAAACCCTATATATATATATATATATATATATATATATATATATACGTATAAAGCGCGGCGTTACGCGCGCTGCTTGTGAGCAAGGAGGAAGCGGACAAGCGGTAACATATAAACGTCTTTATTGTAAGACTACACTGTAACACTGTACTGTCCCGGGCTGGGCGCCCGGTGTATATCATGAGGCCACGCCTACCCCTGGTGCGTGGCCACCGCCCACTTGGTGCGCGGAATGATGTCACCACGCCAATGGGCTTTTGTGTCCGCCACACGCGCCCCCCCAGAATTCCCGCGCACCTGGAGGGCCAGTTTGCGGGGCAGACGAATGACCCGGCCGAAGCGCCCCCTGGCGATCGGCGGCGTCCGGGGTGCAGGGATGCCAGGTGGGATGCCCGCCCCTGGCTGCCCCTGGGATGGGTGCAGGACCGGGGGGCGGCGTGGCTGGGCGGTGCCGGGGGTCCGCCCGCAGGAGGGCGGCCCCGACGTGGGGGTCGGGCCACTGGCGGTGGATGGTCCACATCGAGGTGGGCCGGCTTGAGGCGGTCTACCGAAACGCGGTCAGGAGTACCGCCGATGTCCAGGGTGAAGTGCTTCGCCCCGGTCTCCAGCACGCGGAAAGGCCCGTCGTACGGGGGCCGCAGTGGTGTCCGATGGGCATCGTGGCGGACGAAGACGTACTCCGCCGTGCGAAGCTCCGGGGCGACGTGCGTCGGTGGGTGCCCGTGGCATGCCGTTGGCACCGGGGCGAACCTCTGGGCGGTCTCTTGTAGAGCGGAGCGCTGCTGTGCCGCGGACCATGGTGCCGTGGAGTCGGGGAGGAACTCGCCCGGCACCCGCAGCGGTTGCCCGAAGACCAATTCCGCCGCGGATGCGCGCAGGTCCTCCTTGGGCGCCGTCCGGAGGCCCAGCAGGACCCAGGGGAGCCTGTCGACCCAGCCGCCGTCGCGGAGGGTGGCCCGGAGCGCGGCCTTCAATGAGCGGTGAAATCGCTCACACAGGCCGTTAGCCTGGGGATGGTAGGCCGTGGTTCGGTGCAGCCGGACCCCGAGCCCCTGCGCAACCGCCCCCCAGAGCTCCGAGGTGAACTGGGGGCCGCGGTCGGATGAGATGTCTGAGGGGGCGCCGAACCGGGCGACCCAGGTGGCGATGAAAGCCTGCGCGACATCGGCCGCCGTTGTCGACGCCAAGGGCACGGCCTCCGGCCACCGGGTGGTGCGGTCCACCATGGTGAGGACGTAGGTGAAACCCCGCGAGGGGGGCAGAGGTCCCACCAGGTCCACGTGGACGTGGTCAAACCGGCGTTCCGGCACCGTGAACGGGGCCAACGGGGCCTGGGTGTGCCGGTGCACCTTGGCGCGCTGGCACGCGAGGCACGTCCTGGCCCAGCCGCGGACGGCCTTCCGGAGGCCATGCCAGACGAACTTGTCGGCGATCAGCCTTTGGGAGGCCCTCGCGCCCGGGTGGGACAGGCCGTGGATGGCGTCAAACACCTGGCGCTGCCAGCCCGCGGGCACGATGGGGCGAGGACGCCCGAGGGAGACGTCGCACAAGAGGGCCGCGCCCGCGCCGTCAAACGGCACCTCGGTGACGCGGAGGCTCGTGACGGCGGTCCGCAAGGCCTGGACGTCGGGGTCAGCGGCCTGGTCCGCTGCCATCCGGGCATAGTCGATGCCGAGGTGGACTGCGTGGGCGACGGCCCGGGAAAGGCAATCCGCCACCGGGTTGTCCTTCCCCGCGACGTGCTGGATGTCCGTCGTGTACTCGGACACGGCCGAGAGGTGACGCTGCTGCCGGGCCGACCACGGCTCGGTGACTTTGCCCATCGCAAAGATCAGCGGCTTGTGGTCGACGAAGGCAGTGAACGCCCGGCCCTCGAGCAGATGGCGGAAGTGCCTGACCGCCAAGTGAAGTCCGAGCAACTCGCGGTCGAAGGTACTGTAACGGCGTTCGGGCGGGCGAAGCTGCCGGCTAAAGAACGCCAGCGGTTGCCAAGCTCCACGCACCCATTGCTCATGCACTGCGCCCACCGCGTAGTCCGAGGCATCGGTGGTGAGGGCGATCGGTGCATCGGGCGCCGGGTGCGCGAGCATGGTGGCGTTAGCCAAGGCGAGCTTCGCGCCCGTGAACGCCGTGTCCATCTGCTCGGTCCAGGTAACGTCGCCTTTGCCCGGCTTACCTCGGAGAGCTTCGTGCAGGGGGCGCAGGAGCTGGGCGATACGGGGCAGGAACCGATGGTAAAAGTTCACCATGCCCAGGAACTCCTGCAGCCCTCTGATCGTGCGGGGGCGCGGAAACCCCTTCACCGCCTCCACCTTGGCCGGTAGGGGGACGGCTCCGTGCCTGGTGACACGGTGCCCCAGAAAATCGATTGTGGCGGCGCCGAACCGGCACTTTGCGGGGTTCACAATCAGGCCATGCTGGCCCAGGCGTTCGAAGAGCGTGCGGAGGTGGCGTAGGTGCTCTTCGCGGGACGCGCTGGCGACGAGGATATCGTCCAGGTAAACGAAGACAAAATCCAAGTCGCGCAGGACGCTGTCCATCAGTCGCTGGAACGCCTGAGCCGCATTCTTCAGACCGAAGGGCATGCGCAAGAACTCGAAGAGTCCGAATGGCGTGATGACCGCCGTCTTCGGGACGTCCTCCGGCCTGACGGGGACCTGATGGTAGCCGCGTATGAGGTCCACCTTCGAGAAGAAGGACCTGCCCGCCAAACGGGCGGAAAAGTCCTGAATGTGGGGGACGGGGTAGCGGTCGGGAGTCGTGGCGTCATTGAGACGGCGATAGTCCCCGCACGGTCGCCATCCCCCGCCGGGCTTCGGCACGATGTGCAGCGGCGACGCCCAAGCGCTCTCTGAGCGCCGAACGATGCCGAGTCGCTCCAGGGTAGCGAACTCCGCTTTTGCCACCGCCAGCTTCGTCGGCTCGAGGCGGCGTGCCCGGGCGTAGACCGGTGGCCCGACGGTGGGGATGTGATGGGCCACCCCGTGCTTGACGGCCCCCGCCGAGAAGGTGGGCCGCGTGAGGGCCCGGAAGCCGGCGAGGAGGCGGGTGAATGCGTCCGCTGCCGGAAGCGTACAGACCAACGTGGCCGGAACCGAATCGTTCGGCAAGCCGCTTGGCAAGCCGCTCGTTGAGCTGGGCAACGCACAAGCGAGCGAGCTGAACGTCTCGGCCTGGACAAGCCGTCTGCGCTTGACGTCGACCAGGAGCCCATTAGCGCACAGGAAGTCCGCGCCAAGCAGTGCCATGGGCACGTCGGCGGTGACGAACGTCCATCGGAAAACCTGCCCTCCAAACCGCAGAGAGAGGCAGCGTTTTCCGTACGTACGGATGGGCGTCCCGTTCGCGGCAAGCAGCGCGGGGCCCCCACCCGCGGCGTGCTTGTCTGACGTGCCGGCGGGAATGACACTCACCTGCGCTCCCGTGTCGCACAGGTAACGGCGCCTGGAGAAGGTGTCCGTTATGAACAGCAGGCTGTTCGAATGGCCGGCGCTCATCGCCACTATTGAGCGCCGGCCCGGGCGTTTCCCGACCCGTTGAAGGAGCACGGCGGATGACACCGCCGAGCTTCGTGGCCGAACTTGGCATGGAACCAGCACCAGGTGGTGGAGCTGGAGGAGCGCGGCTGGCTCCGCCAGGCCGGTGGAGTTGGCGGGTTTCCCCGCGGTGGCGGTTTTCGCCGCGGCGGTGGGCGGGGCGTGGCGGCGTTCACGAGGTGCGTATCAGCATGCTGCTGAACATCAGCGTGCTGTAGAAGCTGATGCTGTGGAGCATGCTGCTGAACATCAGCGTCGAGGGCCGTGACGGCCACGCCGACGCTCGCCCGCATGTCCGAAGCGGCGAAGTACCTGTCCGCCTCGGCCGCCAATGCTCGGGGTTCCGTTAGCTCGGTCCCGGCCAACGCGAGGCGGACCTGCGCTGGAAGTTGGCGCCGGAAAAGCGCCCGGAATAGCGAACCGGGGGCTTCGTCGCCCAACAGTGACAGCATATGGTCCATTCGGACCGACGGGCGCGTCTCACCGAGCTCGGGGAGATCCAGGAGGCGGTCGGCCCGTGCGTCGTCCGTAAGGCCGAACGTGGCTAGGAGTAGCCGCTTGAGTGCCTCGTACTTGTGGCCGTTCGGTGGGTGGCGAAGGACGGACACAACTCGAGCGGCCGTGCCGGGCCCGAGGGAGGCGACGACGTGGCAATAGCGCGTGTCATCGCCGGTGAGGCGCCGAAGCTGAAATTGGGCTTCGGCCTGGACGAACCAGACTTCGGCCTGAGCCTCCCAAAATTCCGGAAGTTTGACGAAGTCGGCCATGGCGATGGCGTCGCGTGTGGAAGGATCGCTCCAGCAGATCCAACGTCGAGGGTCACCAGTGAAGCGCGGCGTTACGCGCGCTGCTTGTGAGCAAGGAGGAAGCGGACAAGCGGTAACATATAAACGTCTTTATTGTAAGACTACACTGTAACACTGTACTGTCCCGGGCTGGGCGCCCGGTGTATATCATGAGGCCACGCCTACCCCTGGTGCGTGGCCACCGCCCACTTGGTGCGCGGAATGATGTCACCACGCCAGTGGGCTTTTGTGTCCGCCACACGTATATATATATATATATATATATATATATATATATATATATGATATGATAAGACACCATTTGATCTACCACACGTGTTAAAATGCATCTAGTGTTGCTTAATCTTGCCATTCACTTACCTTGTTTTTTATTTAAAGTAATAAATAATTTATAATACAGTATCTGCTACTGCTACTACTACTACTACTACTACTACTACTACTACTACTACTACTATGGCACCAAATATTCCCATCTTATTGTTGGGTTGGCCAGGGAAGGTATTTGGCCCATGTCTTTCACGAACCAGCTGGCCGGGCCTGACGTTCAACTGAAGGCGATTTGGGCAAGAATTTGTAATTTGTTCAGGGTTCCAGGGATAACTTGCATACTCCTCACAAAAGACGCCAAACATGGGATCGTTAATGTCCAACAACTAATGCGAGAAGATGGGACACCCAGATAAATGTCCATCCGATGAACGGAGCACTTTGTAATGCAACACCCTACCTACAAGGCACAAATCTGACTGTTTATAGTCAGGCTGAGAATATAATATAGGCCAGACCACTCAAAGGGTGCACAGTAAATATCCAGGAGTATCTCTTGAAAAGAGGACGGCACTGTGTGCTGGTACCCTGGGCAAATTCCATTATTGTGGCATACATTAACTAACTTGTGCACATATTATTCACTGACGTTCACTTGTGCACATATAATGCACAGGAACATATTATTCACTGACGTATATTTACCTACTGCAGATGAGAATGCTCACATGGTGGTTATGGCACAGGTCATAAACCTGTTCCTGTGTATTAGGTTTCCTTTTATAATGCTAAACCACACACAGGCAATTTCTACATCACTTATGTGTATACAAACATTATTTATGAGCACAGTGGATTTTGTGGATTTAGGGAACACCATGCTCCCACACCAACAATAAAACTACAGAAAGGGTCCTCATGAGATGATCAATATCAGTAGAACACCACAATGATACAAATCATTGAATGCATGGAGACATTTCTATGATACATACTGCTCTATATTTACTGTATACTACTCTTTTTCTTTCCCTTGTCTGATACTGTTCATTCCTCTTCCTGCACATCAATGGCAGTTTGAGTCAGAGAACTTCACTGGAGACCAAAGCTATAAGCAATTAGGCTACATATAACATCACAGGTGCAAGGTAAAAGGTGAACAAGATCCAATAACGGGCTCACCTGTATCAGAGTTGATTGTAAACATTCCAAGACCTGAACCATCGTGAAGAAAGTATTTCACTCGGCCATCTCGTCCATTATCCATATCCATGGCCGATACAGTGACGACCATTGACCCTGGAGGAGCGTCTTCTTTTATTCCAGATGCCAAGGCAAAATGCTGAAACTCCGGAGAGTAGTAATTTTCATCTACGTCCACAACCTCAACAGTGAGCTGACACGTTGATGAAAGAGACACTGGGCGTCCGCCATCTTGGGCTCGTGCAGTCAGGTTGTAGAACTGCCTCGTCTCATAATCAAGTGGCTGTGCGATCCGCACGGTGCCAGATAGCCGGTCCACTTCAAACATCCCATTCACGCTTTCCAGCAGTGAGTAACGCACCTCTCCCCCACTGCCTACATCAGGATCCCAAGCTTCCAGAAAAACGACAACTGACCCCACTGGCACGTCTTCACGCAGTCTAACACTGTACGTATTCGGGGTGAACTTCGGGCGATTGTCATTTACGTCGTCAATATTTACTTCTACAATGACAGAAGAAGAGAGCATTTTTTCCTCCTCTGCACTATCATAAGCTTCCACCTCCAGTTCATAAAAAGGAATGAGCTCTCTGTCCAAAGACCTAGTGATGCGAATTATTCCCAACTTTTCATCAATAGCAAACTGATCGGTATGGGTATTCAGTTGATATCGGACTGTTCCATAGTCCAAAGAATCTGTATCAACTGCTTCGATGCGAATAATGTGTTTTCCTGGCCTGGCATCTTCACGGATGGTGACAGCATATGACGACTCTAAGAACGTGGGCTTGTTGTCATTGACGTCTAGGACATGAACGGTCATTATCTTCGATGACGTTTTTTGTGGCATTCCCAAATCAAAGGCTGTCACATTGATAACATGGAGGTCTCGAATCTCATAGTCCAAGGGTAATAGCACTTGGACAGATCCAGTTTCACTGTTAATTGTAAAATGACCGTCATTACCACCAGATATCACATACTTTATCATGCCATTGAAACCGCCATCTTCATCTTCCGCAGAAACCTGAAATAGCACACTGTCCACGGCAACATCCTCTCTAACCATGACCACTGACTCAACTGAATTGATGAAGTGAGGTGCATGGCGGTTGATGCTGTGACCATCTTCAAACAACTCCTCCATCCCCATCATATTCTTAAGTTTGCTCGCATGGAAAAGTGCTTTGGCAACCACAGCAGCAATGCCAGTATTTTGGCAATGGATCTCAGCGGGATTGTGCCTGGAATCCTCCACTGTTAGGTTGACAGTCAAAGGCTTGGCCCAGAAATCGCCATCAGTTGCAGCAATTTGGAGATAGTAGGCATGCCTTGGACTATTTGAAAGTGGTTGCCGAATAAACAGCATTCCAGAGGTGGAATCAAGTGAGAACATTCCTTGTTCATTTCCAGAGTGGATTTCATACCTGACTAATTGAAGCTCATCACCATCAATCGCTGATACAGTGGCTACGGTTTCTCCAATGCTCGCATCACGCGCCACAAAACCAGTGCAGTTGATCTGCTCAAACACCGGCCATTGGTCATTAATATTGTTAAGAGTGATGGAAACCAAGACCTCAGTTTCACGGCGAAAAGGAGAGCCCCAATCGGAAGCGCGAACCCGCAAGTTGTAGGCCCTGGCCATAAGCTCGTAGTCAAGTTCCTGAGATGTACTAACAATGCCGGTGAAGGGGTCAATGGCAAAAGGCATGGACACAATGTTTGAAATGCTGTAAGTGATGTAACCATTCTCACCTTCGTCAGCATCAGTTGCAAGCACAGATATCACACTGGTCCCAATGACAACATTTTCACTGACTGTAGCTTTGTAAGAAGAATACTGGAATCTAGGAGCGTGATCATTTTCATCCACAATCTTTACCTTTACTCTAGTGAACGACTCATCCACATCAGTACCAATCTCAACTTCAGTTTGGTTTTTGCCAATTCTGTTCAGTTTACCCACCAATGTCACAAGACCAGATCTAGGTCCTATTGTAAAAAGCCCCTCTTCATCATCATGAGAGCGAATGCGAAAGTTGAAGTTTGGAGAAAGGGAAGATGCCTTAACCAGGACAACTTGAGTATTGGGAGGAGATAACTCACCAAGTTCAACACTGTACACCTTTTCTTCAAAATGCACGGCTGCTCGTCTGTGAAATACGCTGTTTATGTTGATTACATGTATTGGAGAAAATATCGTAGGGGAACCTCCATCTGAAGCTTGCACACTCAAGTTATAGCCATATGCATAGCTATCCCATCGCGGCTCCCCAACAGCTTTGATTAGAAAAGTGTTTTCGTCCACGGTAGACCTTGCAACGTAGAACTCTTGAAGAGGGTCCCCATCCAAGATGGTCAGAGAAGAAATGATTCCTCCCTTTCCTGTGTCCTCGTCTTCCACAGTGACCACTGCGTATAGGTTTCCTTCTTCACCAGAAAGCATTTGTGAGACAACAGTGACAACTGGTGCATGTCGATTCGGCTCCTGTACATATATGGTCAATTGGGCGCCACCATGTGCTCCTCCACTTCCGTAGAGCTTTGTTCCTCGGTCCATCGCAATAATAGTCAATGTGTGAGTCCGGGTCCGGCTGAAATCAAGCTTCCCAGTCAGCCAAACGTCTCCCGAGGTTGGATGTACAGCAAAAAGGTCAGTTTGTTCTGCAATGCTGTAATAGAACTCCCCATTTTTACCAATATCCGCATCTGTTGCGGTTACCGTGGTTACAATGGAGCGGATCGGAGCGTCCTCAGATATTTTTGCAGAGTATGACGTCGGTGAGAAAAGTGGGCGAAGGTCATTCGTGTCGAGCACCTGGACAAGCACTTTGGTCCACGCTTCAATGTTCCAACCTTTCAAGACTGCCTTTACAGTCACAACATATTTGTCCTGAACCTCTCGATTCAACATGGCCAATTTTACCCGTTTTGTGCGAAGCCGTAGAAAGCAAAAGTCACCAACAACATGACCTTCCGCTTTGAAGTTATTTCCATCTCCAGAAATGACCTTGTACTTTAGGTCCCATGTAGAATCATTCAAATGTATTCCCATTTTTATCCAACTTTCTACGTAAGATTTTACAGCAGAGTTCTCATATATAGTAGCGTTGTACACCGGGTATGTGAACTGTAGGGAAGGTAGATCGATGGTCTCTGTTCTGCTGCTCTGGGTGTGCCCAGCAAGGATCAGAAGCAGCAACAGCAACAACTGCTGCTGCTTCAAGGCTGGTAGTGCTGGCTCCATGCCAAGCCCACTTCAGTTTGCAACTTCAGGACCTGCAATAAACAACAATGTAAGGCACATGGAACAATCAAAGGTAGAGTGAAAAAGCCCATCAACATAACCTGAGAACACCACAAATCATAAATGCATCTTACGGAACAGCATCGGGACCAGGCCAAATCAATGTTGTTTTTTTGTATACAGTGTTGAGGGTCATGAGGAGCTAGACCATAGAAAGGATCATGATGTAATGGAAAGAAAAGAACAGTAGACAGAGAGGAGGAGGGGGCAGGGACAGCCATCGCAGGGTTGAAAGATGAAATATGAGGGAGACTTGAAGAAATAAGTGATGTCGAGAAGAATGAAGGCAAGGGGAGGCTACAGGGGTGACCAAATTGGATACAGCCACAAACTCTCAATTAGAGAAGGGGAAGGAATTCCTGGAAACTTGGAGAGGTGAGGGTTAATAGGGGCAGAAAAGTTCATGGTTGTGATATTGTGGATGATGGGTGGTGAATAGTTGTCTTGAAGCCCTGGATGGAAGAATGAGATTGAAGAGACTGAGAGAAGTTTTCCCACAGGTGGGGAAAAAGGGGAACGAGTGAGTGGAGGTGAGCAGTGAGCCTACATTTTGGGGCTTTCAGGAGGGGGTTACTGGCAGGTTGCTTGTGTTCTATTACAGTATTGCCTTGCACGTCGATAAAACTTCAGGTGTGCCAAGGAAAGACTTTTCACAACGGAGGGTGTTCAGTCGGCAACTAGCTTTCGAGGAGAACTTAGATATATTGTTTGCCCAAGAAAGATCATGACTGATAATGAAGCCCAAAACTTTGAGTGACTGAACTTCTTCAAGAGGATTAAGAAAATAGATGGGAGGGTTCGCTAGACTAGTCTTTTCGGAGAGAGAGCGAGAGAGGGCGAGAGAGACAGAGAGACAGAGAGAGACAGAGAGAGACAGAGAGAGACAGAGAGAGAGAGAGAGACAGAGAGAGACAGAGAGAGACAGAGAGAGAGAGAGAGAGAGAGAGAGAAATTTGTCAGGATTGAAAGACATATTCTAAGTGTTTGACCAATCATGATTCTATCAAGTTTCTGCAGGGAGGGAAGAGGCTGCTGTCTGCCTATCTGAAGGATGAGGGAGGTTATGGCAGAGGGTGGGTGACATAAACAGCAAAGAATTGCAAAAATCAGTTTAGTACTCTAGATTTAAACATGACCCAATATGTACTTTCTGTGCACATTGCATGACTTCAAACGCTCCAACACTCATACGCCTGTTCGGCGAATGAGGTTTAGGATTACTGCAACTAGATCCACAATTATAATCGGTTCTTATTCTCTTGTTGTTTCACTTTTTTCTTACATTGTCTTAGGTACCAAGGAAACAGGACTGAAACCTCCAAAAGGACAGATAACTGCATGAAAGCCACTTGAGAAGGATAAAAGAACACTGGAAGCAAGAAGAGAAAATGCTTGGAGGAAACGACATGTTTTTCTATAAGGTATTTTAAAATCCACAGCCTGACAATCATATTGGCTGAATTGCTGAAGGCACCAGACATTTCTTTGTTAATCCTTAACAATAAAGTTCAATAGAAATGTTGGGGATGGATGGGCGGAGGTGGGGGGAGGAGGGGGCGTCCGAGCGGAATTAGGGAGGAGGCCCGATGGAAATGTGGGGGAGTGGAAATGTGGGGGAGTGGTCCGATGGAAATGTGGGGGAGTGGTCCGATGGAAATGTGGGGGAGTGGAAATGTGGGGGAGTGGTCCGATGGAAATGTGGGGGAGTGGTCCGATGGAAATGTGGGGGAGTGGTCCGATGGAAATGTGGGGGAGTGGTCCGATGGAAATGTGGGGGAGTGGTCCGATGGAAATGTGGGGGAGTGGTCCGATGGAAATGTGGGGGAGTGGTCCGATGGAAATGTGGGGGAGTGGTCCGATGGAAATGTGGGGGAGTGGTCCAATGGAAATGTGGGGGAGTGGTCCGATGGAAATGTGGGGGAGTGGTCCGATGGAAATTAGAGAGGAGGTCCGATGGAAATGTGGGGGAGTGGTCCGATGGAAATTAGAGAGGAGGTCCGATGGAAATGTGGGGCAGTGGTCCGATGGAAATGTGGGGGAGTGGTCCGATGGAAATGTGGGGGAGTGGTCCGATGGAAATGTGGGGGAGTGGTCCGATGGAAATGTTGGGGAGTGGTCCGATGGAAATGTGGGGGAGTGGTCTGATGGAAATGTGGGGGAGTGGTCCGATGGAAATGTGGGGGAGTGGTCCGATGGAAATTAGAGAGGAGGTCCGATGGAAATGTGGGGGAGTGGTCTGAGGGAAATGTGGGGGAGTGGTCCGATGGAAATGTGGGGGAGTGGTCTGATGGAAATGTGGGGGAGTGGTACGATGGAAATGTGGGGGAGTGGTCCGATGGAAATGTGGGGGAGTGGTCCGATGGAAATGTGGGGGAGTGGTCCGATGGAAATGTGGGGGAGTGGTCCGATGGAAATGTGCGGGAGTGGTACGATGGAAATGTGGGGGAGTGCTCTGATGGAAATGTGGGGGAGTGGTACGATGGAAATGTGGGGGAGTGGGGCGATGGAAATGTGGTGGAATGGTCCGATGGAAATGTGGGGGAGTGGTCTGATGGAAATGTGTGGGAGTGGTCCGATGGAAATTAGAGAGGAGGTCCGATGGAAATGTGGGGGAGTGGTCCGATGGAAATGTGGGGGAGTGGTCCGATGGAAATGTGGGGGAGTGGTCCGATGGAAATGTGGGGGAGTGGTCCGATGGAAATGTGGGGGAGTGGTCCGATGGAAATGTGGGGGAGTGGTCCGATGGAAATGTGGGGGAGTGGTCCGATGGAAATTAGAGAGGAGGTCCGATGGAAATGTGGTGGAGTGGTTCGATGGAAATGTGGGGGAGGGGTCCGATGGGAAATGTGGAATGTAGAAGAGTGGGGTGAGACTGAAATGTAGGGAGGGTGGCGGTCTGATGAAAATGTGGGGGAGGGGTCTGATGGAAATATGGGGGAGGGGTCTGATGGAAATGTGGGGGAGGGGTCCGATGAAAATGTGGTGGAGGGGTCCGATGGAAATGTGGGGGAGGGGTCCGATGAAAATGTGGTGGAGTGGTTCGATGGAAATGTGGGGGAGGGGTCCGATGGAAATGTGGAATGTAGAAGAGTGGGGTGAGACCGAAATGTAGGGAGGTGGTGGTCTGATTAAATGTGGGGGAGGGGTCTGATGGAAATATGGGGGAGGGGTCCGATGGAAATATGGGGGAGGGTTCCGATGTAAATATGGGGGAGGGGTCCGATGGAAATGTTGGGGAGGGGTTCGATGGAGATATGGGGGAGCGGTCTGATGGAAATGTGGGGGAGGGGTCTGATGGAAATGTTGGGGAGGGGTCCGATGGAGATATGGGGGAGCGGTCCGATGGAAATGTGGGGGAGGGGTCTGATGGAAATGTTGGGGAGGGGTCCGATGGAGATATGGGGGAGGGGTCCGATGGAAATGGGAAATGGGCGGCACAATTCAAATGGCAAACAACTTGCTTTGTCCTCTGCGATAGAGCAACACCACAGTTGTCCTTGTTCTTCTGGCAATCAACAAAAGTAAACTTTTCTTTAATCTCAACACAAACTGCAGGGACATTCTCAATGATTACCTGTTCACCATTCGACTTGCACAGTACATATTTCAACAAATAACTTTATCTTGAAAAGTTATTGTCCAACAGTCCCTCAAAACAATATAAAAACGACATTCCCCATGATCCATCAATTTGGTGTGACTTTCACATTTAAAACTGAAAATAGTTGTTGGCTCAAAATCATATGGCGAGGTGTGCGAGTGTTAGGTATCAGGTACGAATGACTTTCTGTACAGGAAATGATTTCGACAAAGGATCGGTGTGATAGAGATTGAGGGCAAATGTTAACATTTCATGCTCTTTCTGTTTGTTCAGACCACTGTCCAACGAAGAGTTCAGCAATAATTATAGTTTATGTGATTCATCACCAGTAGCTCCTCAAATTACAGCAAACATTTCATCCTGTTTCCTTGGCATTACAAATCAACAGCGGCTTGAAACTTCATAGACTGATGAGGATTCCAAGGGATTCAAGATGGAGGTGTCCACTGCACCCATTCGTTGAACATCTTCAATATTGGTTCAGAATCATTGGAATCTCCTGCGATGAAGCTAACTCCGAGGGACTTTCACTTACTCACCGCAGGCAGGTTGGTGGTCTTTCTGTCTTCTACCGACTCCTCTCCGGCCTTGCTCCCCCAGCTCTGTCTGTGCTCTGTCCCCCAAATATTCCGACAGGTTGCACAAGATCTGCCAGCAACCCTCTTATGGTTAAACTGCCGAAATCAAGACTCCCTGCTCACCTTCACTCTTTCATTCCCCTTTTCTCCCACCTCTGGAACAAACTCCCTCACTCTCTTCAATCTCACTACTCCGTCCAGGTCTTTAAAACAGCTGTTCACCACCATCTCTTGATCTTTTCTACCCCCGTTAAAACGCCCCAGATACACTTTTTTGAAATACCAACTTCTTTCCTTGAAGTCCGAGCAGTGTCCATTTGTTTTTACCTCTCCCACCCCTCCCTTCCCATGCCCCTTCCCCCCAAGCCCTCTCCCTCCCACAGTTCTCCCGATGTCCCTGCTCTCAAATGTTGTACTTGTGTGCTTCGCTCTCTCTCCCCATTTTGCCTCCCGCTCCCTTCATCATACAGTCACGTGAAAAAGTAAGTACACCCCATGTAAAGTTTTGACTTTTTCAACATATTTCAACATATAGCGATTTGATCTTCATTTCAACAATATTGATAGATAAAGTTGATATAATATAACATACAGACTTGGCATTTAATATGGAATTTTTTTTTTGTGGGGGTGAACTTACTTTTCAAGATGACTTATAACCAAAAGTTCATTGGAATTATATTGAAATTATTCTAGATTTTGTTAATGTGACCTTTAAAAGAAACAAAAACCACATTTGACATTTCGAAACAAATAAATTGATCCTTGAAAGTGATGTAAACTGATATCGAACTCAATTCATGGACAGTACTGTGTTAAACTTCTGTACGTTTTCCAGAAGTATCTCTTTATTTTGCACATTAGCCAAAAATTTTTTTAACAAAAACAAAAGTTAAATTACGACTGGGATTACGGACAGTAAAATTACAGTTCAGTACTTCGTGTAACCCCCACGAGCATTCAGGAGAGCACGTACACGTTGAGGCATGCTGTTCACGAGATTTTCCAAGGTTTGGACAGGAATCGCTTGACATGCAGTGACAATAGCCTGCTGCAATTCACGCACAGAGGTCGGCTGCTGGTCCAAGTGGTCGATTTGACGCGTTAATTCTGCCCACAAGTTCTCTGTCGGATTCATATCCGGGGACATGGCAGGCCACTCCATATGCTCTGCACCACGGTCAGCAAGAAAGTGTTGGATCATGCGAGCACGATGAGGCCGTGCATTGTCATCTTGGAAGACAAAGTTTCCTCGAAAGGCTGCACGAGCAAATGGAAGCAATGTTTCTTCCAGAATGGCCCTGTACTTGAACTGGTTCAGGTTTCCATTCAGAACAACCAGGTCACTTTTGCCCCCTTCATGAAAAGCAGCCCAAACGGTCACCCCACCACCTCCAGCTTGGACTCTTGGCACTATACAATCTTTGTTGTAGGCTTCATGCACTTGCCTGCGCACTCGGACGTGGCCATCTTGACAATAGACCAGAAATCTAGACTCGTCACTGAAGATCACGTGATTCCAGTGTCCTGGCTGCCATTGACGGTGCTCTCTGGCCCACTGCAATCGTCGCTGGCAGTGTTGACTGGTCAGGTGTGGCTTTCTCTGGGGACGCCTGGCACGATAGCCTGCTTGAACCAGTCGTTGGTTGACTAGCCTTCTGGATACAGGCACATTTGTCAGTTGCTGCCACTCATCCCTAAGCCGATTAGCTGACTTGGTACGGCCATTGCGGACTAACCGGTGCAGCTGGCGATCATCCCTCCTTGTGGTTCTGCGGGGACGTCCTGGCCTCGGTATTGGAGTAGGGACACCCCTCTGGGCATTTCGTTTCAGGATCTTTGACACCTGACCTTGAGTGATGCCATGCTGCTTAGCAATAGCACGCTGTTTCATGCCGTAATTTCGTAAAGCCACCACTAAATGACAAGCAGCATTGTCGAGTTGACAGACCATCTCCAGAGGAAGCGGCAATAACTTTTGGAGACGTGCAGCAGTTGTTTTCCACTAATACAGAATGCAACAACCCTTGTATACCCGACTGTGAAGCCAATCATCAAATGCACCTGTCCGTACATTTTGCCACGCCACCTGTGATATAATCCTGTTGTTGACTTCTTGCTGCGACAGACAATCAGTGACATGGTTCTTTTAACAAATAAATTACCAAAGTGTAAAAGAAACTCACCAGATTGATATACTGAGTTAAGAAAGTAAACCCAAGTCAAGAAAAAAAAAAATTCCATATTAAATGCCAAGTCTGTATATTATGAAACATTTACATTTTGTAGTCCATTGTATAATTTAAATAAACATAAATGCAAATTTCACATATGGAAAAGGTAAGTACACCCCTACATTTATCACTACTTCAAATACCTAAAATTAGAATCAGGTGCACCAGCTCAGGTGCAAATGATTAGAACATCGTTAGAGAGGATCTTGGAGGAACCTGTCTTATTTAAACCTCAGACATTTCGTTTGGTTTGCTCTTTGTTGTTGAAGTGTGTGGCGTCACCATGCCCAGATCAAAAGAGCTCTCTGAGGCCTTCAGAAAGAAGGTTATAGATGCCTACGAGTCTGGGAAGGGATTTAAAAAGATCTACAAACAATTTGAAATCAATCATTCAACTGTCCGGAAGATCATCTACAAGTGGAGAAGATTCCAAACAACTGCCAACTTGTTCAGGCCAGGCCGCCCCAGCAAGTTCAGCCCGAGAGCAGACCGCAAGATGCTGAAAGAAGTCTCTAAGAACCCCAGAATGTCATCACGGGACCTACAGGTAGCTCTTGCCACTGTTGATGTCAGAGTGCACGAGTCCACCATTAGAAAGAGGCTGCACAAATTTGATCTACATGGGAGGTGTGCCAGGAGGAAACCTTTGCTGTCCAGAAAGAACATCAGGGCAAGACAAAAGTTTGCCAATGAACACCTAGACAAGGACCAGCACTTCTGGAACAATGTGCTCTGGATAGATGAGTCAAAGGTAGAGCTATTTGGCCACAGTACCAGAAGACATGTTTGGCGAAAACCAAAGACAGTATTTGACCACAAGAACCTGATACCAACTGTAAAGCATGGTGGTGGAAATATTATGGTTTGGGGCAGCTTTGCTGCCTCAGGGCCTGGGCAGCTCACCATCATAGAATCCACTATGAATTCTTCATTGTACCAGAGGGTGCTTGAGGATAATGTGAGGCCATCTGTCAGAAAGTTGAAGCTCAACCGAAGGTGGACCTTGCAACATGACAATGACCCTAAACATACCAGTAAATCCACCAAGGAATGGCTGAAAAGAAAGAAATGGAGGGTTCTGGAAAAGCCCGGATCTAAATCCCATCGAGATGTTGTGGGGGAATTTGAAACGAGCTGTGCATGCAAGAAACCCCTCAAACATCGCACAGCTGAAATAATTCTTCATGGAGGAGTGGGCAAAAATTTCTCCCAGTCGATGTCAGAGACTGGTAGACAGTTATAAGAAACGCCTACTTGAGGTTGTTTCTGCCAAAGGGGGCAATACTACCTGTTGGAGCCAAGGGTGTACTTACTTTTTCCACATGCGAAATTTGCATTCATGTTTATTTAAATTATACAATGGACTACAAAATGTAAATGTTTCATGATATTTGTTATATTATATCACCTTTATCTATCAATATTATTGAAATGAAGATCAAATAGCTGTATGTTGAAATATGTTGAAAAAGTCAAAACTTTACATGGGGTGTACTTACTTTTTCACGTGACTATGTTTTATGTGTCCGTTTATGTTTTTTGTGTGATTAATGTTAGCTCTTACAAGAGCCTCGATCTTGTATACAAAAAAAAGAAATGAAAAAAAAAGTTTGCCACGTATGACCCATATAGGATTTCACAACCTCAAAACTTTTAACTACCGGTCTTCGTAAACCTCATCACCAACTTCAATCTCACATTCCTCTTCCTCATCGATCCTTTCACCCTCAAATTATTTCCATCTGGGCAAATTAATTCCATCAAATTATTTCCATATTCCATTCCCAAATTATTTCCATTATTTCCATCAAATTCCAAATTATTTCCATTTCCAAATTATTTCCAAATCCCCCCATTTCCTCAATTGTGCGTAGGCTCTTCTTCGCCATGGTCCATGGCGATAAATCTTGACTCCTTTTCAGACTAGTCTTGAAAACATCTTTTTGTAAATCTTGATAACAAAACAAGAACCCGTGAAATGTCACACATCGACTGCTAAAGTCCAACTTAAATATATACTCTTCCTCGTGGTGCGTCGAGCATTAACTACACACCTGTATTGACAGTATGTATACGTTTCAATAGGACTTCACCCTACTCCTCGTAAATTACATGGACCTTGCACCCCACAAAAATAATGGTCGTTATGTTCCACCATGAGTAATTTCCGGATAAAACCACCCAGTGTGTTTGCACAAGCCGGAGGGTTATACAAATGCCAAATCAAAGCAAACAAATACTGCGGTTACCGAAAAGTTACAAGCTGCTCGAAATTCCAGATGCATTTTGGAGGAAAAGCCTTTCGCACACCTCAAGGACAAAATTCTCACTTCCATAACCGATGAGCCGACAAATCGCTGATCCAGAGTCAAATCACAAATGGCATGCAGTGGAGAAAGCCAGGCAGACATCATGGTTTAGTGCGGAGAAAGGTCGTTCCAAAATAAGAATGGCCAATATTTTGGCAGCCATGCCACACCCCTCATCGTCTCTGTATCTGTCTGTGATGTTCTTTTGAACTCGAATCATAAGCAGGAGGAATTCTGAAGAAGACCTCTTCCTCCTCCTCCTCCTCCTCTTTCACCTCCCCATCGCCACTCCTCTCCTCTTCTTTCCTCCTCACTGTCTCGTTTCCGTGGATTCCTCCACCAGAAAAGCAATTTTCAGCGAGTTTGTGCCAAACAACACCTGCGCACACGGTCGGTGCAGGCACGTGGCGGCTCGTTACAATCTGCACTTCAGATCCAATTGGCTCCGGCACTTGAAGCAGGTTTTAGAAAGCCACAGAGAGCAACAACTGCAAGCAAGTCAAATCACAAGCAGGTACACCAATTGGGAATGTGGAAATGTGGGAATGACAGGTGAAACATATACAACAATGATATTTGTAAAGTTAATGGAGGTGGAGATATGGGGAAAGAGGGTTGGGTGGAAGAGGTTTGGGTAGGGCAAGGGATCCAGAACCTCAACCCCAGCCTTTTTCATCGTACATTTGTCAACTGTCGTAGATTGCAACGTTTTCATTTTAGAAAGCGTTGGGTTTCATGGTGGGGAAAGCAGACCGAATGGATTGCTATGATAAAATATATTTCACAGACAAATAAAATTAATTCCCAATTATAACTTTGTATGTGATAGTTGTATAAATTCCCAAGAAGAATCACATCTACAATGATCTATTTCACATAAACGCAACTGTAGAGGTTAATCAATGGTGCAGTAATCTTCAGGTCTGTGACGTCCTTTGAAATCTATGTGACATTCCTGGTTTCTTTACTTTTGTATCCAAAATTGAGGCTCATTGAAGAGCAAGGAGATAGAGGGTAAAATGGCAACAGTGCCAATGGGGCAGTGAGTGGGGTCACAGTTGGACGAAACAAGGGAAAGGAGGAGAGAGGGGAAGAGAGGAAGCACAGCAACCTGAAAGTAAGAGGGTTGGGTTAGGTAGGGTTAATGGGGGTATAAATTATCATGCATAGGGGAAATGGGGGGAGAGAGAGAGGGTTGGCATGAGATGGTGCACCGCCTGCTTGAAACCTTGGGGGGAGAGTGCAATTGAACCATCTCCAGGAGGTAGTTCAACAAACAGGAGAAAAAGGAACAAAAAAGACGTGCGTGGTAAGACTTAACTTTTGGAGTTACTGGAAGAATGCAGAGAGTGAGTGAGTGAGTGAGAGAGAGCGAGAGAGAGAGGGATAGAGAGGGAGAGAGGGATAGAGAGGGATAGAGAGGGAGAGAGGGAGAGAGAGGGAGAGAGAGGGAGAGAAGGAGAGATAGAGAGGGATAGAGAGGGAGAGAGAGATAGAGAGGGAGAGAGGGATAGAGAGGGAGAGAGGGATAGAGAGGGAGAGAGGGATAGAGAGGGATAGAGAGGGATAGAGAGATAGAGAGGGATAGAGAGGGATAGAGAGGGAGAGAGAGCGCAGGAAGTTAGGAAGAGGTGGTAAAAAAACAGAGGCCATCGACGTGCCTGCAACGTGAGAACAACAGTCATTGTGTCTCAGCCTCATTGTGGGAGATGCGAACAATGTTGAGATCCTCATATTGCACATAATTTAAGAAAGGCAAAGATGATGCTTGCGGTGCCAACTCAGAGGGGAGAGCAGTACTCCATTGGGTGGACAAAGGCCTCATAGGCAGTGAGATTTTCTGATATTTAACGGAATGATTTGGAGCAATGGAGGATGGCCAGTCGGTGGTTGGCTCGAGTGCTCAGGTTTGTTGAATGGTTTGCCCAGGAGAGGTAGTGGCTGATGATGAGTCCTAGAAGTTCACAACACTGAAGCTCTTCTATTTCCTGGCTTGTCATAAAAACCATAAAAGTAGATTATTGGTTTGCTTTGATGTTCCTTCCGGAGCGATGGTGTGAGATCTTCCAGGATTGAAGGACATGTTGCATTTATCAGCCGAGCATGTAATCAATTCCAGATCAGCAAGGTGACGCAGCTGCTGTGTCTGCCTGTCAGTCGGATGGGGTACTTCATAACACAATATGGAGTCATCCGCAGAAAAGGAAGAGAGGGTTTTCCAGAACATCAGAGAGGTCATTTATATGTAGATGAGGAGCAAGACTAGGCCGAAGACAGATTGCCTTGGAGCATTTGGCAACCTTCCTGGAAGAGAAGTGGAAGGGGATATGTGTGTGGATCACGCTTTGGAAATATGGACCTCCGTACCTCTACTGACCTCCATCCCTTTCCAAAATTCCATATTCTTCCAGAATTACCATATAAAAACTGCATAATCATGGACATCTTGAACCAAAAGATAAATTCCACCCAATGTCTGTGATACAACTTTTAAAACCATTGATAGAACCTCCCAACAGATGACAATGATGGATATAACAATAATACAATTATAATAACATTGTATACTGTACTTTCTTTCTCCAAACAAATGACTAAGCCAGACATTCAACGTGAACTCACTTCGTCTTCCCGAAAGATACAGGTGATCCTCACCGTCTACCGAGTGATACTAAGAGACAGGACACCCAGGTCAATGTCCATCCGAGGAGCGACTACGGGACGCAATGCAACACCTCCCTAAATATTGATAAAAGAGTTATAATCACGTGTTGGAAAAACACCTTCGTCTTACCAAAACTTATGGCCACATTAGGGAAGTTATACACCGACTTCATCCCCCGGGTCATTTTCATCCCATCAAAAGGTGGCCAGACTGTGCAGGTATTTGCACGGTGCCATGTTAGCGAGGCAAGGCAGAATACGAACTGGAGTCTTAATCATCTTAATGCCTGAAACATCAAAAACAACAAGTACAGACAAGAAGCATTGAGTGAGAAATATTGGAACCTTTTCCCTCCTTCCACCACCAACCCCTCTATACTGTAGCAAATGTCACTTTAACCTCCTCAAAGCAGAGTATCTTACCTCTCCAAGGGTCTTAAAGTGATTCCTGATCTACTTGGTCAATGGAAAACTGTAACACACCTTTCAATAGCGAAGGTGAGGTGTCCCCATGCATGTCACGACGAGACGTCAAGGAGACCTGAAGATGCATTGAGAATGAACTATGACCCCCACACGGGCCCGTCAGGTTAAAAACGTTGCTCAAACTCCCGTGAGAATCGAGGCATCACGAACCCTCGATGGGACCACACCGAACGCTTATGGGAGTCAACATGGAGGGTTTGCCGTGTCCCTCGGAGTTCCATTCACAAGCAGCACCACCGTGAGTCGTTACCCCTACCCCCTGCACACCTTCGAGGTCGACCACCTCCACCCTGAGCACCCCCGAGACTCGACCACCTCCCCCTTGTGCACCACCAAATATCGTCACCCCTTTCCCTGCACTCCTTAGAGGTCGACCCCTTCCCCCTGAGTATGATCCAGAGCCGTCACCCCCCTCACCTTCGAGATAGACGTGACCCCTCCTCTTCCTACCCGTTTTCCAGATGATATTCGTTGCCGTGTCCATGCCAGTCTGACCCGCATCTGACCCGCTCCCATCGCTCCCTCATTGTTTAACTTTCCATTTGATCTCAGCTCAGGCATGCCCGTCTGCACCGAATACAGACGACTCGCGTGTGTATATATATGTATATTTATATCTAGTATATACAATATACATACACACACGACTACTACTACTACTACTACCACGACTACCATTACTACTACTACTACTACTACTGTTACTACTACTACTGCTACCACTACTACCACTACTACTACTGTTATTACTACTACTGCTACCACTACTACTACTCCTCCTTCTACTACTACCACTACTGCTACTGTTACTACTACTACTGCTACCACTACTACTGTTACTACTACTACTGCTACCACTACTACCACTACTACTACTGTTATTACTACTACTGCTACCACTACTACTCCTCCTACTACTACTACCACTACTACTACTGTTATTACTACTACTGCTACCACTACTACTACTCCTCCTACTACTACTACCACTACTACTACTGCTACTACTACTACTGCTACCACTACTACTACTACTGCTACCACTACTACTACTACTACTACCACTATTACTACTACTACTACCACTACCACTACTACTACTGCTACTACTACCACTACTACTACAACTACTACTACTACTACTACTACTGCTACGACAACATATCAATAATACAATAGTCCAAATTATTCCCCTATTTCCATCTTATTGTGGGGTTGGCCAGGGAAAGTTTTTGCCCCAAGTCTTTCACGAACCAGGCCGGACATTCAACTGGAGATGACTTTGTCAGGAGTTTGTAATTGAATCAGGGTGCTGGAGATAAATCGCCTACTCTTCACGAAGGACGCCATAAGATCTTTAAGTTCCAACAACTAACGCCTACAGACGGAAGATCCGACTCGTCACCCATCCGAGGAACGGAGCACTTTTGATGCCTTGTCTGCAAAACACAGGAATCGAACTCCCCCAGACTTTGTACCCCCCTCTTTGGAATCTCTCCCATCATGAACTTAACACAATCGAGAGTATAAGCAACCGGACTCGGACGTGTAGGATCCACCAGGGAGACAATGGATCGGATGCAAATCAAACTTTCATTCACACTTTAACAAAGTTACGAATCAAGGAGCGTAAACACAACTTAAACTTTACAAACCCATCCTGGAGGAACGATCCACAGAAACACAATTCAAACTTTACAAACCCATCCTGGAGGAACGATCCACATAAACACAATTCAAACTTTACAAACCCACTCTCGAGGAACGATCCATGTAAACACAACTTAAACTTAACGAACCCATCCTGGAGGAACGATCCACATAAACACAATTCAAACTTTACAAACCCACTCTCGAGGAACGATCCATGTAAACACAACGTAAACTTTACAAACCCATCCTGGAGGAACGATCCACATAAACACAATTCAAACTTTACAAACCCATTCTAGAGGAACGATCCATGTAAACACAACTTAAACTTTACAAACCCATCCTGGAGGAACGATCCACAGAAACACAATTCAAACTTTACAAACCCACTCTAGAGGAACGATCGATGTAAACACAACTTAAACTTTACAAACCCATCCTGGAGGAACGATCCACAGAAACACAATTCAAACTTTACAAACCCACTCTCGAGGAACGATCCATGTAAACACAACTTCAACTTTACAAACCCATCTCGGAGGAACGATCCACATAAACACAATTCAAACTTTACAAACCCATTCTAGAGGAACGATCGATGTAAACACAACTCAAACTTTACAAACCCACTCCAGAGGAACGATCGATGTAAACACAACTCAAACTTTACGAACTCACTCCAGAGGAACGATCCATGTAAATACAACATATATTTCACAACCCCACTCTCGAGGAACGATCCACGTACATACAACTTAAACTTTACAAACCCACTCTAGAGGAACGATCCATGTAAATACAACATATATTTCACAACCCCACTCTCGAGGAACGATCCACGTACATACAACTTAAACTTTACAAACCCACTCTAGAGGAACGATCCATGTAAATACAACATATATTTCACAACCCCACTCTCGAGGAACGATCCACGTACATACAACTTAAACTTTACAAACCCACTCTAGAGGAACAATCCACGTAAATAAAACTCAAACTTTACAAACCCACTCTAGAGGAACAATCCACGTAAATAAAACTCAAACTTTACAAACCCACTCTGGAGGAACAATCCACGTAAATAAAACTCAAACTTTACAAACCCACTCTAGAGGAACGATCCACATAAACACAATTCAAATTTACAAACCCACTCCAGAGGAACGATCCACGTAAATACAATTCAAACGTTACAAACCCACTCTAAAGGAACGATCCATATAAATACAACTCAAACGTTACAAACCCATCCTGGAGGAACGATCCATATAAATACAACTCAAACGTTACAAACCCACTCGAGAGGAACGATTCACGTAAATACAACTCAAAACTTTACATAACATGGCCAAACTTTACAAACCATTCCAAGCCAAACACTCCATGTAAAATAACTCAAACTTTACAAACCCACCCTACAGGAATGATCCACGTAAATACAATTCAAACTTTACAAACCCACTCCAGAGGAACGATCCATGTAAACACAACTTAAAGTTTACAAACCAACTCTCGAGGAACTGAATCATAAACACAACTTCAACTTTACAAACCCACTCTGGAGGAACGATTCACGTAAATACAATTTAAACTTTACAAACCCATCCACTTACCACAAATTAACGATCCATGTAAATACAACCCAAAACTTTACCCAATGTGGCCAAACTTTACAAACTATTCCAAGACGAACAAGCCACGGAAAGACCCACTTACAAACCCACCACAGAAGACCGATTTACGTAAATAAGTGAAACTTTACAAACCACCCTAGAGGACCGATTTACGTAAATAAGTGAAACTTTACAAACCACCAGAGAGGAACGATTCACGTAAAGAAGTGAAACTTTACAAACCACCCTAGAGGAACGATTCACGTAAAGAAGTGAAACTTTACAAACCATCCGATAGGAACGATTCACATAAAGAAGTGAAACTTTACAAACCACCCGAGAGGAACGATTCACGTAAAGAAGTGAAACTTACAAAAGCATCCCAGCCGAACGAGTCGCTCACAGTGCTCGGCCTTGTCCCTGGTCCTCTTGCACTGACATGCCGCCCGTGCCTTTCCGCCTCGTGGTCCGCAATGCCCCCCCTTCCCCGTCCACTCCCACCTCAACCCCTCCTCCTGTCCTTGCCTCGAAACCCGGTATTTGGAATCTCCCCCTCAACCCCCACCTCCACTTTCCCTCTGTCCGTGCCTTGAAACCCGGACTTTGGAGTTTCCCTAGCTTTCCCTTATACACCTCCTCCTGTCCGTGCCCCTAACCCGGAGTTTGGAATCTCCACCCTCTCTCTAAACCCGGAGTTTGGAGTTTCACCCTCTCTCTAAACCCGGAGTTTGGAGTCTCTCCTCTCTCTCTAAACCCGGGGTTTGGAGTTTCCTCCTCCTTCTAAACCCGGAGTTTGGAATCTCCCCTCTCCCCCTAAACCCGGAATTTGGAGTTTCCCCCTCCTTCTAAACCCGGAGTTTGGAGTCTCCCCCTCCCTCTAAACCCGGAGTTTGGATTCCCCCCCCCTCTTTCTAAACCCGGGGTTTGGACTCTCCCCTCCCTCCAAACCCGGAGTTTGGATTCTCTCCCAGTTCCCCTCCCTCTAAACCCGGGGATTGGAGTCTCCCCCTTCCCTCCAAACCCGGGGATTGGAGTCTCCCCCTCGCTTTAAACTCGGGGTTTGCAGCAACCCTCAGTCCCACCTCTAAACCCGGAGTTTGTAGTCTCCCCCAGCGCTCCTCTAAACCCAGAGTTTGCAGTCTCCCCCAGTCCCCGCAATCTAAACCCGGAGTTTGCAGTCTTCCCCAGTCCACTCCCTCTAAACTCGGAGTTTGCAGTCTCCCCCAGTCCCCCCCCCCTCTAAACCCGGAGTTTGCAGTCTCACCCAGTCCCCTCCCTCTAAACCCAGAGTTTGTAGTCTCCCCCAGGGCCCCCTCTAAACCCGGAGGTTGCAGTCTCACCCAGTCCCCTCCCTCTAAACCCAGAGTTTGCAGTCTCCCCCAGTCCCCCGTCTAAACCCGGAGTTTGCAGTCTCCCTCAGTCCTCCTCCTCTAAACCCGGAGTTTGCAGTCTCCCCCAGTTCCACCCCTCTAAACCCAGAGTTTGCAGTCTCCCCCAGTCCCCCCCCCTCTAAACCAGGAGTTTGCAGTCTCCCCCAGTCCCTCGTCCCTCAAAACCCAGAGTTTGCTGTCTCCCCCAGTCCCTCCTCTAAACCCGGAGTTTGCAGTCTCCCCCAGCCCCCCCTCTAAACCCGGAGTTTGTAGTCTACCCCAGTCCCCCCTCTAAACCCAGAGTTTGCAGTCTCCCCCAGTCCCTCCTCTAAACCCGGAGTTTGTAGTCTCCCCCAGTCCCCTCCCTCTAAACCCGGAGTTTGCAGTCTCCCCCAGTCCTTCTCCTCTAAACCTGGAGTTTGCAGTCTCTCCAGTCTCCTCCTCTAATCACAGAGTTTGCAGTCTCCCCCAGCCCCCCCTCTAAACCCAGAGTTTGCAGTCTCCCCCTGTCCCTCCCCCCTCTAAACCCGGAGTTTGCAGTCTCCCCAGTCTCCTCCTCTAATCCCGGAGTTTGCAGTCTCCCCCAGTTCCTCCCCTCTAAACCCAGAGTTTGCAGTCTCCCCCAGTCCCCCCTCCTCTAAACCCGGAGTTTGCAGTCTCCCCCAGTCCCCTCCCTCTAAACCCAGAGTTTGCAGTCTCCCCAGTACCCTCCCTCGAAACCTGGAGTTTGCAGTCTCCTCCAGTCCCTTCCCTCTAAACCCGGAGTTTGCAGTCTCCCCTCTAAACCCAGAGTTTGCAGTCTCCCCCAGTCCCCCCTCCTCTAAACCCGGAGTTTGCAGTCTCCCCCAGTCCCCTCCCTCTAAACCCAGAGTTTGCAGTCTCCCCCAGTCCCCTCCCTCTAAACCCGGCGTTTGCAGTCTCCCCCAGTCCCCCCTCCTCTAAACCCGGAGTTTGCAGTCTCCCCCAGTCCCCTCCCTCTAAACCCAGAGTTTGCAGTCTCCCCCAGTCCCCCCCTCTAAACACAAAGTTTGCAGTCTCCCCCAGTCCCCTACCTCGAAACCTGGAGTTTGCAGAATCCCCAGTCTCCTCCCTATAAACCCGGAGTTTGCAGTCTCCCCCAGTCTCCTCCCTCTAAACCCGGAGTTTGCAGTCTCCCCCAGTCCCCCCCCCCTCCAAACCCGGAGTTTGCAGTCTCACCCAGTCCCCTCCCTCTAAACCCAGAGTTTGTAGTCTCCCCCAGGCCCCCCTCTAAACCCAGAGTTTGCAGTCTCACCCAGTCACCTCCCTCTAAACCCAGAGTTTGCAGTCTCACCCAGTCTCCTCCCTCTAAACCTGGAGTTTGCAGTCTCACCCAGTCTCCTCCCTCTAAACCTGGAGTTTGCAGTCTCCCCCAGTCTCCTCCTCTAATCCCAGAGTTTGCAGTCTCCCCCAGTTCCTCCCCTCTACACCCAGAGTTTGCAGTCTCCCCCAGTCCCCTCCCTCTAAACCCAGAGTTTGCAGTCTCACCCAGTCACCTCCCTCTAAACCCAGAGTTTGCAGTCTCACCCAGTCTCCTCCCTCTAAACCTGGAGTTTGCAGTCTCACCCAGTCTCGTCCCTCTAAACCTGGAGTTTGCAGTCTCCCCCAGTCTCCTCCTCTAATCCCGGAGTTTGCAGTCTCCCCCAGTTCCTCCCCTCTACACCCAGAGTTTGCAGTCTCACCCAGTCCCCTCCCTCTAAACCCAGAGTTTGCAGTCTCACCCAGTCACCTCCCTCTAAACCCAGAGTTTGCAGTCTCACCCAGTCACCTCCCTCTAAACCCAGAGTTTGCAGTCTCACCCAGTCTCCTCCCTCTAAACCTGGAGTTTGCAGTCTCACCCAGTCTCGTCCCTCTAAACCTGGAGTTTGCAGTCTCCCCCAGTCTCCTCCTCTAATCCCGGAGTTTGCAGTCTCCCCCAGTTCCTCCCCTCTACACCCAGAGTTTGCAGTCTCACCCAGTCCCCTCCCTCTAAACCCAGAGTTTGTAGTCTCCCCCAGGCCCCCCTCTAAACCCAGAGTTTGCAGTCTCACCCAGTCACCTCCCTCTAAACCCAGAGTTTGCAGTCTCACCCAGTCACCTCCCTCTAAACCCAGAGTTTGCAGTCTCACCCAGTCTCCTCCCTCTAAACCTGGAGTTTGCAGTCTCCTCCAGTCTCCTCCTCTAATCCCGGAGTTTGCAGTCTCCCCCAGTTCCTCCCCTCTACACCCAGAGTTTGCAGTCTCACCCAGTCACCTCCCTCTAAACCCAGAGTTTGCAGTCTCACCCAGTCACCTCCCTCTAAACCCAGAGTTTGCAGTCTCACCCAGTCACCTCCCTCTAAACCCAGAGTTTGCAGTCTCACCCAGTCTCCTCCCTCTAAACCTGGAGTTTGCAGTCTCCTCCAGTCTCCTCCTCTAATCCCGGAGTTTGCAGTCTCCCCCAGTTCCTCCCCTCTACACCCAGAGTTTGCAGTCTCCCCCAGTCCCTCCTCTAAACCCGGAGTTTGCAGTCTCCCCCAGCCCCCCCTCTAAACCCGGAGTTTGTAGTCTCCCCAGTCTCCCCCCTCTACACCCAGAGTTTGCAGTCTCCCCCAGTCCCCCCTCCTCTAAACCCGGAGTTTGCAGTCTCCCCAAGTCTCCTCCTCTCTAAACCCAGAGTTTGCAGTCTCCCCCAGTCTCCTCCTCTCTAAACCCGGAGTTTGCAGTCTCCCCCAGCCCCCCCTCTAAACCCGGAGTTTGTAGTCTCCCCAGTCTCCCCCCTCTACACCCAGAGTTTGCAGTCTCCCCCAGTCCCCCCTCCTCTAAACCCGGAGTTTGCAGTCTCCCCAAGTCTCCTCCTCTCTAAACCCAGAGTTTGCAGTCTCCCCCAGTCTCCTCCTCTCTAAACCCAGAGTTTGCAGTCTCCCCAAGTCTCCCCTTCTCTAAACCTGGAGTTTGCAGTCTCCCCCAGTCTCCTCCTCTCTAAACCCAGAGTTTGCAGTCTCCCCCAGTCCCCCCTCCTCTAAACCCGGAGTTTCCAGTCTCCCCCAGTCCCCCCTCCCTTTAAACCTGGAGTTTGCAGTCTCCTCCAGGCCCCTCCCTCTAAACCCTGAGTTTGGAATCTTCCCTCGCCCTCCATCCAACCTCCAATCGACTCCACAAAACGTGCCATAGCACAGCCGGACAAAGCTTCCATACGGATTCACCCCCAATCCCCCCACAAACTTTACGGGATATCCCTCCGCGGACCCGCTCACCGCCGCCGGGAGGTGTATTGGGATTTGGGGGTTAAAGGCTGATACGTTGCTGATGGAATTGCTCAGGTGCAAAGTGCAAATAAATATCCTCCAAACACCAACTCCATGGTACAGGGACAACAAGTACGCGCTGAATGCACGTCACACGTGACTACACGAAGGCGAAATTTTTAAGGTACAAAGATTTTGGGAGGAATGAAGAAGAAGAACACCATGTTCCCGCCCAGAATCATTTTAACCTCCGCTGTGCTTCAAATCCGCTATAAAAAGGTAGGTACTAGTCGCTTCATTAGGATTACCACACTCAACATATATTTATTTATTCTTCACTACTGGTACGACAGCGCGAACAAACAAACTACAATCAGCCCTCGCGCAAATGCCACAAAAAGTTGTTTCTGTAACTTTGGAATTCCGTGCACCGTGAAACACACCTCGGACTGTCCGTGCGCGGCGAGCAGAGCATTCCAGCGGGCCACGCCCCCTATCCAGCAAGTAGGCGGGGCGTCCGCGCGGTGAAGTCCGCATTCCCAGGGCACCTCAAACCGCCGAATGACGTGAAGGGATTAAAGCGTTTCGAGCGCTATTTGGAATTAAAACGACCATAATGGGCCGTTTCACCGAGTTTTTACGTGTGTTTGGAATTCCTGTGTGATTTGTCACTCTTGATAACATTCGCGGAGTTTCGCGCATTTTGGAGATTTTCCACAGCTTGAACACCGGAGTGGAATTTGCTGGACGGGCTGCAAAGACCAAGGCTCTCATGGCGATTTATTAGCTTCAGCACTCTTTAAAGAGCGCATTCTGAATCTCGCTACGAGTCAGGTCAATGAAATAAATGTTCATCTTATGGACATACACCATTAGTCTTTACCCCATGTTGACCTGGTTGTGCTTTCTGTGAGGACTCACGTTTCCATGTTGCAGATCACATGGCATGATGTCTTTCGCAAACAATAGGCCATCTTGAGCCAGTGTACACGTCCGAATGTCTGCCTCTCGCGGTGCGTTTCACCATGATTGTCGCAATCTCTGTGGTCCATCATGATATGTCGAGTGATGCCAGAGAGTGGTGAGTGTGTAAACAGGTGTGCTGTGAACCAGTAGGGTGTAAACTGGTCGAGTGCAAATGGTTACAGTGTAAACTTATAAGGAGTAAACTGGTAGGGTGTAAATGCGATGTTAACCTGGTAGGGTGTAAACTGGTAGAGTGTAAACTGTCAGACTGTAAATGGGACAGTGTAACCTGGTAGGGTGTAAACTGGAAGACTATAATCTGGTAGAGTGTAAACTGTTAATGTATGAACCTGGACTGGTAATGTATGAACTGGTAAGGTGTAACCTGTTAATGTGTAAACTGGTAAGGTGTAAACTGGTATTGTGTAAACTTGTAAGGTGTAACCTGGTAATGTGTGAACTGGTAATGTATAAACTGGTAAGGTGTAGCCTGGTAATGTGTAAACTGGTAATGTATAAACTGGTAATGCGTAAATGAGTTATGTATAAACTGGTAAGTTGTAATCTGGTAAGGTGTAAACTGGTAATGTGTAAAATGGTAAGGTGTAACCTGGTAATGTGTGAACTGGTAATGTATAAACTGGTAAGGTGTAGCCTGGTAATGTGTAAACTGGTAATGTGTAAACTGGTAATGTGTAAATGAGTTATGTATGAACTGGTAAGTTGTAATCTGGTAAGGTGTAAACTGCTAATATGTAAACTGGTAATGTATGAACTGGTAAGGTGTAGCCTGGTAAAGTGTAAACTGGTACGGTATAAACTGGTAATGTGTAAACTGGTAATGTGTAAACTGGTAATGTGTAAACTGGTAACATTTAACCTGGTAATGTGTAAACTGGTAAGGTATAAACTGGTAATGTGTAAACTGGTAAGGTATAAACTGGTAATGTGTAAACTAGTAATGTATAAACTGGTAAGGTGTAACCTGGTAGACTGTAAACTAGTAATGTGTAAACTGGTAATGTGTAAACTGGTAAGGTATAAACTGGTAATGTGTAAACTGATAAGGTGTAACCTGGTAATGTGAAAACTGGTCATGTATAAACTGGTAAGGTGTAACCTGGTAATGTGTAAACTGATAATGTATATACTGGTAAGGTATAACCTGGTAATGTGTAAACTAGTAATGTATAAACTGGTAAGGTGTAATCTGGTAGAGTGTAAACTGGTAATGTGTAAACTGGTAACGTGTAACCTGGTAATGTGTAAACTGGTAATGTGTAAATGAATTATGTATAAACTGGTAAGTTGTAATCTGGTAAGGTGTAAACTGCTAATATGTAAACTGGTAATGTATGAACTGGTAAGGTGTAACCTGGTAAAGTGTAAACTGGTACGGTATAAACTGGTAATGTGTAAACTGGTAATGTGTAAACTGGTAATGTGTAAACTGGTAACATTTAACCTGGTAATGTGTAAACTGGTAAGGTATAAACTGGTAATGTGTAAACTGGTAAGGTATAAACTGGTAATGTGTAAACTAGTAATGTATAAACTGGTAAGGTGTAATCTGGTAGACTGTAAACTAGTAATGTGTAAACTGGTAAGGTATAAACTGGTAATGTGTAAACTGGTAATGTGTAAATGAATTATGTATAAACTGGTAAGTTGTAATCTGGTAAGGTGTAAACTGGTAATGTGTAAACTGGTAAGGTGTAAACTGGTATTGTGTAAACTGGTAAGGTGTAACCTGGTAATGTGTGAACTGGTAATGTATAAACTGGTAAGGTGTAGCCTGGTAATGTGTAAACTGGTAATGTATAAACTGGTAATGTGTAAATGAGTTATGTATAAACTGGTAAGTTGTAATCTGGTAAGGTGTAAACTGGTAATGTGTAAACTGGTAAGGTGTAACCTGGTAATGTGTGAACTGGTAATGTATAAACTGGTAAGGTGTAGGCTGGTAATGTGTAAACTGGTAAGTGTAAACTGGTAATGTGTAAATGAGTTATGTATGAACTGGTAAGTTGTAATCTGGTAAGGTGTAAACTGCTAATATGTAAACTGGTAATGTATGAACTGGTAAGTTGTAACCTGGTAAAGTGTAAACTGGTACGGTATAAACTGGTAATGTGTAAACTGGTAATGTGTAAACTGGTAATGTGTAAACTGGTAACATGTAACCTGGTAATGTGTAAACTGGTAAGGTATAAACTGGTAATGTGTAAACTGGTAAGGTATAAACTGGTAATGTGTAAACTAGTAATGTATAAACTTGTGAGGTGTAATCTGGAAGAGTGTAAACTAGTAATGTGTAAACTGGTAAGGTATAAACTGGTAATGTGTAAACTGGTAATGTGTAAACTAGTAATGTATAAACTGGTAAGGTGTAATCTGGTAGAGTGTAAACTGGTAATGTGTAAACTGGTAAGGTATAAACTGGTAATGTGTAAACTGGTAAGGTGTAACCTGGTAATGTGAAAACTGGTAATGTATAAACTGGTAAGGTGTAACCTGGTAAAGTGTAACCTGGTAATGTGTAAACTGATAATGTATATACTGGTAAGGTATAACCTGGTAATGTGTAAACTAGTAATGTATAAACTGGTAAGGTGTAATCTGGTAGAGTGTAAACTGGTAATGTGTAAACTGGTAACATGTAACCTGGTAATGTGTAAACTGGTAATGTGTAAATGAATTATGTATAAACTGGTAAGTTGTAATCTGGTAAGGTGTAAACTGGTAATGTGTAAACTGGTAAGGTGTAAACTGGTATTGTGTAAACTGGTAAGGTGTAACCTGGTAATGTGTGAACTGGTAAGGTGTAGCCTGGTAATGTGTAAACTGGTAATGTATAAACTGGTAATGTGTAAATGAGTTATGTATAAACTGGTAAGTTGTAATCTGGTAAGGTGTAAACTGGTAATGTGTAAACTGGTAAGGTGTAACCTGGTAATGTGTGAACTGATAATGTATAAACTGGTAAGGTATATACTGGTAATGTGTAAACTAGTAATGTATAAACTGGTAAGGTGTAATCTGGTAGAGTGTAAACTATTAATGTGTAAACTGGTAAGGTATAAACTGGTAATGTGTAAACTGGTAATGTGTAAACTAGTAATGTATAAACTGGAAAGCTGTAATCTGGTAGAGTGTAAACTGGTAATGTGTAAACTGGTAAGGTATAAACTGGTAATGTGTAAACTGGTAAGGTGTAACCTGGTAAAGTGTAACCTGGTAATGTGTAAACTGATAATGTATATACTGGTAAGGTATAACCTGGTAATGTGTAAACTAGTAATGTATAAACTGGTAAGGTGTAATCTGGTAGAGTGTAAACTGGTAATGTGTAAACTGGTAACGTGTAACCTGGTAATGTGTAAACTGGTAATGTGTAAATGAATTATGTATAAACTGGTAAGTTGTAATCTGGTAAGGTGTAAACTGCTAATATGTAAACTGGTAATGTATGAACTGGTAAGGTGTAACCTGGTAAAGTGTAAACTGGTACGGTATAAACTGGTAATGTGTAAACTGGTAATGTGTAAACTGGTAATGTGTAAACTGGTAACATTTAACCTGTTAATGTGTAAACTGGTAAGGTATAAACTATTAATGTGTAAACTGGTAAGGTATAAACTGGTAATGTGTAAACTAGTAATGTATAAACTGGTAAGGTGTAATCTGGTAGACTGTAAACTAGTAATGTGTAAACTGGTAAGGTATAAACTGGTAATGTGTAAACTGGTAATGTGTAAACTCGTAATGTATAAACTGGTAAGGTGTAATCTGGTAGAGTGTAAACTGGTAATGTGTAAACTGGTAAGGTATAAACTGGTAATGTGTAAACTGATAAGGTGTAACCTGGTAATGTGAAAACTGGTCATGTATAAACTGGTAAGGTGTAACCTGGTAAAGTGTAACCTGGTAATGTGTAAACTGATAATGTATATACTGGTAAGGTATAAGCTGGTAATGTGTAAACTAGTAATGTATAAACTGGTAAGGTGTAATCTGGTAGAGTGTAAACTGGTAATGTGTAAACTGGTAACGTGTAACCTGGTAATGTGTAAACTGGTAATGTGTAAATGAATTATGTATAAACTGGTAAGTTGTAATCTGGTAAGGTGTAAACTGGTAATGTGTAAACTGGTAAGGTGTAAACTGGTAAGGTGTAACCTGGTAATGTGTGAACTGGTAAGGTGTAGCCTGGTAATGTGTAAACTGGTAATGTATAAACTGGTAATGTGTAAATGAGTTATGTATAAACTGGTAAGTTGAAATCTGGTAAGGTGTAAACTGGAAATGTGTAAACTGGTAAGGTGTAACCTGGTAATGTGTGAACTGATAATGTATAAACTGGTAAGGTATATACTGGTAATGTGTAAACTAGTAATGTATAAACTGGTAAGGTGTAATCTGGTAGAGTGTAAACTATTAATGTGTAAACTGGTAAGGTATAAACTGGTAATGTGTAAATGAGTTATGTATAAACTGGTAAGTTGTAATCTGGTAAGGTGTAAACTGGAAATGTGTAAACTGGTAAGGTGTAACCTGGTAATGTGTGAACTGATAATGTATAAACTGGTAAGGTATATACTGGTAATGTGTAAACTAGTAATGTATAAACTGGTAAGGTGTAATCTGGTAGAGTGTAAACTATTAATGTGTAAACTGGTAAGGTATAAACTGGTAATGTGTAAACTGGTAATGTGTAAACTAGTAATGTATAAACTGGAAAGGTGTAATCTGGTCGAGTGTAAACTGGTAATGTGTAAACTGGTAAGGTATAAACTGGTAATGTATAAACTGGTAAGGTGTAACCTGGTAAAGTGTAACCTGGTAATGTGTAAACTGATAATGTATATACTGGTGAGGTATAACCTGGTAATGTGTAAACTAGTAATGTATAAACTGCTAAGGTGTAATCTGGTAGAGTGTAAACTGGTAATGTGTAAACTGGTAACGTGTAACCTGGTAATGTGTAAACTGGTAATGTGTAAATGAATTATGTATAAACTGGTAAGTTGTAATCTGGTAAGGTGTAAACTGGTAATGTGTAAACTGGTAAGGTGTAAACTGGTATTGTGTAAACTGGTAAGGTGTAACCTGGTAATGTGTGAACTGGTAATGTATAAACTGGTAAGGTGTAGCCTGGTAATGTATAAACTGGTAATGTATAAACTGGTAATGTGTAAATGAGTTATGTATAAACTGGTAAGTTGTAATCTGGTAAGGTGTAAACTGGTAATGTGTAGACTGGTAAGGTGTAACCTGGTAATGTGTGAACTGGTAATGTATAAACTGGTAAGGTGTAGCCTGGTAATGTGTAAACTGGTAAGTGTAAACTGGTAATGTGTAAATGAGTTATGTATGAACTGGTAAGTTGTAATCTGGTAAGGTGTAAACTGCTAATATGTAAACTGGTAATGTATGAACTGGTAAGTTGTAACCTGGTAAAGTGTAAACTGGTATGGTATAAACTGGTAATGTGTAAACTGGTAATGTGTAAACTGGTAATGTGTAAACTGGTAACATGTAACCTGGTAATGTGTAAACTGGTAAGGTATAAACTGGTAATGTGTAAACTGGTAAGGTATAAACTGGTAATGTGTAAACTAGTAATGTATAAACTGGTAAGGTGTAACCTGGTAGACTGTAAACTAGTAATGTGTAAACTGGTAATGTGTAAACTGGTAAGGTATAAACTGGTAATGTGTAAACTGATAAGGTGTAACCTGGTAATGTGAAAACTGGTCATGTATAAACTGGTAAGGTGTAACCTGGTAAAGTGTAACCTGGTAATGTGTAAACTGATAATGTATATACTGGTAAGGTATAACCTGGTAATGTGTAAACTAATAATGTATAAACTGGTAAGGTGTAATCTGGTAGAGTGTAAACTGGTAATGTGTAAACTGGTAACGTGTAACCTGGTAATGTGTAAACTGGTAATGTGTAAATGAATTATGTATAAACTGGTAAGTTGTAATCTGGTAAGGTGTAAACTGCTAATATGTAAACTGGTAATGTATGAACTGGTAAGGTGTAACCTGGTAAAGTGTAAACTGGTACGGTATAAACTGGTAATGTGTAAACTGGTAATGTGTAAACTGGTAATGTGTAAACTGGTAACATTTAACCTGGTAATGTGTAAACTGGTAAGGTATAAACTGGTAATGTGTAAACTGGTAAGGTATAAACTGGTAATGTGTAAACTAGTAATGTATAAACTGGTAAGGTGTAATCTGGTAGACTGTAAACTAGTAATGTGTAAACTGGTAAGGTATAACCTGGTAATGTGTAAACTGGTAATGTGTAAATGAATTATGTATAAACTGGTAAGTTGTAATCTGGTAAGGTGTAAACTGGTAATGTGTAAACTGGTAAGGTGTAAACTGGTATTGTGTAAACTGGTAAGGTGTAACCTGGTAATGTGTGAACTGGTAATGTATAAACTGGTAAGGTGTAGCCTGGTAATGTGTAAACTGGTAATGTATAAACTGGTAATGTGTAAATGAGTTATGTATAAACTGGTAAGTTGTAATCTGGTAAGGTGTAAACTGGTAATGTGTAAACTGGTAAGGTGTAACCTGGTAATGTGTGAACTGGTAATGTATAAACTGGTAAGGTGTAGGCTGGTAATGTGTAAACTGGTAAGTGTAAACTGGTAATGTGTAAATGAGTTATGTATGAACTGGTAAGTTGTAATCTGGTAAGGTGTAAACTGCTAATATGTAAACTGGTAATGTATGAACTGGTAAGTTGTAACCTGGTAAAGTGTAAACTGGTACGGTATAAACTGGTAATGTGTAAACTGGTAATGTGTAAACTGGTAATGTGTAAACTGGTAACATGTAACCTGGTAATGTGTAAACTGGTAAGGTATAAACTGGTAATGTGTAAACTGGTAAGGTATAAACTGGTAATGTGTAAACTAGTAATGTATAAACTTGTAAGGTGTAATCTGGAAGAGTGTAAACTAGTAATGTGTAAACTGGTAAGGTATAAACTGGTAATGTGTAAACTGGTAATGTGTAAACTCGTAATGTATAAACTGGTAAGGTGTAATCTGGTAGAGTGTAAACTGGTAATGTGTAAACTGGTAAGGTATAAACTGGTAATGTGTAAACTGGTAAGGTGTAACCTGGTAATGTGAAAACTGGTAATGTATAAACTGGTAAGGTGTAACCTGGTAAAGTGTAACCTGGTAATGTGTAAACTGATAATGTATATACTGGTAAGGTATAACCTGGTAATGTGTAAACTAGTAATGTATAAACTGGTAAGGTGTAATCTGGTAGAGTGTAAACTGGTAATGTGTAAACTGGTAACATGTAACCTGGTAATGTGTAAACTGGTAATGTGTAAATGAATTATGTATAAACTGGTAAGTTGTAATCTGGTAAGGTGTAAACTGGTAATGTGTAAACTGGTAAGGTGTAAACTGGTATTGTGTAAACTGGTAAGGTGTAACCTGGTAATGTGTGAACTGGTAAGGTGTAGCCTGGTAATGTGTAAACTGGTAATGTATAAACTGGTAATGTGTAAATGAGTTATGTATAAACTGGTAAGTTGTAATCTGGTAAGGTGTAAACTGGTAATGTGTAAACTGGTAAGGTGTAACCTGGTAATGTGTGAACTGATAATGTATAAACTGGGAAGGTATATACTGGTAATGTGTAAATTAGTAATGTATAAACTGGTAAGGTGTAATCTGGTAGAGTGTAAACTATTAATGTGTAAACTGGTAAGGTATAAACTGGTAATGTGTAAACTGGTAATGTGTAAACTAGTAATGTATAAACTGGAAAGCTGTAATCTGGTAGAGTGTAAACTGGTAATGTGTAAACTGGTAAGGTATAAACTGGTAATGTGTAAACTGGTAAGGTGTAACCTGGTAAAGTGTAACCTGGTAATGTGTAAACTGATAATGTATATACTGGTAAGGTATAACCTGGTAATGTGTAAACTAGTAATGTATAAACTGGTAAGGTGTAATCTGGTAGAGTGTAAACTGGTAATGTGTAAACTGGTAACGTGTAACCTGGTAATGTGTAAACTGGTAATGTGTAAATGAATTATGTATAAACTGGTAAGTTGTAATCTGGTAAGGTGTAAACTGCTAATATGTAAACTGGTAATGTATGAACTGGTAAGGTGTAACCTGGTAAAGTGTAAACTGGTATGGTATAAACTGGTAATGTGTAAACTGGTAATGTGTAAACTGGTAATGTGTAAACTGGTAACATTTAACCTGGTAATGTGTAAACTGGTAAGGTATAAACTATTAATGTGTAAACTGGTAAGGTATAAACTGGTAATGTGTAAACTAGTAATGTATAAACTGGTAAGGTGTAATCTGGTAGACTGTAAACTAGTAATGTGTAAACTGGTAAGGTATAAACTGGTAATGTGTAAACTGGTAATGTGTAAACTCGTAATGTATAAACTGGTAAGGTGTAATCTGGTAGAGTGTAAACTGGTAATGTGTAAACTGGTAAGGTATAAACTGGTAATGTGTAAACTGATAAGGTGTAACCTGGTAATGTGAAAACTGGTCATGTATAAACTGGTAAGGTGTAACCTGGTAAAGTGTAACCTGGTAATGTGTAAACTGATAATGTATATACTGGTAAGGTATAACCTGGTAATGTGTAAACTAGTAATGTATAAACTGGTAAGGTGTAATCTGGTAGAGTGTAAACTGGTAATGTGTAAACTGGTAACGTGTAACCTGGTAATGTGTAAACTGGTAATGTGTAAATGAATTATGTATAAACTGGTAAGTTGTAATCTGGTAAGGTGTAAACTGGTAATGTGTAAACTTTTAAGGTGTAAACTGGTATTGTGTAAACTGGTAAGGTGTAACCTGGTAATGTGTGAACTGGTAAGGTGTAGCCTGGTAATGTGTAAACTGGTAATGTATAAACTGGTAATGTGTAAATGAGTTATGTATAAACTGGTAAGTTGTAATCTGGTAAGGTGTAAACTGGAAATGTGTAAACTGGTAAGGTGTAACCTGGTAATGTGTGAACTGATAATGTATAAACTGGTAAGGTATATACTGGTAATGTGTAAACTAGTAATGTATAAACTGGTAAGGTGTAATCTGGTAGAGTGTAAACTATTAATGTGTAAACTGGTAAGGTATAAACTGGTAATGTGTAAATGAGTTATGTATAAACTGGTAAGTTGTAATCTGGTAAGGTGTAAACTGGAAATGTGTAAACTGGTAAGGTGTAACCTGGTAATGTGTGAACTGATAATGTATAAACTGGTAAGGTATATACTGGTAATGTGTAAACTAGTAATGTATAAACTGGTAAGGTGTAATCTGGTAGAGTGTAAACTATTAATGTGTAAACTGGTAAGGTATAAACTGGTAATGTGTAAACTGGTAATGTGTAAACTAGTAATGTATAAACTGGAAAGGTGTAATCTGGTAGAGTGTAAACTGGTAATGTGTAAACTGGTAAGGTATAAACTGGTAATGTATAAACTGGTAAGGTGTAACCTGGTAAAGTGTAACCTGGTAATGTGTAAACTGATAATGTATATACTGGTGAGGTATAACCTGGTAATGTGTAAACTAGTAATGTATAAACTGGTAAGGTGTAATCTGGTAGAGTGTAAACTGGTAATGTGTAAACTGGTAACGTGTAACCTGGTAATGTGTAAACTGGTAATGTGTAAATGAATTATGTATAAACTGGTAAGTTGTAATCTGGTAAGGTGTAAACTGGTAATGTGTAAACTGGTAAGGTGTAAACTGGTATTGTGTAAACTGGTAAGGTGTAACCTGGTAATGTGTGAACTGGTAATGTATAAACTGGTAAGGTGTAGCCTGGTAATGTATAAACTGGTAATGTATAAACTGGTAATGTGTAAATGAGTTATGTATAAACTGGTAAGTTGTAATCTGGTAAGGTGTAAACTGGTAATGTGTAGACTGGTAAGGTGTAACCTGGTAATGTGTGAACTGGTAATGTATAAACTGGTAAGGTGTTGCCTGGTAATGTGTAAACTGGTAAGTGTAAACTGGTAATGTGTAAATGAGTTATGTATGAACTGGTAAGTTGTAATCTGGTAAGGTGTAAACTGCTAATATGTAAACTGGTAATGTATGAACTGGTAAGTTGTAACCTGGTAAAGTGTAAACTGGTATGGTATAAACTGGTAATGTGTAAACTGGTAATGTGTAAACTGGTAATGTGTAAACTGGTAACATGTAACCTGGTAATGTGTAAACTGGTAAGGTATAAACTGGTAATGTGTAAACTGGTAAGGTATAAACTGGTAATGTGTAAACTAGTAATGTATAAACTGGTAAGGTGTAATCTGGTAGAGTGTAAACTAGTAATGTGTAAACTGGTAAGGTATAAACTGGTAATGTGTAAACTGGTAATGTGTAAACTCGTAATGTATAAACTGGTAAGGTGTAATCTGGTAGAGTGTAAACTGGTAATGTGTAAACTGGTAAGGTATAAACTGGTAATGTGTAAACTGGTAAGGTGTAACCTGGTAATGTGAAAACTGGTAATGTATAAACTGGTAAGGTGTAACCTGGTAAAGTGTAACCTGGTAATGTGTAAACTGATAATGTATATACTGGTAAGGTATAACCTGGTAATGTGTAAACTAGTAATGTATAAACTGGTAAGGTGTAAACTGGTAGAGTGTAAACTGGTAATGTGTAAACTGGTAACATGTAACCTGGTAATGTGTAAACTGGTAATGTGTAAATGAATTATGTATAAACTGGTAAGTTGTAATCTGGTAAGGTGTAAACTGGTAATGTGTAAACTGGTAAGGTGTAAACTGGTATTGTGTAAACTGGTAAGGTGTAACCTGGTAATGTGTGAACTGGTAAGGTGTAGCCTGGTAATGTGTAAACTGGTAATGTATAAACTGGTAATGTGTAAATGAGTTATGTATAAACTGGTAAGTTGTAATCTGGTAAGGTGTAAACTGGTAATGTGTAAACTGGTAAGGTGTAACCTGGTAATGTGTGAACTGATAATGTATAAACTGGTAAGGTATATACTGGTAATGTGTAAACTAGTAATGTATAAACTGGTAAGGTGTAATCTGGTAGAGTGTAAACTATTAATGTGTAAACTGGTAAGGTATAAACTGGTAATGTGTAAACTGGAAATGTGTAAACTAGTAATGTATAAACTGGAAAGGTGTAATCTGGTAAGGTGTAAACTGGTAATGTGTAAACTGGTAAGGTGTAAACTGGTAAGGTGTAACCTGGTAATGTGTGAACTGGTAATGTATAAACTGGTAAGGTGTAGCCTGGTAATGTATAAACTGGTAATGTATAAACTGGTAATGTGTAAATGAGTTATGTATAAACTGGTAAGTTGTAATCTGGTAAGGTGTAAACTGGTAATGTGTAGACTGGTAAGGTGTAACCTGGTAATGTGTGAACTGGTAATGTATAAACTGGTAAGGTGTTGCCTGGTAATGTGTAAACTGGTAAGTGTAAACTGGTAATGTGTAAATGAGTTATGTATGAACTGGTAAGTTGTAATCTGGTAAGGTGTAAACTGCTAATATGTAAACTGGTAATGTATGAACTGGTAAGTTGTAACCTGGTAAAGTGTAAACTGGTATGGTATAAACTGGTAATGTGTAAACTGGTAATGTGTAAACTGGTAATGTGTAAACTGGTAACATGTAACCTGGTAATGTGTAAACTGGTAAGGTATAAACTGGTAATGTGTAAACTGGTAAGGTATAAACTGGTAATGTGTAAACTAGTAATGTATAAACTGGTAAGGTGTAATCTGGTAGAGTGTAAACTAGTAATGTGTAAACTGGTAAGGTATAAACTGGTAATGTGTAAACTGGTAATGTGTAAACTCGTAATGTATAAACTGGTAAGGTGTAATCTGGTAGAGTGTAAACTGGTAATGTGTAAACTGGTAAGGTATAAACTGGTAATGTGTAAACTGGTAAGGTGTAACCTGGTAATGTGAAAACTGGTAATGTATAAACTGGTAAGGTGTAACCTGGTAAAGTGTAACCTGGTAATGTGTAAACTGATAATGTATATACTGGTAAGGTATAACCTGGTAATGTGTAAACTAGTAATGTATAAACTGGTAAGGTGTAAACTGGTAGAGTGTAAACTGGTAATGTGTAAACTGGTAACATGTAACCTGGTAATGTGTAAACTGGTAATGTGTAAATGAATTATGTATAAACTGGTAAGTTGTAATCTGGTAAGGTGTAAACTGGTAATGTGTAAACTGGTAAGGTGTAAACTGGTATTGTGTAAACTGGTAAGGTGTAACCTGGTAATGTGTGAACTGGTAAGGTGTAGCCTGGTAATGTGTAAACTGGTAATGTATAAACTGGTAATGTGTAAATGAGTTATGTATAAACTGGTAAGTTGTAATCTGGTAAGGTGTAAACTGGTAATGTGTAAACTGGTAAGGTGTAACCTGGTAATGTGTGAACTGATAATGTATAAACTGGTAAGGTATATACTGGTAATGTGTAAACTAGTAATGTATAAACTGGTAAGGTGTAATCTGGTAGAGTGTAAACTATTAATGTGTAAACTGGTAAGGTATAAACTGGTAATGTGTAAACTGGAAATGTGTAAACTAGTAATGTATAAACTGGAAAGGTGTAATCTGGTAAGGTGTAAACTGGTAATGTGTAAACTGGTAAGGTGTAAACTGGTATTGTGTAAACTGGTAAGGTGTAACCTGGTAATGTGTGAACTGGTAAGGTGTAGCCGGGTAATGTGTAAACTGGTAATGTATAAACTGGTAATGTGTAAATGAGTTATGTATAAACTGGTAAGTTGTAATCTGGTAAGGTGTAAACTGGTAATGTGTAAACTGGTAAGGTGTAACCTGGTAATGTGTGAACTGATAATGTATAAACTGGTAAGGTATATACTGGTAATGTGTAAACTAGTAATGTATAAACTGGTGAGGTGTAATCTGGTAGAGTGTAAACTATTAATGTGTAAACTGGTAAGGTATAAACTGGTAATGTGTAAACTGGTAATGTGTAAACTAGTAATGTATAAACTGGAAAGCTGTAATCTGGTAGAGTGTAAACTGGTAATGTGTAAACTGGTAAGGTATAAACTGGTAATGTGTAAACTGGTAAGGTGTAACCTGGTAAAGTGTAACCTGGTAATGTGTAAACTGATAATGTATATACTGGTAAGGTATAACCTGGTAATGTGTAAACTAGTAATGTATAAACTGGTAAGGTGTAATCTGGTAGAGTGGAAACTGGTAATGTGTAAACTGGTAACGTGTAACCTGGTAATGTGTAAACTGGTAATGTGTAAATGAATTATGTATAAACTGGTAAGTTGTAATCTGGTAAGGTGTAAACTGGTAATGTGTAAACTGGTAAGGTGTAAACTGGTATTGTGTAAACTGGTAAGGTGTAACCTGGTAATGTGTGAACTGGTAATGTATAAACTGGTAAGGTGTAGCCTGGTAATGTGTAAACTGGTAATGTATAAACTGGTAATGTGTAAATGAGTTATGTATAAACTGGTAAGTTGTAATCTGGTAAGGTGTAAACTGGTAATGTGTAAACTGGTAAGGTGTAACCTGGTAATGTGTGAACTGGTAATGTATAAACTGGTAAGGTGTAGCCTGGTAATGTGTAAACTGGTAAGTGTAAACTGGTAATGTGTAAATGAGTTATGTATGAACTGGTAAGTTGTAATCTGGTAAGGTGTAAACTGCTAATATGTAAACTGGTAATGTATGAACTGGTAAGTTGTAACCTGGTAAAGTGTAAACTGGTATGGTATAAACTGGTAATGTGTAAACTGGTAATGTGTAAACTGGTAATGTGTAAACTGGTAACATGTAACCTGGTAATGTGTAAACTGGTAAGGTATAAACTGGTAATGTGTAAACTGGTAAGGTATAAACTGGTAATGTGTAAACTAGTAATGTATAAACTGGTAAGGTGTAATCTGGTAGAGTGTAAACTAGTAATGTGTAAACGGGTAAGGTATAAACTGGTAATGTGTAAACTGGTAATGTGTAAACTCGTAATGTATAAACTGGTAAGGTGTAATCTGGTAGAGTGTAAACTGGTAATGTGTAAACTGGTAAGGTATAAACTGGTAATGTGTAAACTGGTAAGGTGTAACCTGGTAATGTGAAAACTGGTAATGTATAAACTGGTAAGGTGTAACCTGGTAAAGTGTAACCTGGTAATGTGTAAACGGATAATGTATATACTGGTAAGGTATAACCTGGTAATGTGTAAACTAGTAATCTATAAACTGGTAAGGTGTAATCTGGTAGAGTGTAAACTGGTAATGTGTAAACTGGTATCGTGTAACCTGGTAATGTGTAAACTGGTAATGTGTAAATGAATTATGTATAAACTGGTAAGTTGTAATCTGGTAAGGTGTAAACTGGTAATGTGTGAACTGGTAAGGTGTAAACTGGTATTGTGTAAACTGTTAAGGTGTAACCTGGTAATGTGTGAACTGGTAATGTATAAACTGGTAAGGTGTAGCCTGGTAATGTGTAAACTGGTAATGTATAAACTGGTAATGTGTAAATGAGTTATGTATAAACTGGTTCGCCCGGCCTGAAGTTTGACTATAAGTAAGTTGGAATAGTGTGTTGTAATTTTCACCTCCTCTTCGCTAAGGTCACGCGAGATCTTTAACGTCCACCTACGAATGCTGTCAGACGGGAGACGGGACGTCCAGGTTAACGTCTATCCGAGGGACGGTGCACACGTTGATGCCTCACTCAGCATGCACTTACCAGGGTGACAGTTTATAGCTAGGCTGAGATTCAAACCCAGGCTCGACAGCTCAGAGGTGAGTGCGCAAACCTCTAGGCCATCCTTCCAAATTTGGGTCATATAATGGCAGCATTATTTTGGCCACATAAGGCAAGCATCATCATTTGGATCATATAAGGCAGTCATCATTAATTGGCTACATGCAGCAGGCAGCATTAGTGGCAGGTGGCACATGAGGCACATGAGGCAAACGGTGTTAAATAATGGATAATTCGACACGAGTTGTGTTAAACATCATGGATGTATACGTAAATGGAATACCCCAAAATACCCCAGAATACTAAGAGGAATACCCCAGGTCCACAAGTGATTTACCGCACCAGTTGCTCATCCATGGAAAATATATTCCAACCGCCAAGCTGGGAGACATGGCAGGAAATTTATTTGCGGTCAAGGTCGAAACCTCAAACTCAATCGCATCTTAATTTATCGGCTTCATGTATAAAGAGAGCAAATGAAATGGAGTGTGATGACAGCTCCCCCAGGAGGTGTGATAATGATGACATGTATTTAAAGGCCGTCGTGCGTGAGTGGACAGGAAGTGCTTTCACAATCTCCTTCCTATAACCCATGTTATTTTACTACAGACTTGGCATTTAATATGGAATTTTTTTTTGTGGGGGTGATCTTACTTTTCAAGATGACTTAGAACCAAAAGTTCATTGGAATTATGTTGAAATTATTCTAGATTTTGTTAATGTGACCTTTAAAAGAAACAAAAACCGCATTTGACATTTCGAAGCAAATAAATTGATCCTTGAAAGTGATGTAAACTGATATCGAACTCAATTCATGGACAGTACTTTTAAACTTTTGTGCGTTTTCCAGAAGTATCTCTTTATTTTGCACATTAGGCCAAAAATTTTTTTAACAGAAACAAAAGTTAAATTACAACTGGGATTACGGACAGTAAAATTACAGTTCAGTACTTCGTGTAACCCCCATGAGCATTCAGGAGAGCACGTACACGTTGAGGCATGCTGTTCACGAGATTTGCCAAGGCTTGGACAGGAATCTCTTGCCATGCAGTGACAATAGCCTGCTGCAATTCACGCACAGAGGCAGGCTGCTGGTCCAAGTTGTCGATTTGACGCGTTAATTCTGCCAACAAGTTCTCTATCGGATTCATATCCGGGGACATGGCAGGCCACTCCATATGCTCTACACCACGGTCAGCAAGAAAGTGTTGGATCATGCGAGCACGATGAGGCCGTGCATTGTCATCTTGGAAGACAAAGTTTCCTCGAAAGGCTGCACGAACAAATGGAAGCAATGTTTCTTCCAGAATGGCCCTGTGCTTGAACTGGTTCAGGTTTCCATTCAGAACAACCAGGTCAGTTTTGCCCCCTGCATGGAAAGCAGCCCAAACGGTCAGCCCACCACCTCCAGCTTGGACTCTTGGCACTATACAATCTTCGTTGTAGGCTTCATGCACTTGTCTGTCGACTCGGACGTGGCCATATTGACGATAGACCAGAAATCTAGACTTGTCACTGAAGATCACGTGATTCCAGTGTCCTGGCTGCCATTGACGGTGCTCTCTGGCCCACTGCAATCGGCGCTGGTGGTGTTGTCTGGTCAGACGTGGCTTTCTCAGGGGACGCCTGGCACGATAGCCTGCTTGAACCAGTCGTTGGTTGACTAGCCTTTTGGATACAGGCACATTTGTCAGTTGCTGCCACTCAGCCCGAAGCCGATTAGCTGACTTGCTACGGCCATTGTGGACTAACCGGTGCAGCTGGCGATCATCCCTCCTTGTGGTTCTGCGGGGACGTCCTGACCTCGGTATTGGAGTAGGGACACCCCTCTGAGCATTTCTTTTCAGGATCTTTGACACCTGACCTTGAGTGATGCCATACTGCAGAGCAATAGCACGCTGTTTCATGCCGGAATTTCGTAAAGCCACCACTAAATGACAAACAGCATTGTCGAGTTGACGGACCATCTCCAGGGGAAGCGGCAATAACATTTGTAGACGTGCAGCAGTTGTTTTCCACTAATAGAGAACGCAACAACCCTTATATACCCGATTGTGAAGCCAATCGTCAAATGTACCTGTCCGTACATTTTGTCACGCCACCTGTGATATAATCCTGTTATTGACTTCTTGCTGCGACAGACAATCAGTCACATGGTTCTTTTAACAAATAAATCACCGAAGCGTAAAAGAAACTCACCAGATTGATATACCGAGTTCAGAAAGTAAATCCAAGTCAAGAAAAAAAAAGTAATCCATATTAAATGCCAAGTCTGTATAAGCTGGAAGTGCAACTTATCCTGGAAGTGTTTTCACGAAATGATAAATAAGAAGAAGCTGATTTATCTGCCGTGAAAGATGAAAGGCCTTCAGTAAGTAACTTTGTAACTTCAACTTTTCAACTTTCAACTTTTAAGTTAAAAACTTTAAGATAAAAAGAGTTAAAAGTTTTTTTAAAGTTCAAATTAAAAAAGTAAAAAAGTTTAAAAGTTAAAAAAAGTTAAAGCTAAAAAAACTTTTAAATTTAAACTTTCAACTTTCAACAACTTTTAAGTTTTCAACTATTCAACTTTTTTTCAGTAAGTAACTTTGTCGAAGCAAAAGAGAGAGGTAGGGAAACAGGGAATTCTTTTCTATCTCTCTCTCTCCTTTGCTTTGACAAAGGGTAAGGCCTTTCATCTTTCATGGTGGATAAAGCAATCATTTTACACTTGTTTTTATTCCCTTGCATCGTTCACGCAGACCGCTCCAGTTATGTGCTTGAATTAGCAACTACATGATGATGTGTTTGTTAACTTCCCCAATTGTTTTGTTCCTTGCATTTCTGCACAATCCCCATTCTGACATCATTGAATCATAGAATATAACTTAAAGATGTTAACCATAACACTACCCAAAACCCTTGTGTTACCGCACAGAATATGATGGAAGGCTGCTAACCTAATCCTAATCCTAACTAGATGGTATTCATAGAATCCTTACCCTGCACAGTCAACTGGTTGTGAGCCAACTCTTCTGTTTTTGAACATTTTTTCCCTTTGATCCAATATGGCTGCCAGACCACGTGAGCGATTACATCATAAATTTATATTCTCTAATATTATTGTTGCATAGATCACGCTCAATACATTTCAAACTGATCAGACTAAGCGTTGTCCTGTCGAATTATGACACCAATGATGTCATCGTTAACAACACCTATTCCCCACATGCAGTTCTTTACAATGAGCCATGTTTCAATTTCTTCCATGCAGCGGTTTTGGAGATATAGAGGTGCAACATTTTTCGGTTCTTCCAAGATGGCGCCTGTACCACATGACCTATGACGTCATGATTATCATTAAAAAATTCTACATGAGGAGGCGCTCCTATGGTGAAAATTTCGTGGCCATCAGACCAACAGTTGCTGAGAAAAAAAATTCACAATGATTGGATACGTGTTGTACTTGTCGAATTATGACGTCATAACGAAGGCACAGATGACATCATCATTAACATATCTTATTCCCCAAGGGGAGTACTTGACAATGAGCCATGTTTCAATTTTTTTCCATGGAGCGGTTTCGGAGATATAGAGGTGCAACTTTTTTCGATTTTTTCCAAGATGGCATCTGTACCATGTGACCTATGACGTTATAATTATCATTAAAATATTCTACAAGAGGAGCTGCACATATTCTGAAAATTTCATGTTCATCGGTCTAACAGTAAAGTTGCAGAGGAATTTTTGTTTTATTCATACTGATCAGATCAAGCATTGTACTTGTCGAATTATGACGTCATAATTAAGGCACCATTGACATCACTATCAACATATCTTTTTCCCCATGGGGAGTACTTGACAATGAGCCATGTTTCAATTTTTTTCCATTGAACGGGTTGGGAGATATAGAGGTGCAACCTTTTTCGATTTTTTCCAAGATGGCATCTGTACCACGTGACCTATGACGTTATAATTATCATTAAAATATTCTACAAGAGGAGCTGCACATATTCTGAGAATTTCATGTTCATCGGTCTAACAGTAAAGTTGCAGAGGAATTTTTGTTTTATTCATACTGATCAGATCAAGCATTGTACTTGTCGAATTATGACGTCATAATTAAGGCACCATTGACATCACTATCAACATATCTTTTTCCCCATGGGGAGTACTTGACAATGAGCCATGTTTCAATTTTTTTCCATTGAGCGGGTTGGGAGATATAGAGGTGTAAAGTTTTTCCAAGATGGCGTCCGTACCACGTGACATATGACGTCATAATTATGAATAAATTTTTTTTACAGGTGGAGGCGCTTCTATGGTAAAATTTCCTGTTGCCGTGTTTTAACCAACGGTTGCCGAGAAAATGAATTTTTAAAATGCAGGCACGTACGGCACACGGCACACAGCACACGTACGCACCTGAATGCTTAACCACCTTTTCGCTTGGCGAGCGCAGGGTAACTACTGACTCTCACCCTAACTTCATACATCTATACTATAAGAGAGATGTTTGTCTGTCGCCATTATTTTCAGAGATGGTCGAATGGATCTTCATCAAACTTCCAGAGATCCATCAGTGAGTGCTGGGGAGTGTTTTAGGGGGAAACGTTTTTTTCAAAAATTTTGAAAAACAAGTTGGCTTTTTTTTTTAATCGCTCCATAGTAACTAAGCCTTTGTAGCTGTGTGAAAGGTAATATTAAATGATCCCCAACCTCATTCCTTAGTGGGTGCAGGGAAGTGTTTTAAGTCCCCACAATTTTTTTTATAAAATAAAACATTTTATTTCTTCAAATGTCAACAGGATTAGAACAACACCATGCAATGTCAGGTATCCCTGCTAGTATGGATCTACTGCTAGTATGCTGCTAGTATGGACTAGTATTGAGTCTGCTAGCTCGTCTGCTGCTAGTATGGACCTTAAGGGTTTAGGATCATTGGTCTATGGTCACTCGTTTATAATGCTGGGAAAATGTGGATCGATTCACCTTGCATCAGACATGTAAGCAGGACATGTAACAGTTTGTACATGATTGAGATATTTCCTGGTACCTTTCAGGAACTCTGCGTAATCACTTATCCCTTCCTTGCAGTTAGAAAGCATTCAGCGAAAGACCTGCTGTAATGAACAGAGGAAGCACCATTTCTAAGAGCAGGTAATGAAGACCTGGGTACTGATCTGGTTAGTGGATCATTGCAGGAAATAATTATAAGGAGAGACTTTAACCCTTATTTTCTCAGGTGGTAAACTCACAAAGTTTAGGCAGGTTGGGGAGGAGCAAAGGGGGGTTTTAGGGGTCAAGATAAGTAAGGATAGGGTGGAATGGGTTGAAGAGCAAGCTTTTTAAGCAAACTCTTCAGGGAATCTGCTTCACGGTTCCAAACGGGGTACACTGTAGAAACAGACTTGACCAGGAACAATCAGGTCTCAGAGGATCGGTGGGAGATCTCCGATTTCAGGTAACAGTGGTGATGGGCTTTCATTACTTAAAGACCAGACAAGCAGTTGGAGCAAACCTTGCAGAGCGGCCTCCTACGGTAACTCCGATGGCCAGGTGAAACAACAGTTTATTTGAACAATGGAATTTTTTTGCTTTCAGCAAACTTCTTAGAGCAAGGAAAACTCTTAAAATCCAATCTACTTGCAAAGTAACAAGCATCAATGTGGTCAACTTAGAAATCCTCCAGATTGGATAACACACTGACACATCCACAAGAGAAGGAGCGTTCAATCAGAATCTTACCCGATGGAACAGACTTCGAGTGCTTGTCTCTTGCTTAAAGTAGGTTCAAAAAATATAAAATAGAAGAAAACTGGCCACAACTGGGAGAAGAGGTAACAAGAGATTACCTTTGACATTAGGTTTTCCCAGACTTTATTAAAAGCCTGGAAAAGCTCCCTTTAGGACTCAAATTTGAGGATACAGGTAATTGAATAATGAAGGGGGTGACCAGGGGAAGCACGAGGATCGCAGGTTCTGACCCGAGGAGTGAAGACGGCAAGTAAACCTCTGGCCGAGGGGACTCTCTGCAGCCACCCCAAGTCAAGGGCATGAGCAAACGACGCCGGGTGAGCTGTGCATCTCGAACGGCTCCTCTGCCGTTGCCCACACCGCACCTGGTGGCAGTTATGCCTTGGCACCCGGCATTCCGATCTGTCACACTGGAGGAACCAACAACTAAACCTCTCTCATTCCGACACACTCATCCTTTCTGCCTGTTCCGGCATTCAGTCCACATCTGCAACCTGCTTATTGTGGCCACGAGCTAGGAAAATAACAGAACTTTGGAAATCAATCCCCCCTTTTGTGTTGTCTACAATGTGCTTAAATATAGTCGCTTATAGTTTTACCCCTGCCGCTGAAGGTGGATGGAGGTTATGTTTTCGCCCCTGTCTGTCTGTTTGTGAACAAGATATCTCAAAAAGTTGTGGACGGATTCGACCAAAATGTGGTGCAGAGGTTGGGTGTGTGACAAGGACAAAATGATTAGATTTTGGTGGAGATCCCGATCAGGATCCAGATCTGGATACTATCATTCTAAAGTGATTCTTCACCATCGAGAGATAGGGCCAAAAATGATACATATAGCACGATATTTCACAAAGTTGTGGATCGATTATGACAAAACTTGGTAGATGAGTTTTGTAGGTGAAAAGAAAAAGCTGATTAAATTTTGGTTCAGGTCCGAATCCAGATCCAACCTCTCAGTGGGATACAAAACTTAAACTGTTCAGCCTCACGGAGGTTGGCTCTCTACCAAGTGCCCTTCTAGTACGAACCGCACTGATTCGACTCCTCGCACTGCATACACCTGTTCCCCATGCGGGGCAAATTTAACTATGGCTATTCCAAGGGCTAAGTTGCTCGGGCCATGTTTGGGGCAAACGTTGCAGAGCAGCCTGCAGTTGGATCACTTTGAGGAAACATCATTGAGAGCATTAGGGTCGTGGCACACCTTGCCCTCAGAAGTCAATTGGACCACTGATGTAGACCCTCTCTCACCCACGGTTTTCATTTTCATCGCTCTCGTTGTTCTCGCTGCATGCCCTCTTCAACCTTTTCAACATTTTCCAGCCATTTGTTTTCCCTTTTCCCATCAAGTTGATGAGTCCCTTGATAGAAACCGCTTCATCACAAGCATCTGAGAGGAGAAAGAGAGGAGAGGAGAGGGAAGGGAAACTGGAGAAAGGAACGGGAAAGAGAAGAGACCGGGAAGAATAGAAAGGGGAGTTTGTTGACGTCAAAAGCAGCAAAGAATAGTTTGATAAGTATTTGAGTGAAAGCCCTAATCAGCCTGAGTAAATTTCCAGACTCTTTGCTACTTAGGCAGCTCTTTGAAAACTGCAAACATAATGAATGCAAGCTTTGACAAGGAGATGACTGAAGGAGGCAAACACAGCAGAAGAGCAGCTGCAAATGAGGTTAAGATGGAAAGTTGGAAATTTTTACTTCTCCACAACAACGCTGAGTGTTCATTCATTTTTGTGCTTTTAATATCCTTGCATTTTTGACGATGTTTGTTTCACAATATCTAGCCTCAGAAATATCACATTGCGGTGTCCGCACTGTGCTTCGTTCCTCTCCAGCATGTCTAATATGCCTGGGTCCTACTTCTATTACTAATTTAATGGGCCAGATTTTTCCACCATACTCTTTGGTCGGCTGGGAATGCTTTTAGCCCATATCTTTCACGAACCGGCTGGCTAGGCCTGACTTTCGAATGGAAATGATTGATTCGGACAGGAATTCGTCATATGTTCAAGGTGCCAGCAATAACTCACCTAGGCTACTCTTCCCATAAGAGACTGTGGGATCTTTGGATCCTCTGCCTCAGAGTCCTTTTGAAGTTCCTCACCTGTGTGTGAAGCTCCAGGATGACAGTTTATAACTTGGTCAGGATTCGAACCCAAGCCAGCAGCTCAAAGGAAAGTGGGCAATACCTCTAGGTTATCCCCTATTATGCTTGTTGCCTACAGAACAATTTTGCTTTGGTCTTTTGATGGATTGTGCAGAGTCACATTATATACACTCAGGTAGTTGACGTAGATTTTGTAATAAAGGTTGTTGTTGCAGTTTGAATTTAACATTTTGTTTCAAACTTTATCTCTGCAGCACCTTGTTCTCATTTTTCTCCATTGCTTTTTTTCTTGCCATTGCCATTATAATCCGGCCTGTTTCACTGAGAAGGAGTTACCGCTTAAAGGTGTAGCTGGCTTGGTGCATGGATGGAATTTATAGTATGTATTGTTATGTTTGTGGGGGGTAGTGATACTGTAGACCAGGTAGAATGCATAGGTAGTGTGCTCCGACTGTCGTGAAGAAGAAGAAACCTCGATGTACCATAAGTAGGGAATTTGTGTAGACCAGATGTCGGGTAAGCTTGTATCTTCGTCCCCATCAGAGGGGTGGGGCTTGTTAATTAGCGAGGGATTATGGGTAATTGATTCCCTGTTTGTAATTGCCTCTGTAATTTATTCCTCTGTTCCTTATGACACCACACTAGACACCTAGCCAAAATCGCCCATTAAATACACTAATTAAAAACCTACCGGAAGCCAGACATGAAACATTGTCGTGGATAACACCGACTTGGTGAGCGTGCAGGACAGGCAGCTCCGTGGAGACACCAAAGAGCGATGATTGGGCGGGGATTTGATTGGCACAGAGGACTGGTAAGATGGAACTTGCTGATAGGGTCGGACACAGAGACGTGTTGAGATGATGTCAGAGCCTGGACGATAAAAGAACGCTCTGGCCGACATTTTATCTTCTTGCCCCTTGTCGTTCTGGATACCAAAGCGAACGGTAGTTATTTCCCCTCTTGCGCCTTCTCGTTCTGGACTTGGTTGGTGAACAGTCACATTTTGGTCTCTCCCAGCATCGACATTTTGTCTCTCGGCATCGACGTCCTTTTGGTCCTTCTTGTTGTGGATTTCATCATGGGCGGTCGTGTGCCGACATCTTCTCGCCCTTTCTGATTGTGGACACCATCGCGAACGGCCGTGTTAGGACATCTTCCTAGTGGTCGTGAGGAGGAAGAGCCACGGGCCGGGAGCTGCGGTTTTCCGTGCGGGAATCTTGGGGACGGGCGCGACTGGAAGAGCGAGCTGCATGCGTGCTCGTTCGCTTCACGGTGGAGGCCTACTTCGTGCCAATGAGCGCGGCTGAGTTCACGAAGGTGCACTGAGGCCTTCTTCCTGCCAAGGCCGGAGCCACGTCCAGATTGCGTGCTCGGGGCCTGGACGATTCCTGACGAAATACACCAGCCGATTTGAGCTAAGTGCCCTAAGAAATAACACATATATATTTTCAGTTATTTTTTCCTTTTGTCTGTATTCTGGTCTGTATGGGAGCGCTCCAATTAGGAATTTAGTTTATCGTGCATTTTCTTTGTTACCGGCATTTCTTTCATTAAACCCGTTTATTTGTACATTTTAATTCCGTTTTGGTTTGAGTTAATTTATACAGGTGTGAAGACGTTGCGTGGAGGCCGTACAGGTAAGTTCGTCATCTCCCTTTTCCCTTGCGTGTAAAGAATACAGTCATTCTTGGGATTGAACGCTTCGGAGTATTAAGCTCGTTTGGTCATCCGTGTCACCCTGCGGTGTTCACCACACAGGGTAGTCACGCGACAGTACTATTAGATGTCCAAAGCATGTGCCCTACTAAGCTGACTTGTCCTACACGGTGCAATTCTTCTTACCTATAGAGTTCATATTATACATTTATATGTCCAAGTTATCTGCTTGGGTCACCTGTGGCATCACTTAGGTAACGAGATGGTATTCATAGAATACTTACCCTGCGTAGTCAACATGGTGCGAGCCAACTCTTCTGTTTTTGAAGGTTTAAAAAAATTTGATCCAATATGGCTGCCAGACCACGTGAGCGATGACATCATAAGTTCATATTCTCTAATGTAATTGTTGCGTAGATCACACTCAATAAATTTCAAACTGATCAGACTAAGCGTTGTCCATGTCGAATTATGACGTCATAATTAAGGCACCAATGAGGTCTCATTAACAACACCTATTCCCCATATGGAGTTCTTTACAATGAGCCATGTTTCAATTTTTTCCATGCAGCGGTTTTGGAGATATAGAGGTGCAACATTTTTCGGTTCTACCAAGATAGCGCCTGTACCACATGACCTATGACGTCATGATTATCATTGTGTATCATTGTGGATTATCATTATCATTGTGGAGCTTGTGTTATCTAATAGGGGTTAAGGATAATTCCCAGTATGTAATTGCCTCCCGTGATTTTCCCCTATCTGTTATTACCACTGCCAGGCCGGCCATAGGAAAACCATCCATTACAACAACCGTTCCCTGACAAGCCAAGGAAGAGCCGTCCAGACTGAGCCCCGCATCCAAAGGGCCTAATAGGTGAAAGTCCCGCCCACAAGTGGCGGAGAAATGAGGGGGCATTCAAGAAAGGCCTTGAGGTCATGCCCCTGAAGGATGTGATTGGACGAAGAATGTGGGTGGGGCGAACTGGGAGGGAAATGGCCCGATTGGCTTACCTGAAGCAAGAAGAGGAGGTCGCCCTCTTGCTGGTTTAACAAGAAGCTGGCCATTTTGTGTTCTCTGGTAGGAGGCCGTTTTGTGTGGCAAACACCAAGAGACAGGTGACTGTTGGACTCACCAAGGAACTGGAGGCCGCGGTGGGCTTGTCCAGACGGTAGAGGAACCTAAAGGAGGCCGTTGTGGCGGGCACATGGGACAATAATTCCGCGCACCAGTGGGTGGCACGAGCGCCCAGGCGGGGACCGATGGCACATGCCCCGCCCTTCGACCGAGCGGCCACGCCCGGGGACTAGGCGTGGCCTCGGCACATATATGCGGGCTCTAAGCTCGAGCCCGCCCAGTGCTGCAGTTCGAGCTTTCGTAATAAAGACTCTTTTGGTTTTAACAAACGCGTTGTGGCCTACCCCTTTGGCAAGCAAGTTGTGTGCGCAGCACCACACTTCACTGGTGACCCCGATTGGTTCAGCCGTTGCTGACCACCAAACGCGCCATGGCCAACAACGCCGTCGCAGTAAAACTCCCAGAGTTTTGGGAAGCACAGGCCGATGTGTGGTTCGTGCAGGCCGAAGCGCAATTTCAGCTTCGAGGCATAACGGCGGACGAGACACGTTACTACCACGTGGTCGCCGCCCTCGGGCCCGGCACTGCCGCCCGGGTCGTGTCCATCCTGCGGCACCCGCCGGCCGACCACAAGTACAGGGCGCTCAAACGTCTCCTCATCACCATGTTCGGCCTCACGGAGATCGAACGGGCCGACCGCCTCCCGGACCTTCCCGAACTCGGCGACACACGACCATCCGTGCGGATGGATTATATGCTGTCGCTGCTGGGTGACCAAGCCCCGGATTTCTTATTCTGGGCGCTTTTCCTACGCCAGCTACCTCTACAGGTACGCCTCACGCTGGCCGGTTCCAACATAAGGGAACCCCGCGCCCTGGCCGTAGAGGCCGACAAGTTCTTCGTGGCTTGCGACACGCGGTCGAGTTATGGTGCTGTCGTCGTGGTTCCCGGGGCAGAGGCTACAGCGTCCCTCATGGCCGCTGCCGCGCCCCGCCCACCATCACCGCCGCCGAGAAAACCGCGGCCGCCGCTTCCCCGCCGCCGCAAGCCTGGTGCTATTTCCACGCCAGGTTCGGCCACAAGGCTAAGAAGTGTTGCCCGCCTTGCTCGTTTGACAAGTCGGGAAACGACCAGGCCGGCGCTCATTAGCGGCCCTGAGCGTCGGCCATTCCGGCAGCCTCCTGTTCATCACGGACACCTTGTCCGGGCGCCGTTTCCTCTGCGATACAGGAGCGCAGGTAAGCGTCATCCCCGCCTCCACGTCCGACAAGCGAACCGCGGGCCGGGGCCCCGCATTGCTTTCCGCCAACGGTACACCCATCCGCACATTCGGGAAGCACTGCCTCTCCCTGCGGTTCAGAGGGCAGCGCTTTCAATGGTCGTTCGTGACCACCAGCGTGCCGATGGCATTGCTTGGTGCGGACTTCCTATGTGCGAATGGGTTGTTGGTCGACGTGAAGCACAGATGGCTCGTCCAGGCCGAAACCTTTAGCTCGCTCGCTTGTTCGCTGAGCGGCTCGTTGAGCGGCTCACTGAGCGGCTCACCGAGCGGCTTGCCAAGCAGCTTGCTGGAAGGTTCCGTCCCGGCGAGTTTAGTTTGCACGCTTCCGGCGGCGGACGACTTTACCCGCCTCCTCGCCAGTTTCCCGGCCCTCACGCGGCCCACCTTCTCAGCGGTGGCCGTTAAACACGGGGTGGAGCATCACATCCCCACGGTCGGGCCGCCAGTCTATGCCCGGGCACGCCGACTCGAGCCCACGAAGCTCGCCGTGGCGAAAGTGGAGTTCACCACGCTGGAGCGGCTGGGGATCGTACGGCGCTCCAACAGCGCTTGGGCTTCTCCGCTGCACATCGTGCCGAAGCCCGGCGGGGGATGGCGGCCGTGCGGGGACTACCGCCGGCTCAACGATGCCACCACCCCCGACCGCTACCCGGTCCCACACATTCAGGACTTTTCCGCCCGGTTGGCCAACACGACCGTGTTTTCTAAGGTGGACCTCATCCGGGGCTACCATCAGGTCCCCGTCCACCCGGACGACGTCCCGAAGACGGCCGTCATCACCCCTTTCGGCCTCTTCGAATTCCTAAGGATGCCCTTTGGGTTGAAGAATGCGGCTCAGGCGTTCCAGCGGCTTATGGATAGCGTCTTGCGCCACTTACCTTTCCTGTTTGTCTACCTGGACGACATCCTAGTCGCGAGCGCGTCCCGGGAGGACCACCTGCTCCACCTCCACACGCTTTTCGAATGACTGGGCCAGCATGGCCTAATCATCAACCCTGCCAAGTGCCGTTTCGGTGTCGCCACCATCGACTTCTTGGGGCACCGCATCACCGAGCACGGGGCCGTCCCTTTACCGGCCAATGTGGAGGCGGTCAGGGATTTCCCGCGGCCCCGCACGATCAAGGGGCTACAGGAGTTCCTGGGCATGGTAAACCTTTACCACCGCTTCGTGCCCCACGTCGCCCGGCTCCTCCGCCCCTTGCACGAGGCCCTTTGGGGCAAGCCGGGCAAAGGTGACATCGCATGGTCGGAGCCGATGGCCGCGGCGTTCGCGGGCGCAAAGCTGGCTCTGGCCAACGCCACCATGCTGGCGCACCCGGCGCCCGATGCACCGATCGCCCTCACCACCGACATGTCGGACTACGAGGTGGACGCGGTGCACGAACAATGGGTGGGTGGTGCTTGGCAACCGCTGGCGTTTTCTAGCCGGCAGCTGCGCCCGCACGAACGCCGGTACAGCACCTTCGACCGCGAGCTGCTCGGGCTCCACCTGGTGGTCCGACACTTCTGCCACCTGCTGGAGGGCCGCCTGTTCACGGCCTTCGTTGACCACAAGCCCCTTGTGTTCGCGATGGCCAAGGTCGCCCAGCCATGGTCGCTGGTCGGCACTGCAGCAGCGCCACCTCTCTGCCGTGTCCGAGTACACGACGGACATCCGTCACATGGCGGGTAAGGACAACCCGGTGGCGGATTGCCTTTCCCGGTCCGTCGTGCACGCGGTCCACCTCGGGGTCGACTATGCCCAGATGGCGGAGGCCCAGACCGCCGACCCCGGCGTCCAGGCCTTGCGGACTGCTGTCACAGGCCTCCGCGTCACCGAGGTGCCATTCGACGCCGCGGGCACGGCCTTCCTATGCGACGTCTCCCTCGGCCGGCCTTGCCCCATCGTGCCCACTGGCTGGCAGCGCCCGGTGTTCGACGCCATCCACGGCCTGTCCCACCCTGGCGCAAAGGCATCCCAGAAGCTCATCGGGGCGAAGTTCGTCTGGCATGGCCTCAGGAAGGACGTCCGCGACTGGGCCAGGACGTGCCTCGCGTGCCAGCGCGCAAAGGTCCACCGCCACACCAGGCACCGTTGGCCCCGTTTACGGTCCCCGAGCGGCGGTTCGACCACGTGCACGTCGACTTGGTGGGACCTCTGCCCCCCTCGCGAGGGTTCACCCACCTCCTCACCATGGTCGACCGCACCACGCGGTGGCCGGAGGCCGTCCCATTGGCGGCGACGTCTGCGGCTGAGGTGGCGCAAGCCTTTATCGCCACTTGGGTTGCCCGGTTCGGTGCCCCCTCGGACATCTCGTCCGACCGCGGCCCCCAGTTCACCTCGGAGCTCTGGGCCACGGTGACGCAAGGACTCGGGGTGAAGCTACACCACACCATGGCCTACCACCCCCAGGCCAATGGCCTGTGCGAGCGCTTTCATCGCTCCATGAAGGCCGCGCTCCGGGCCAGCCTCCGCGATGGCGGCTGGGTCAACAGGTTCCCCTGGGTCCTGCTGGGCCTCAGGACGGCGCCCAAGGATGACTTGCGCGTGTCCTCGGCGGAGCTGGTCTTCGGGCAACCACTGCGGGTACCGGGTGAATTTATCCCCGACTCCACGGCTCCTTGGTCCGCGGCGCAACAGGGCTCCGCCCTTCAGGAGACCGCCCGGAGGTCCACCCCGGTGCCAACGGCACACCACGGTTGCCCGCCTTCCCACGTCGCCCCGGAGCTTCGCACGGCAAAGTACGTGTTCATCCGGCACGATGCCCACCAGGCACCGCTACGGCCCCCGTACGACGGGCCCTTCCGCGTGCTGGAGACCGGTGACAAGTTTTTCACGGTCGACATCGGCGGTGCCCGGGATCGCATTTCCATGGACCGCCTCAAGCCGGCCCACCTCGATCTGGACCACCCCCCGCCGGCAGCGCTGCCTCTGCGTCGAGGCCACCCCCCGGCGGTCGGACCCCCGGCACCCCCGCCAGCAGCTCTGCCTCCGCGTCAAGGCCGCCCCCCGGCGGTCGGACCCCCGGCACCCCTCCGCCCCGCCAGCCCGCTGCCCCCCAGCCCTGCACCCATCGCCAGGGGGCGTTTCGGCCGGGTCATCCGGCTTCCCCGCAAACTCACCCTTCAGGTGCGCGGGAATTCTGGGGGGGCGCGTGTGGCGGGCACATGGGGCAATAATTCCGCGCACCAGTGGGTGGCGCGAGCGCCCAGACGGCGACCGATGGCACATGCCCTGCCCTTCGACCGAGCGGCCATGCCCGGGGACTAGGCGTGGCCTCGGCACATATATGCGGGCTCTAAGCTCGAGCCTGCCCAGTGCTGCAGTTCGAGCTTTCGTAATAAAGACTCTTTTGGTTTTAACAAACGCGTTGTGGCCTACCTCTCTGGCAAGCAAGTTGTGTGCGCAGCACCACACTTCACCGTCTTGGCTACTCGTCCCACGGCTCTGGGTGCCTTCGACGCGTGGGCCTTGTGTCGGTTGCCGCCATCTTGTGCATTTTCTGTGCGGACACCACCAAGCTTCACCATCGTCATCACCGTTGCAAAATAACTCGTTGAGACCAGAGCTGAGTGCCGGCTGACGAGACAAAGCATTTTATTTAATTTTACTTTTCCCTGTGTGTTTTTCCCTGTATTTCCCTGTATTTTCCCTGTGTTTCCCTGTATTTGTGTCTGAGTGAGGATCCTCAACGTAGGAGTTGCAATTAATTTTACCTCAACATTCATTTTATCACCTTGCATTTATTTTCATTAAACCATCATTTGTTGCATTTCGGTGTCGTGTCGTTTCGTTGTTTGTGGGGGTTGGATTAACCCCCGTGTGACTTCGTTTGGGTAAGGACCTCGCAGCCTTCGGTTCCGCACGCGCCATAAAAGGAACTGCCCTTAACTCGGTTGTCGGCCTTGGGAGTAAAACTGTTCGGCTGTCTGTCACCGGTGGTCTCAATCGCCCGCGACCCGACAATACTTTAATTATATTTTGTTATAAACAAACGCAAAACACAGCTTCATATAAACAAAGTGTGGAGGCCGTACAGATCAAAAGAAACTGATCAAATATTTAGAAGGACACTCATTGAAATCGTCCACGTAAAAATGAAAAATATTTGAACACAGGTAAAGTTCAGCTATCTTTACTAAACACATGCCAATAAACAAGAGGTTGCCTCAATCACAAAAAACAAAAAGCATGAACATCACAAGGGGTGGTGCAACAAAAGTCACAGCACTGCAACACAAAGGCACGCACCTGAATACAGTCAAAACAAAATGACACAGGAATAGACACAACACTCCTAACAGTCACGGATAGAATGACAGCAGTCCTCAATATCGTGTGTCCTCCCTTAGCTGTGATGCAGGCTGTACACCTCCGACGCATGCTCTGTACCAGGCGTCTGATGCGGTCCTGGGGAAGTCTGTCCCACTCCTCCTGCAAGCCTTGAATGAGCATTTGCCGATTGACATCCATTGATCTCCTCGATGCAAGACGTCGACCAAGCTCATCCCATAAATGCTCAATGGGATTGAGGTCAGGGGAATAAGGCATCCAAGGCATCATTTCAACACCCTGTTCCTGGAGGAAGTAGGTGGTCAGGCGAACAGCATGGGGTCGAGCGTTGTCCTGCTGGAAAACTGCGATGTCAGGATGAGCCTGGAGAAATGGCAGCAGATGAGGTCTCAAAACTTCATTGACATAACGCTGACTAGTGAGATTGCCTTCGATGACGACCAGAGGTGTCCTGAAAGGGGTGGAAATGCCGGCCCATACCATCACAGTGGGTCCTCCCCAACGATTGATCTGGCGAATACAGCATGATGCATACCTTTCCCGACCTCTGCGCCATACCCGTTGACGCCCATCAGCAGCATGGAGGCAAAATCTGGACTCATCGCTGAACAAGACTGCACTCCATTGTTGCTGTGTCCAGCGGCGATGCTGCAGACACCATCTTAGTCTGTTTCGCCGATGCACTGCGTTCAACACTGGACCTCTGCAAGGACGTCTTGCCACCAGGCCCCCGACTTCTCAAGCGCCTCCGCACAGTAGAGACACTGATGCGGTTGTTGTGGCGACCTTTTGTCACTGCAGCCGTTTTTGCGTCGCAGGGCGGAAACGATCACGAAGATGCTGCAGTACAATCCAGCGGTCTTGGTTTGGGGGTGGTTACCCGTGGTCTTCCTCCTCGTGGACCATCATTCACAGTTCCAGTTTGTTTGTTTTTTTTTTTGTTTTTTTTGTATACAAGATCGAGGCTCGTGAAAGAGCTAACATTAATCACAAAAAATATATAACGGACACATAAAACATATAATAAAGGGAGCGGTAGACAAGATGGGGAGAGCGGGGGAAGCACATAAGCACAACATTTGAGAGCAGGGACATCGGGAGATCTGTGGGAGGGAGAGGGCTTTGGGGGAGGAGGCGTGGGAAGGGGGGCGGGGTGGGAGAAGAATAAAACACATGGACACTGCAAAGACTTCCAGGAAAGAAGTTGGTATTTCAATTAAGTGGATCTGGGGTGAATTAACGGGTGTAGAAAAGATCAAGGTTTTGAATGGGGGAAGTCAAGAGATGGTGGTGAACAGCAGTTTTAAAGACCTGGAGGGAGGAGTGGGATTGAAGAGAGTGTGGGAGTTTGTTCCAGAGGCGGGAGTAAAGAGGAATGAAAGAGTGAAGGTGAGCAGAAAGTCTTGATTTTGGCAATTTCACCAGAAGAGGGTTGCTGACAGATCTTGTGCGTCCTGCAGGAATATTTGGGAGACAGAGCACAGATAGAGCTGGGGGAGCTAGGCCGGAAATGAGTTGGTAGAAGACAGAAAGACCGCCTACCTGCCTGCGGTGAGTGAGTGAAAGGCCCTCGCAATCAGTTTAATCACGGGGAGATTCTAATGATTCTGAAAGCCTTGGTTTCAACAGCGTGAAGCCGAGCTAGGTGAGAGGCAGGAGCACTGGCCCAGAGGGGAGAACAGTATTCCATTGAGCTGCGGATGAAAGCCTTGTATGTGGTGAAGAGCTCAGGTGTGCCAAGGAAGGACTTCGCACGACGGAGGATGCCCAGTTGGCGACTGGCTTTGGAGGCCAGCTTGGAAATGTGGTTTTCCCAGGAAAGGTCATGGCAAATAGTGAGAACCAAAAGCTTGAGTGACAGAACTTCTTGGAGAGGATTGTTGAGAAAGTAGATGGGAGGGTTGTCCAGTCAGTCTTTTCGGAGAGACATAGTAGGAGTGTAAGATTTGTCAGGATTGAAAGACATGTTCCACTTGTTTAACCAGTCTGTGATTTTGTCCAGGTCTGCAGAGAGTGAGGAGGATGCAGACTGCCGATCTGAGATATGAGGAATGGAGCGGCAGAGAGTGGAGTCATCAGCAAAGAGATAGACAGGATTTTCCAGAGAGTCGGAGAGATCATTGATGAAGACCAGAAAAGCACAGGGCCCAGAACACTGCCTTGAGGAACTCCAGCCTGAACAGGAAGGGGAGATGAGAGAAATCCATTCAGGGCCACACGTTGACTATGACGAGAGAGTAAGTCCGCAAGCCATGCGTGGAGATGAAAGTGATAAGTTTGAATGAAAGTGATAAAATGATAAGTGATAAAATGAAAGTGATAAGTTTCACCACAATGCCTGGCCAGGTTGGAAATTGCAGGCTGTGAGCAACCAAGACGTTGGGCAATTGTTCGCTGGCTTACACCAGCCTCAAGCATCCCAATTGCCCTTAAACGTTGTTCAGATGTCAGGTGTGGCATCTGAATTTTCTTGTTGTTTTCACTGTCAGAAGCCTCTAGAGTGACTATACTTGGCATCTTGGCATCATCTTTGACCAAACCCTCTCCTTCGACAAATACACTAAACAGATCACAAAGACAGCCTTCTTTCACCTAAAAAACATCGCCCGTCTCCGTCCATCCCTCTCCTCCACGGCTGCAGAAACCCTCATCCACGCCTTCATCACCTCCCGTCTGGACTACTGCAACAGCCTCCTCTATGGTTCACCCTCAATAATCACCAATAAACTCCAATACATTCAGAACTCCGCTGCCCGTCTACTCACCCATTCCCGGACCCGTGACCACATCACCCCCGTCCTTTACAAGCTTCACTGGCTCCCCATCTCCCAGAGAATCCAGTACAAAATCCTCCTCTTGACCTACAAAGCCCTCCATAACCTGGCCCCATCCTACCTGGCTGACCTCCTCTCCAGACACACTCCCAACCGCAACCTCCGCTCTGCTGGTACCAACCTCCTGACCCCCCCCCCCATCCGGACCAAATTCAGATCCTGGGGGGACAGGGCCTTCTCCATCGCTGCTCCCACCCTCTTGGAAGGGGAGATGGGTGATAAGTTTCACCACAATGCCTGGCCAGGTTGGAAATTGCAGGCTGTGAGCAACCAAGACGTTGGGCAATTGTTCGCTGGCTTACACCAGCCTCAAGCATCCCAATTGCCCTTAAACGTTGTTCAGATGTCAGGTGTGGCATCTGAATTTTCTTGTTGTTTTCACTGTCAGAAGCCTCTAGAGTGACTATACTTGGCATCTTGGCATCATCTTTGACCAAACCCTCTCCTTCGACAAATACACTAAACAGATCACAAAGACAGCCTTCTTTCACCTGAAAAACATCGCCCGTCTCCGTCCATCCCTCTCCTCCACGGCTGCAGAAACCCTCATCCACGCCTTCATCACCTCCCGTCTGGACTACTGCAACAGCCTCCTCTATGGTTCACCCTCAATAATCACCAATAAACTCCAATACATTCAGAACTCCGCTGCCCGTCTACTCACCCATTCCCGGACCCGTGACCACATCACCCCCGTCCTTTACAAGCTTCACTGGCTCCCCATCTCCCAGAGAATCCAGTACAAAATCCTCCTCTTGACCTACAAAGCCCTCCATAACCTGGCCCCATCCTACCTGGCTGACCTCCTCTCCAGACACACTCCCAACCGCAACCTCCGCTCTGCTGGTACCAACCTCCTGACCCCCCCCCCCATCTGGACCAAATTCAGATCCTGGGGGGACAGGGCCTTCTCCATCGCTGCTCCCACCCTCTGGAACTCACTACCTCACACCATCAGAGACTCCTCCTCACTCACCACATTCAAAACATCACTCAAGACCCACCTGTTCAACACTGCATTCAACATTTAACCCACAGCATTTAACCCCTGACTATCTCTTCTCCTTCTCCCTCCTTTTTGCTTTGAATATTTCCCTATTGATTCTTGTTTTTTTGCAATTGTTTTTATGTTTTGCTATGCATTATGTTTTGCACTCTGTCAAAGCGTCTTTGGGCTCCCTGAAAAGCGCTATATAAAATAAATGCATTATTATTATTATTATTATTATTATTATAGACAGCAGTAAATGAATGTCTAACCACGAGAACTGAAGGATTTCATTATGAGGGTCATTATTTAAAGGGAAAGATCCCTATACAGAACCACTCAAGCATGCCATTGTTGATCAACCAGGTGATTGAAGTGAAGTTCCCATTACATAATCAGCCATTACAATTGAAGGAACGTGTTTGTAAAGCTGCACATTTCAAAAAATGAAAGTGATAAGTTTCTTTTGATGTTCAGTTTAGAATTGGGTTATAGCCATGTTCTTTAAAACAGGGTTTCCCTGTAGAGTCTTTGTTGTATATGTGAATTCAAGTTATTTGCCATTCAGGAGCCAGATAGATCAGATGGCAAAGCATTGGTATGGTTCACCAGAGGATTTTGGGTTCAATCCCTGACTTACTGCTTTTTTTCTTTTTTTTGGTATTTTTTACTGGTCCAGAATTTCACTTTCCTCATTGAAGCCATTCGATCCTCCTGGTCCAATTTCCTATGGGATTTTTATGGGATTTGTCCTCTTCGTTTTCTACGTGATTTTCGACCTGGGAAGCTAGCCGTTCCTTATCAACCGTTTGGTTGGAGTTGCTTGCAGTTCTTGAACCACTTGAGGAGCGATCTTCGAGCTGATTGGTAATGCTACACATTCCCAGCAACCTATTCCACTTTCATTGCCCAATAATATCGAAAATACCGCTTTTACAAAATAATGTCTCATGGAAGTTTTCGATGGATTTTCATGACACCCCAGACTATAAGTTTCACCGTAATGCCTGGCCAGGTTGGAAATTGCAGGCTGTGAGCAACCAAGACGTTATGCAATTGTTCGCTGGCTTACACCAGCCTCAAGTATCCCAATTGCCCTCAAACGTTGTTCAGACTAGCGTGACTCGGCACGCACCGCGCGCCTCACCACACGTCGTTTCAGAGGGGTAGGCATCTTTTACCATTTCGGTTGCTTTTGGGTTTCATGGTGTTTTGGGTCTTCAGGGCCATTTGGGTCTTCAGGGTATTTTGGATCCTCTGGGCCTTTAAGGGTATTTGGGGTCTTTGAGGTGCTTTGGGTCTTCAGGGTCTTTTGGGTCTTTGATGTCTTCAGAGGCTTTTTGGTCTTAAGGGTCTTTGGTGTCTTTTGGGTCTTTGGGGTCTTCAGGGGCTTTTGGGTCTTAAGGTTCTTTTGGTTATTCTGGGTATTGAAGGGTCTTCGGGGTCTTTTGGGTCTCCGGGGTATTTTTGGTTTTCGGGGTCTTTTTGGTCTTCAAGGTCTTTTTGGTCTTCGGGGTATTTTGGGTCTTCGGGGTGTTTTGGGTCTTCGGGGTGTTTTGGGTCTTCGGGGTGTTTTGGGTCTTCGGGGTGTTTTGGGTCTTCGGAGTGTTTTGGGTCTTCGGGGTGTTTTGGGTCTTCGGGGTGTTTTGGGTCTTCGGGGTGTTTTGGGTCTTCGGGGTGTTTTGGGTCTTCGGGGTGTTTTGGGTCTTCGGGGTGTTTTGGGTCTTTGGGGTGTTTTGGGTCTTCGGGATGTTTTGGGTCTTCAGGGTGTTTTGGGTCTTTGGGTATTCAGGGTCTTTTTGTATTCAAGGTCTTGAAGGATATTTTGGGTCTTTGGGGCATTTGGGGGTCTTCAGGGTATTTTGGGTCTTCAGGGGTCTTGGCGGTCTGAAGGGTCTTGGGGGAATTAAAGGGTCATCAAAGGTCTGAGGGGTCTCAGCAGTCTTTGCGCAATTAAGAGGGTTAATTCAGAGGTGGTAATTTTATTTGAAGAAGAAGAAGTTGTTTTCGTCGCATATAAACATGCATACAACGCGACATAACCATATTCGTTTGCTCTATTATAATAAGATGTCAGGCATGGCATCCAAATTTTCTTGTTGTTTTCCCTGTTAAAAGCCTCTAGAGTGACTATAGACAGCAGTAAATGAATGTCTAACCACGAGAACTGAAGGGTTTCATTATGAGGGTCATTATTTAAAGGGAAAGATTCCTATACAGAACTACTCAAGCATGCTATTGTTGATCAACCAGGTGATTGAAGTGAAGTTCCCATTACACAATCAGCCATTACAATTGAAGAAACGTGTTTGTAAAGCTGCACATTTCAAAAAATGAAAGTGATAAGTTTCTTTTGATGCTCAGTTTCGAATTGGGTTGTATCCATGTTCTTTAAAACAGGGTTTCCCTGTAGAGTCTTTGTTGTATATGCGAATTCAAGCTATTTGCCATCCAGGAGCCAGGTAGATCAGATGGCAAAGCATTGGTATGGTTCACCAGATGACCTGGGTTCAATCCCTGACCTACTGCTTTTTTTCCTTCTTTTTTGTATATTTTACTGGTCCAGAATTTCACTTTCCTCATTGAAGCCATTCGATCCTCCTGGTCCAATTTCCTATGGGATTTGTCCTCTTCGTTTTCGATGTGATTTTCGACCTGGGAAGCTAGCCGTTCCTTATCGACCGTTTGGTTGGAGTTGCTTGCGTTCTTGAACCACTTGGGGAGCGATCTTCGAGCTGATTGGTAATTCTACACATTCCCAGGAACCTATTCCACTTTCATTGCCCAATAATATCGAAAATTACCGCTTTTACAAAATAATATCTCATGGAAGTTTTCGATGGATTTTCATGACACCCCAGACCCCATATCGAGACCCCGATCGTTCAAACCATCAGATGCATTCGATGATGATTTCTAATAACATAAGTTCGCCGTGAGGGGGAAAGGGAATGTATGGAGCATGGGGTAGGTGGGAGGTGATGGTCTAAAGTTCCGCCATTTTGCATACGTAATAAATAACCCTGGTGATGCTGCTTGGGCAAGCTCTGGCCCGAATTTGAACATTCAAGAAGCTACTCTCTCTCTCTCTTGAAAGTCCGAACCCGAACCCCAACACCACCTCTGGTTCTGATGATTCCGACGCCACAAAGCAAAGCTCCGGCCTCACTTTGGAGTCGGAACTCATTCCGTGGGGGATTGAACCCAGATTTATAGAAAACGACCCGAGTGATTTCAAGAGCAAAGGTGATGGAGGCAGAAGGGTCGTTTTGAAAGCGATGTCTGTGTTCTTTAGCACGCTGAGCAAACGCAGCACCCCACGGTTAATGAACCCTCCGGGCGGGAATTCAAGTCACGGAGTTAACACAGAAACCACGCCATTTTGCGACTCCGAATTCCACGTAGTCCGATAGTCTGTTCTGTGATTGCACGGCTCGACTACACACGGCGTGGCACGACTCTGGTCGGCACGGCTCAACTAGACTCGGCACGGCTCGACTAGACTAGACTCTGCTCGGCACGACGAGATGAGACTCTGCTCGGCACGACTCGACTAGATTCTGCTCAGCTCAACTAGACAAGACTCGGCTCGGCACGACTCTGGTCGGCACAGCTCAACTAGACTCGGCACGGCTCGACTAGACTCTGCTCGGCACGACTAGACAAGACTCTGCTCGGCACGACTAGACGAGACTCTGTTCAGCTCGACTAGACAAGACTCGGCTCGGCTCAGCTCGACTAGACTAGACTCGGCTCGGCACGACTCTGGTCGGCACAGCTCAACTAGACTCGGCACGGCTCGACTAGACTAGACTCTGCTCAGCACGACTAGACTAGACTCTGCTCGGCACGACTAGACTAGACTCTGCTCAGCTGGACTAGACAAGACTCGGCTCGGCTCAGCTCGACTAGACTAAACTCGGCTCGGCTCGACTAGACTCGGCACGGCTCGACGAGACTAGACTCTGCTCGACTAGACTAGACTAGACCCGCTCGGCTCGACTAGACTCGGCGCGGCTCGACTAGACTCTGCTTGACAAGACTAGACTCGGCTCGACTCGATGAGACTAGACTCGGCTCGGCTCGACAAGACTAGACTCGGCTCGGCTCGACGAGACTAGACTCTGCTCGACTAGACTAGACTCGGCACGGCTCGACTAGACTAGACTCGGCTCGGCATGACTCTGCTCAGCTCGACTAGACTAGACTCTGCTCGACTAGACTAGACTCGGCACGGCTCGACTAGACTAGACTCGGCTCGGCATGACTCTGCTCAGCTCGACTAGACTAGACTCTGCTCAGCTTGACTAGACTAGACTCTACTCGGCACGACTATACTAGACTCTGCTCGGCACGACGAGGCTAAACTCTGCTCGGCTCGACTAGACTAGACTTGGCTCAGCTCGACTAGACTAGACTCGGCTTGGCATGACTGCTCAGCTCGACTAGACTAGACTCGGCTCGACTCTGCTCGGCTAGACTAGACTCTGCTCGACAAGACTGGACTCGGCTTGGCTCGACTAGACTAGACTAGACTCGGCTCGGCTCGACTAGACTAGACTCGGCATGACTAGACTCGGCACGACTAGACTCGGCTCGACGAGACTAGACTCAGCTCGACTAGACTCTGTTTGACTAAACTAGACTACACTCGGCTCGACTAGACTCTGCTCGACACGACTCTGCTCGGCTCGACACGACTCGACGAGACTAGACTAGGCACGGCATGACTAGACTAGACTTGACACCACTCTGCTCGGCTCAACTAGACTCTGCTCGACTAGACTAGACTCTGCTCGACTGGACTAGACTAGACCCGCTCGGCTCGACTAGACTCGGCGCGGCTCGACTAGACTCTGCTTGACAAGACTAGACTCGGCTCGACTCGATGAGACTAGACTCGGCTCGGCTCGACAAGACTAGACTCGGCTCGGCTCGACGAGACTAGACTATGCTCGACTAGACTAGACTCGGCACGGCTCGACTAGACTAGAGTCGGCTCGGCATGACTCTGCTCAGCTCGACTAGACTAGACTCTGCTCGACTAGACTAGACTCGGCACGGCTCGACTAGACTAGACTCGGCTCAGCATGACTCTGCTCAGCTCGACTAGACTAGACTCTGCTCAGCTTGACTAGACTAGACTCTACTCGGCACGACTATACTAGACTCTGCTCGGCACGACGAGGCTAAACTCTGCTCGGCTCAACTAGACTAGACTTGGCTCAGCTCGACTAGACTAGACTCGGCTTGGCGTGACTGCTCAGCTCGACTAGACTAGACTCGGCTCGACTCTGCTCGGCTAGACTAGACTCGGCTTGGCTCGACTAGACTAGACTAGACTAGACTCGGCTCGGCTCGACTAGACTAGACTCGGCATGACTAGACTCGGCACGACTAGACTCGGCTCGACGAGACTAGACTCAGCTCGACTAGACTCTGTTTGACTAAACTAGACTACACTCGGCTCGACTAGACTCTGCTCGACACGACTCTGCTCGGCTCGACTCGACGAGACTAGACTAGGCATGGCACGACTAGACTAGACTTGACACCACTCTGCTCGGCTCAACTAGACTCTGCTCGGCATGGCTCGGCACGGCTCGACTAGACTAGACTCGGCACGACTAGACTCGGCATGACTAGACTCGGCACGGCTCGGCTTAGCTCAACACGACTCAACTTGGCTCGGTCGTCTCAGCTCGCCTAGACTCGGCTTGTCTCGGCTCAGTTCGACACGGCACGGTCCGACACGGCACGGAACGGTCCGACACGGCACGGAACGGTCCGACACGGCACAGTCCGACACGACTCGGCATGACTAGACTCGGCACAGCTCGGCTTAGCTCAACACGGCTCGACTTGACTCGGTAAGCTCGGCACGGTTCGACAAGGCACGGACCGACACGGCATGGCACGGTCTGATGGCACGGTCCGGCATGGCACGGTCCGGCACGGCACGGTCTGACATGGCACGGGCCGACACGGCACATTCCAACACGACTACGCACAACTAGACTCGGCATGGCTCGGCTTAGTTCAACACGGCTAGACTTGGCTCGGTCGGCTCAACTCGACTTGACTCAGCTCGGCACGGTGCGGTTCGACACGACACTGCACGATCCGACATGACTCGGTACGGCTCGACTCACTTGGCCACTAATGGCGCTATTCCACTGCGGTACCGTACCGTACCGTACCGTAACCAAAATCCGTTTTTTCGTTTTTCCATTGCCAAGCGAACCGTACCGTATCTAAGTACCCGTGCTAAATTTGGTTCCTGCTATGGATAGGTACCAAGCGAGCCGAACCCGGACCTATGGGTGGAGCTAGCAATACTGCAGACCGTTGATTGGGCAATCGCAATCGTCACAGAACCGTCACGCTATGTTTCATTCTTCGTTTGTGCCGACGAACAAGGCCCAAATCTTCGTTGTCGGTCTTCATCATTGTCTGCAAAAGTTTCTTTCTCTTTTTAGCTGTCCTCTTTCTGGCGTCTTCCAGCTTCTTCTCAAACAATTCCTTCTCAAACACGTCCTCCCTCTTTTTGCATTTCGCTAAAAAAACTCATGTTCAGTTAAATAAAACCAAAACCGACGAAGAAGTAAAACACAGAATCAAGTTCCTGAATAGTTGCGGAGCTGTTTCCATTTAGTGTCGCATGAGAAATGACGTCACCACAGCGGTCGCGTTTTTTTTCCGTCACTTCAGATAAATCCGCTTATTTTCACGGTTCTGTTGTGCGATGGAAAAAGGACACAGGGATTACCGTACCGAACCGAACCGTACAGTGCCGTACCGTACCGTACCATTCTGTGCAAGGGGAAAACGCCATACGGTATGTCTGTCTGTGTCTCGGTCACCGCCATATTCTGTCTCCGCGTAATCATAGTACACGTTACGGTACGAGCTCAAAGGTCACCTAATGACGCGTTTTCCAAGCTGGGAAAACCACATTTCAAATCTGGCCTCCAAAGCCAGTCGCCGACTGGGCATCCTCCGTCGTGCGAAGTCCTTCCTTGGCACACCTGAGCTCCTCACCACATACAAGGCTTTCATCCGCAGCTCAATGGAACACTGTTCCCCCCTCTGGGCTGGTGCTCCTTCCTCACACCTACCTCGTCTTCACGCTCTTGAAACCAAAGCTTTCAGAATCATTGGAATCTCCTGCGATGAAGCTATCTCCGAGAGCCGTTCACTTACTCACCGCAGGCAGGTTGGTGGTCTTTCTGTCTTCTACCGACTCCTCTCCGGCCTTGCTCCCCCAGCTCTCTCTGTGCTCAGTCCCCCAAATATTCCTACAGGTCGCACAAGATCTGCCTGCAACCCTCTTATGGTGAAACTGCCAAAATCAAGAATCTCTGCTCACCTTCACTCCTTCATTCCTCTTTTCTCCCGCCTCTGGAACAAACTCCGCCACTCCCTTCAATCCCACGCCTCCCTCCAGGTCTTTTAAACAGCTGTTCACCACCATCTCTTATCTTCCCCCATCCAAAACCTTGATCTTTTCTACTCCCGTTAAAACGCCCCAAATCCGCCTCTTTGAATCCCCAGCTTCTTTCCTGGGGTTCCTAGAAGTGTTCATTTGCTTTATACCGTGTACCCCTGCCTCCTCCCCCAGCCCTCCCCCTTCCACAGTTCTACCGGCATACCTGTTCTCTTCTGTTGTTAGGCTTGTGTGCTTACCTCTCTGGCCCGCTTGTCTCCCACTGCCTTCATTGCATGTTTTGTGTGTCTGTGCATGTTTTCATGTTCAATGTGTTAGCCTTTCACGAACGAGCCTCGATTCTGTATACAACAAAAAAAAAATCACATGGTCACTGTCGTTTCCAAATATCAGCCTCCCAGCTCAAAAGGTGCCTGAGATATTGCCCAGATGAGAAAGGAAATAAATAAGTACTTAATTAAGGTCAACTTATTAATTAATAATGAAATAACTAATCAATTAATTGATTGGTAAAAAAAACAAAAAACACTGTTTTTGTAAAAGCACGTTCTCCCTATTCTGCCGAAATTTGAGCTTCCTCGCTCAAAGAATGGCTGAGATGTCGCCCAGACAAACAAACAATCAAACAAACAAACAAATGAAAAATCACTCATAGAGCGACACTTGGCAAAACAGATCAAAGTAGAATGGCACTCAGTAGAGCATCCTTTTGACCTCAAAAATAATTTGTGGTAGAATTCATTGATCTGATATGCAAATCGTCTTCAAAGTTTAATTTAATCGGATGAAAATTGACAATTTTAGAAATTTGGCTTATGTTGACCTTTTGGCCGATGTTGGTGGTTGGTTGGTATCTCAAAAATAGTTCGTGGTTGGTTTCAGTAAGCTGATATGAAAATCCTTTTCACATTTCAAGCCAATTGGATGAAAATTGAGGATTTTAGAAATTCGAAAAAAAGTGGTTGACCTTTGGCCTATGTTGACCTTTTGGCCAACGCTGATCTCAAAAATAGTTGGTGGGTGAATTGAGCTAGCTGACATGTAAATCCCATTCAAATTTTAAGTGAATTGGATGAAACTTAAGGATTTTAGAAATTGGAAATTGTTGTTGATCTTTGGCCTATGTTGATCTCAAAAATTGTTGGGGGTTAAATCCAGTTTGCCGATATGAAAATCACATTCAAATTCCAAGTCAATCGGATGAAAATTGAGGATTTTAGAAATCTGAAATTGTTGTTGACCTTTGGCCTATGTTGACATTTTGGCCCATGCTGATTTCAAAAATAGTTGGTGGTTGAATTCAGTTAGCCGATTTGTAAATCCTTTTCAAATTTCAAGTCAATTGGATGAAAATTGAGGATTTTAGAAATTCAAAAAAAGTGGTTGACCTTTGGCCTATGTTGACCTTTTGGCCTATGCTAATCTCAAAAATAGTTGGTGGTTGAATTCAGTAAGCTAATATGTAAATCCTATTGAAATTTCAAGTAAATCGGATGAAAATTGAGGATTTTTGAAATTCAAAAAGGTGGTTGACCTTTGGCCTATGTTGACCTTTTGGCCTAAGCTGATCTCAAAAATAGTTTGTGGTTGAATTCAGTTATTTCAAGTCAATCAGATTAAAATTGAGGATTTTATAAATTTGAAAAAGGTGGTTGACCTTTGGCCTATGTTGACCTTTGACCTTTTGACCTAAAATATATATAGGATTTTGTCTGGCAACGAACTCTACCATTTGGTGAAGTTTCGTGAAAATCGGTTTAAAATTGTGACCTGAAGGCAAGTATAAGTGAGCGGACAGACACACACACAAACAAACACACAAACCGGAGTGATCAACATACTTGCAAGAATTTTTTTTTTTTGCCAAGTAACAAACAAGTAGTGATACATTCAAAGTACACCGCCCCCATGCCACATAAATAAATTAATAACATCCTCCAGCGCATAGAGACTTTTGGGAGCGGGAGGTGTACAATAAATTGATTGATTAATTGCATAATTAAAATCAATAAATAATGATCATTAAATATTTTCTTAATCAATTGGCCAATAGCATACCTAAACCACCAGTTCTTCATCCGAAGCTGTAACTTTTTGAAAATTAATTAAATAGGTCATTAATCGAAAAAAATATATATATATTAATTAATTAACAAATAATTAATCGATTAATTGATTAATCAATAAATCAAAAATATCCTTTATAGCCACATCACTTGGTCACTGTCATGTCCAAATATCAGCTTCCTCGCTCAAATAGTGCCTGAGATATTGCCCAGATGAGAAAAAAAAAAAAAGACTAATAATGAAAATACATAAATAATACTCATAAAAAAATTAAGTAATTAATCAATTGGCTAATAGAATACATAAACTACCACCATTTCATCCGAATCTGTAACTTAAAAAAAATAAATTATTAAGTCATTAATCGAATAATTAAATAATGAATCGATTAATTGATTAATCAATAAATCAAAAATATCCTTTACAGCGAAATCACTTGGTCAATATCATGTCCAAATATCAGCTTCCTAGCTCAAAGGGTGCCTGAGTAATGCCCAGAAGAGAAAGGAAATATATAAGTACTTAATTAATCGATAATAATGAAGTAACTAATCAATTAATTGATTAAAGAGAAAAAAATACGGTTTTTGAGAAAGTACTTACTCACTATTGTGCCCAGATTTCAGCTTCCTAGCTCAAAGGATGGCTTAGATATTGCCTGGACAAACAAACAAACAAGAAGACGTCATGCGGAGCACGATACTTGTAAAATGCGCCTCCCCCCAAAAGTTTTCCATTGATACAGCAAATTGTCCATTTCATGAAGATTAAAATTTACGATCTTGATCAAAGCCCGGGTCAACAAGATGAAAAGTGACTATTTTTCAGATGAAAAAAGATTATTTTAGAAGTTTGACCTTGAGTTGACCTTTGACCTTTTGACCTCAACAATAGTTGGTTCCCCAATTCAGTGAGGCAATACGCAAATGCTGTTCTATTTTCAAGTCAATCGTATGAAAATTGATGGGTTTTCAGATGAAAATTAATGATTTTGGAAGTTTGACCTAGAGTTGACCTTTGACCTTTTGACCTCAAAAATAGTTGTTTTTCCTATTTAGTGACACAATTTGCAAATGCTGTTCAATTTCCAAGTCAATCGGATGAAAATTGCCAGTTTTTCAGATGAAAAGTGATGATTTTAGAAGTTTGACCTGGAGTTGACCTTTGATGTTTTGACCTCAAAATAGTTGGTTTCACAATTCAGTGAGGCACTATGCAAATGCTGTAAAATTTTCAAATAAATGGGATGAAAATTGATGATTTTTCAGATGAAAATTGATGATTTTTCAGATGAAAATTGATGGTTTTGGAAGTTTGATCTTGAGTCGACCCTTGACCGTTTGACCTCAAAAATAGTTAGTTTCCCAATTTAATGACTCAATGTGCAAATTCTGTTCAATTTTCAAGTCAATCGGATGAAAATTGATGGGTTTTCAGATGAAAATTGATGATTTTGGAAGTTTGACCTTGAGTTGACCTTTGACCTTTTGACCTTAAAATAGTTGGTTTCCCAATTCAGTAAGGCACTGTACAAATGTTGTTGAATTTTCAAGTCAATCGGATGAAAATTGATAATTTTTTGGAAGTTTGACCTGACCCTTTCACCTTAATAATAGTTGGTTTCCCTATTTAGTGACTCCATGTGCAAATGCTGTTACATTTCCAAGTCAATCGGATGAAAAGGGACGATTTTTCAGATGAAAATTGATGATTTTAGAAGTTTGCCCTTGAGTTGACCTTTAACCTTTTGACCTCAACAATAGTTGGTTTCCCAATTCAGTGAGGCAATATGCAAATGCTGTTCTATTTTCAAGTCAATCGGATGAAAATTGATGGGTTTTCAGATGAAAATTAATGATTTTGGAAGTTTGACTTTGAGTTGACCTTTTGACCTCAAAAATAGTTGTTTTTCCTATTTAGTGACACAATTTGCAAATGCTGTTCAATTTCCAAGTCAATCGGATGAAAATTGCTGGTTTTTCAGATGAAAAGTGATGATTTTAGAAGTTTGACCTGGAGTTGACCTTTGACGTTTTGACCTCAAAATAGTTGGTTTCACAATTCAGTGAGGCACTAGGCAAATTCTGTTCAATTTTCAAGTCAATCGGATGAAAATTGATGGGTTTTCAGATGAAAATTGATGATTTTGGAAGTTTGATCTTGAGTCGACCTTTGACCTTTTGACCTTAAAATAGTTGGTTTTCCAATTCACTGAGGCACTGTACAAAGGCTGTTTTGAATTTTCAAGTCAATCGGATGAAAATTGATAATTTTTTGGAAGTTTGACCTGACCTTTTCACCTTAAAAATAGTTTGTTTCCCTATTTAGTGACTCCATGTGCAAGTGCTGTTACATTTTCAAGTCAATCGGATGAAAAAGGACGATTTTTCAGATGAAAATTGATGATTTTAGAAGTTTGCCCTTGAGTTGACCTTTAACCTTTTGACCTCAACAATAGTTGGTTTCCCAATTCAGTGAGGCAATACGCAAATGCTGTTCTATTTTCAAGTCAATCGGATGAAAATTGATGGGTTTTCAGATGAAAATTAATGATTTTGGAAGTTTGACTTTGAGTTGACCTTTGACCTTTTGACCTCAAAAATAGTTGCTTTTCCCATTTAGTGACACAATTTGCAAATGCTGTTCAATTTCCAAGTCAATCGGATGAAAATTGCCGGTTTTTCAGATGAAAAGTGATGATTTTAGAAGTTTGACCTGGAGTTGACCTTTGACGTTTTGACCTCAAAATAGTTGGTTTCACAATTCAGTGAGGCACTAGGCAAATTCTGTTCAATTTTCAAGTCAATCGGATGAAAATTGATGGGTTTTCAGATGAAAATTGATGATTTTGGAAGTTTGATCTTGAGTCGATCTTTGACCTTTTGACCTTAAAATAGTTGGTTTCCCAATTCACTGAGGCACTGTACAAAGGCTGTTTTGAATTTTCAAGTCAATCGGATGAAAATTGATAATTTTTTTGAAGTTTGACCTGACCTTTTCACCTTAAAAATAGTTGGTTTCCCTATTTAGTGACGCCATGTGCAAATGCTGTTATATTTTCAAGAAAATAGGATGAAAAGGGACGATTTTTCAGATGAAAATTGATGATTTTAGAAGTTTGACCTTGAGTTGACCTTTAACCTTTTCACGTCAACAATAGTTAGTTTCCCAATTTAGTGACTCAATGTGCAAATGCTGTTCAATTTTCAAGTCAATCAGATGAAAATTGATGGTTTTTCAGATGAAAATTGATGATTTTGGAGGTTTGACTTCGAGTTGACCTTTTGACCTCAAAAATAGTTGGTTTTCCAATTCAGTGAGGCACTATGCAAATGCTGTGAATTTTCAAGTCAATGGGATGAAAATTGATGATTTTGGAAATTTGACCTTGAGTTGACCTTTGACCATTTAACCTCAAAAATAGTTAGTTTCCCAAATTAATGACTCAATGTGCAAATGCTGTTCAATTTTTCAAGTCAATCAGATGAAAATTGATGGTTTTTCAGATGAAAATTCATGATTTTAGAAGTTTGACCTTCAGTTGACTTCTGGCATTTTGACCTCAAAAATAGTTGGTTTCCCTATTTAGTGACTCGATTTGCAAATGCTTTTCTATTTTCAAGTCAATCAGATGAAAATTGATGGTTTTTCAGAAGGAAATTGATTTTGAAAGTGTGACCTTGAGTTGACCTTTGACCTTTTGACCAAAAGAAAGTTGGTTTTCCAATTTATTGACTCGATATACAGGTGCTATTCAATTTTCAAGTCAATCGGATTTAAAATGGCGATTTTAGAAATTTGACCTCCAGATGACCTTTGACCTCAAAATCAATAGGCTTCTCAATTGTGACGACCTCTACAACTTGATGAAGTTTAGTGACGATCGGTTTATAATTGTGACATGTAGGTCGGTGACAAAGAGACAAACAAACAAACAGACAAACAGACAGACAGAATAACAAATGCAACCGACCAATATACTTGAAAAATCTTCGATTTTGCAAGTAACAAACAACCGGAGTGAAAACGTAGCACTCCCTTTCAGCGTGTGTCATTGCCGGGCCCCCTACGGTGCCTGGCAATGATGCTATGCAGCGCCTGGAAATGGCATATGAAAGGAGTGGTGTACAGCAAACAAGAAGACGTCAGGCAGAACACGATACTTGAAAAATCCACTCACCCCCTCCCCCCCCCTCCCCACCCCCCATTAAAAAGGTTGCCATTGATCCATCAAATTGTCCATCTCATCAAGATTAAAATTGACGACCTTGATCAAAGCTCGGGTTAATAGGATGTAAAGTGCCAATTTTTCAGATGAAAATTGATGATTTTAGAAGTTCGACCTTGAGTTGACCTTTGACCTTTTGACCTCAAAAATAGTTCGTTTCCCAATTCAGTGAGGTACTATGCAAATGCTATTACATTTTCAAGTCAATCGGATGAAAATTGACGGGTTTTCAGATGAAAATTTATGATTTTGGAAGTTTGACCTTGAGTTGACCTGGGATTGAAGCCATTTTAGCTTGGATGTGTTAATGATGATTTAACATACATGAAGAAAAATTTAACATACGTGAAGATAGAGACGTGAAGAAAAATTCAACAAATACATAAGAACATGGAGAAAATTTTAAATTTGTGCGGAGAATGGCGGGGAGCATACAGATAAATTCTAACTAAATTCTAAATGCGTGCATAGGGACTTTGTGGCCACTCTGTAAAACGACACACTTCAACGTCACGACGTCGAACGATATGCCTCCGGCCACATTATTACATCATTATAATACTTGTACCAAGTTTGATTTAAATCCATTCAGCAAGTTATCACATTTTTACCTGACATGACCTCTGACCTTTGACCTCTTGACCCCAAATTTTAATCAGTTAATTTTTACTTCATTATATATATCTATACCAAGTTTGAATTAGATCCCTTCAGCTGTTCTCAAATTAATAGACCTATTAAAGACTTTGACCTTTTACCTATCGACCCCAAAATCTAATCAGTTGATATTTACATCATTATACATAATGGCACCAAATTTGGTCAGAATCCCATCACTGGTTCACAAGTTATTGTGGAAACAGGATTTTTACCTAACATGACATCTGACCTTTGGCCTTTGACCTCGTGAGCCCAAAATCGAATCAGTTAATCTTTCCCTCATTATACATACCTGCACCAACTTTGACTTATATCCATTCAGGCGTTCTCAAGTTATCGCGGTGATGAAAACCTTTCACAGACAGCCGGATGGACGGACGGACAGCCTCAAAACATAATGCCTCCGGCGACTTCGTCAACGGAGGCATAAAAAGGGGCTTCTCCAGTGACGTAAATATAGTGATGAGTTGTATCGTCACACGCAATGAGAGATGGAGAAAATGACGTCGGATTTAAATATGCGTGCACAGTGCGCAGTCACCATCAGCACCGGAACCAGAGCATATCGGTCACTCGATGAGAGACCAGAGATAGGACCATGAACCACATGACATGATTAAGCACGTTCTTGTTAACAGGAATTTTTTTTTTCGAACCAATTATGGTAACCCTAACCAATTTATCATCCTAACCTTACCAAATTTTACTAATCATAACCAATTTTTGTAACCCTAAACAATTTTAGTAATCCTAACCAATTTTTGTAACCCTAACCGATTTAAGTAATCCTAACCAATTTTTGTAACCCTAACCGATTTAAGTAATCCTAACCAATTTTAGTAACCCGAACCAATTTTTGTAACCCTAACCGATTTTAGTAACCCGAACCAATTTTTGTAACCCTAACCGATTTAAGTAATCCTAACCAATTTTAGTAACCCGAAACAATTTTAGTAACCCTAACCCGTCATGACTTCTAAACAAGTGTTCAGGTGCTTGTGAGTTGTCACATGTCCCCTCCTCGCGCCTCCCTGCCTCCCCCCCCCCCATGCGTTATTCCGTCACGTGACGTCATCTGTGTGTGCAAAAGTTACCCTTGCACACCTTTTATTACAATTTGGATCCCCACACAGACTAGACCAATGTCCGCTGGGATTTGGGTCTCAAGGGTCTCCATGAGATGAGTGCGCGACGATGTCTCCATTGATCATAAAGTTTTCCCTTTTACATCATATTATAATAACGGAGATGGCGCAGGGCGAGGTGTACCCCCTCTCCCCTACCCTCTCGCCCCTCCCCACGGTGCTGATGAAAAAGCCATATGCTTGGCCCGAAGTCGAACCTGGACATTGGTTTTAATAATTCTCAGGTTGTATATCCTTCTGATGGCTTTTCCAGCAATTCCTTTCTGCCATGCAGCGGATCACTCACGGCGGTTAACCCCGTGACCTGGGAGCGGGTGGGGGGGGGGGGGGGGGGGGGGAGGGGGGGGGTGGGGGGCGGGTTGAGGTTAGGGGTGTGGGAGGAGGGGTCTGTGGGTGGTAAATACTCTCTTTTTTACATCAGTCTGTCGATGCAAATTAATAATGGGAACACAACTCATACGATGTCTCATTAGACATTCAAACATACATTAAATATGGTAATGTGAAAGTTGAGCACCTTGGACCAGGGACACACCTGGACCGGAACCCAAGGGACAGAAACGATCGAGAGGAAGACCTTTCAGGAGCAAGTTGGATGAGACTTGCTAAAGAGAGGTGTTTGTGGAGGAGTACCGGTATTAGGGACGTCCTCATCCCTCCGGCAGGTAGGCAGGTACGCACACTCACCAATGAGCTGCCTAGCCTGTGTTCGAATCCCGACCCAACTATAAACTGCCATCTTGGTGTTTCACATGCAGGGTGATCCATGAATGTGTGCGCCGTCTCTCAGGTTGACGTTAAGCCGGGTGTCCCGTCGGCCAGCATTAGTCGGTGGACGTGAAAGATCCCGCGGTGTGTCCTTCGCGATGAGTAGGCGAGTTATCGCCGGCATCCTGAACACATTACAAATTCATGCCCTAACTTCCTGAGTCGGAGTGGTGACCTCGGCCAGGATCGGTAGGCTACATGATGATGATGATGATGATTATTATTATTATTATTACAGGCTTCCACCAGGTGGCGCTATACGGGATGCATCACAAATAGAGAATTGGGATCCTCCTCCCACCCTGAACCCCCCGGGGGCTATGAAATGTTTTTTTTAAATCGTCTAAAAGCTCCTCGTGCACGTGCACACTCCAGGTACACTCCTCGGAGGGACATTAAGCCGGATGTCTCGTGTGCTATCATTTATCGGTGGGCGGTGAAGATCCCCGCAGAGACTTTCGACAAAGTAGGGTCCTGTGTGCCGGTGCTCCAGGCAGGTTAATTAACCGTGTAACCAAGCGGGGGCTAGTTGAACCCCGGCGCAATCTGCGCTCGCTATCGGATTTCGAAGAAGAAGAAGATTGTCTCTACGAGGTAAGGTATGAGTTTAAGTAATGAATAAAGAATATATGATGGAGTTATAATAAGAGTACGTAATATGTGAACATTAAGACTGATATGGTACTTTTCGTCGTCCCTCTAAACTCGAACGGGAATTGTAATTGATGGAAACTGAAATAATGGAGTGTTGGCAAAGAAGGAGCAACACAATCCGTTCATGTACGAATGGGAATACCGTTACTCTACTGAAAAACTACTGGAAAAGGCAAAGTTCGATAATTTAAACAAAAACGCAGCTTCTCTCCCGTTGCAGGGTTCCTGGGGGGGGGGGGGGGGGGTGGAGACACAATGGACCTTGTGTCCTTGGGCGCATGATCGTCGTGACACCAATATCAATGTCCCGGGCACGTGATGGAAAACACACGTGGACGAGGTGTATAACGCGAGCAAAGGCAAAGGTAGGGTTTGAAAAAACAATCAGCATATCGGATTACATAAACAGGCCGAGCGAACCCACCGCACGTCGCTCCAATGAACCTGCTTTAGCTGGGAACGGCAGGAAATTCCTCACTCGCATTGCCCCATCCCCTTGGGCTCGGAACTCCAGACTGTCTGAGCGGGCTCAAGCGAAAGGGACGACGGACCGTCAGGTGACGTCATCGCGATGTTGCTCGGACAAGACGACTTTTGGACCTTTTGTACGACTTTTCTTTGAGCGTTCTTGAATTGCGCGCTGCGTTTCCCACGCCTCGGACGTACCGCGTACGGATACATCGAGGACCGCTGGACCTGGTACACGTGCTCGATTCATTCATTGGCAGCGTGCTGGAGATCCGCTAATCCCCATGTAAATGGCAGGAGCACTTGTGCGGGTTAATGAATTTTCGAGCATAACAAAAACGGACTTTAATTGAAGGTTCAACGCTTTTTTGAATTCGAAGTGGAGTCTAATGAATCTCAGAGCTTTTGAACAATCGACACGTATCGTGCATGTCGTTCAAGGGCCATGCCGCTTTCTTTCCTAACTCCATGGCTTATTAGCTATATGTCTTCCTTTCTTACTTGCTGTGCACTGAGGAAGGATGTTGGTAAAGTGGAAAAGATGGAATTTTTTAAATAGAGTGATCGATGGAGGAAGGAGCGCACTCAACGATCGTTAAACAATGAACGAATGAGAACAGAACTCGGCAGAGCGCATACCTACCTCCGCCAGGATTAACAGTATATGTTCTGTTTCCCACTGATAGGCCGAATCTGAATCTGGACCTGAACCAATATCTAATTGGCTTGTTCTTATCGCTGACCCAACTCTATATATTGTTTTTGAGAACTAAAGCCTGGTGTTGGCTTAGCGGTTAGGGTGCCGGTTTGGGATCTTAGGATCCTGGGTTCGTAATCCCAGTCGATCGCTGAATTAACGCCAGGGGGGTACCAATTAACCTCAGCCTGTCATCCTTCCGAGGTCGGCAAATTGAGTACCAGTTCATTGGTAATTCCCTGTGTGTCGCAAGAGGCGACCAACAGGGTTGGCGGCAGGAAGGGCATCCGGCCATAAAACATTGCTTCAAAAATGGGACCACGGTGCCCAAAAAAGGCCAACCCCTGCTCTGCAGGGAAAAATGGCCTCTAAAGGTGGTTCATATTGTTTTTGGCCCGATAACTCAATGGTGAGGAATCATGAAAAAAAAAAAGCTCTCGTATTCGGATTCGATCTTCAACAAAGTCGAATAGATTCCTCCTTGCCATACACCCGACCCGTCCGCAAAGTTTTGTCCGAATCAGTCCATAACGTTTTGAGATATCGTGTTATATCACCCAACGGTGAAGAATCACTTAAATAATTCTCAGATCCAGATCTTCATGAAAATCGAATCAATTTTGCTTGTTACACACCCAACCTGTCTACCAAATTTCGTCAGAATCTGTCCATAACCTTTTGAGATACTGTATCCTGCTTACAGATAAACATAAAGACAAATAGACAGAGGAGAAAACATAACCTTCGTCCACCTTTGATGGTGGAGGTAATTAAGGATTGCAGGCATTCTTGATGACTCCGTTAGAGTCAGATAACACACACACACACACACACACACACACACACACACACACACACACACACACACACACACACACACACACACACACACACACACAAAATGGTGGCGAGGGATAGGGGGACCTCTTTGCTGCCTCCTTTTTGTTTGGGACAGAAAGGACCAAGGGCCGCGTCAAATCCAACAGTTTCGAAGGCAGCGAGGTCCGAGCGAAAGACAGCAGCTTCGATGGGAACGAGGACAGCGCACAAGGTGCCCGGTATCATGCCGTTCGACATGCGTTTGTGACGTGGTCTGGTCTTGCAACTTGGCAGGATTTGTTGACCTCATGCTGCTGGGAATGAAGGCTCGAGCTTTGGCGACTCACTCTTGCCAAGTTCTGCCCGTTGAGAACGAGAGGCAGAGTTCTGTGGGATCGAGGACCTCGCCGAATACAACGTCTTCAATGGGAGCAAGAACTTGTTGGCTCGTTGGGTTTTGCTGACTCCATCCCGTCGGGGAAGGATGATGCTGAGAAGGAAGTGACTGAGACTGGGCATACCCGGAATACACACGGGAGGTCGCCACTTCGGAGACTGATGGGGGAACAGAGCATGGATAAGGAAACCGCTTAGTTCATGAGTCGTGGTTCCTTGCCGGAGTCAAGATGGATGCTTCGGGACCAGGGAAGGCTCTGTTCAGTCTTAGAGACTCACGAGTGGAGATGACGACGGGTGGTGGCGGTGTGTACACACGCACAGATACATGAATTGTGATGACACATGAACATCTATGTTATGAACATCTACCTTTACTCACTGACAAACCAATTAGTTGTCCTGTTTGCCAAAAGCCCCTCCCCATCCTTATGTCCCACTCCTCCGCCTTTGCCTCCCCTTCGTCATGATGTCACTTCCTGCTAGAAATGCCTCACACATGATGACAGGCTACCATGATAGATGACAGGCCCCTCCATATTTGAGGGAGGGGGAGGGGGGGAAGGGGTTGGAAGAAGGGAAGGAGAACAAATTTACCCATGCGAAGTTTCTTAAAGTTTTTTTTTTTTAATGTTGAAGGCTCCAGTTATGGACTACATAGTCTTCATTGAGGCCAGGCCTTAAATAAAAGAGCTGCATTGATAGAAAATTGAAGAAAGAGAGAATAGTCTTGACTTTTAGAGGAAGTAAAAAACATCTGCTTCTTGAAAATCAGAAGATCATAAGTGTTTGGAAAAACATGAGAAAGACTTGCTTGGTAAAGAGTTCCAGAGTTTGGCAGTGGAGGGGAAGAAACAAACATCATAATGGCCCACCCTTGAGTTGCCAATGCCCACACAACAATCATGCCATGTAGTGACTTGTCGAGTATTCCGTGGTAATATCTGTGGAACCGAAGTAATATCTGTAGAAAAGAGAAAGAGAGCCAACTTTTAACACCTGCTTCTTTGACACATGGTACATGGAGAACCAATGAGAACGGAGCTGATTATGGCTGCTCCACGTGCCACCTTCCCCGCACTTCCGTGGCACGTGGGCCTACTTCCGTGAGGTGTGTGGATGAGGTAGCAAGAACCTGAGCACTTCCGTGTGTTTAGGCGACGTTGTGGTTAGCGAGTTGTTGTGTTTTGATGTCTTGGAGCAATGAACAGCGTGTTTAATAAACTTAATGCAATGTTATCTAACGTGAAATGAAAACCAAAATGTAAACAAGAAGACGTCATGCAGAGCACGATACTTGCAAAATCCACCACCCCCCCCCCCCCGAAAAAAAGGTTGCAATTTATCCAGCAAATTGTCCATTTCATCAAGATCAAAATTGACGATCTTGATCGAAGCTCGGGTCAATAGGATGAAAAATGACGATTTTTAGATGAAAATTGATGATTTTTGAAGTTTGACCTAGAGTTGACCTTTGACCTTTTGACCTCAATAATTGTTGGTTTTAAAATTTAGTGACTCAATGTGCAAATGCTGTTCAATTTCCACCTCAACCGGATGGAAATTGACAGTTTTTCAGATGAAAATTCATGATTTTGGAAGTTTGACCTTGAGTTGACCTTTGACCTTTTGACCTCAAAACTAGTTGGTTTCCAAATTTACTGACTCAACATACAAAAGTTGTTTAATTTTCAAGTCGATCAGATTTAAAATGGTGATTTTATAAATTTGACCTCCAGATGACCTCTGACCTTTGACCTCAAAATCAATATGCTTCTCAATTGTGACGACCTCTACAGCTTGGTGAAGTTTCGTGAAGATCAGTTGAAAATTGTGACCTGTAGGCGACTGACACACAGACAGACAAAAACAAACAAACAGACAGAATAATGCACAAGACCAACCAATGTACTTGAAAAATATTCGATTTTCGCAAGTAATAAAATGTGTATGAACCATTGTTAAATGTTTAAATACTTATCGGGTTATGCAAAAGAAGCTTAAGGGGGAAATAAAATAGAGTGGCCATTTGGTTGTAGCGTGCGATTCAAACCGGCTTTTGGCGCGATATGCAAATGAGCACCCGCATCACCTTTTACAACGAAGCTCATCATTACCTTTTACATTACCATCACTGAGGGACCTGTATGTTGGTTGCCATTGTTTCTGAGAGGTTTCATAAAACTGCAACAATATTATACACTCGCTGAAGTACCTGGTGTTGCCCGGGAAATTCCCGGGAGGGATGGGGGGAGGGGAAAGGGGAGATGGGGGGGAGAAGGATGGGGAGGAGGAAAGGGGAACGTGGTGGTGAGGGGAGGGGTGGAGGAGGGTATGTTAAATTGATTGTAAAATATGAAACAAAGGTTTGATCTGGACCAAATCCCTGCGTTCACTTCTGTAATTGAGTATGCACCTGTATCCAGCTTGACCCCATGACCTCCACACTTCCTTCCCCTTGCTCTCCTTCTTCCTCATGTCCTTTCTTCCTCCAGGTCTCCTATTTTGTCCCTTAACCCTGCTGTCTGTGTGCACCCCCACCGGCTTTCGTCTGCTCTTCTGTTTTTTCTTGGTCCGTTCCATTTTCTCGCTCCTACAAGAGCCTCGACTCCATACAAAAATATGGCAGACACAGACAGGATAATGGCAGAAATAAGATAATGGCCGAAAGAGCGAACCATGGCAGAGAGACAGGATAATGGCAGATTCACTGGATCGTGCCAGGGCCAGAGGGTAATGGTAGAGACACTCACGGACCATGTTACTGTGGGTAGAGCAGACAGTAAAGGATGTAACTTTTCTTTGGGGGGGTGGGGGGGGGGGTATGGGTGGAGGATACCTTGTATTGATTGATGTTGCCACATTTTGTTTTTACAGTATAGAATACTCGAAGAAATATAATCGCTGTATGTATTACCCATCATTGATAAAGTCTCATCGTTTTATTACGTACGCAAATAATGGTGGAATTTAAACACCTACTCCACATGCCCTCCCCTAACCCTCTACGAACTATCTTTTCCGAAACTTTGTTCCCTTCTCTCCCTATTATTCCCACACTCCATCCCATCCATACTCCTTACTTTATCATCCCTCTCAGACTCTCAGTTTTCATTTTCACATTGGAGCCCCAACCCTATGGACTAGGGGTACATGATGACATAGTACGGCGCTCAGTAGAGAGCATACCTCCGCCTGGTTGGCCATATCTCCCAATGGTGAAGAATCACTGAAAATTTTAAATAATTCTCATATCCGAATCCATATTCAGATCTTCACCAAAATTGAATTGATTCTTCCTTTTCATACACACAACCTGTCCAACAAGTTTCGTCGAAATCCATCCATAACCTTTTGAGATATCCTGCTATGTATCGTTTTTGGCCCGATCTCTCAATAGTGTAGAATCACTTACCTTTCCAGTTTTCCTATTTTACTTACTTAACTTTCCAGCTTTTAGTTTTCCTATTTCCAGATCCTCCACCATATTGGGACCTTTGGAGAGATACCTTTATCAATAAAACCTCCCACACCTTGAAACGCTTTTACATATTGAACACCTCGAACTGTCGGAATGTACGTAGGTTACAATCATCAATGGAATATACTGTCTCTCCTGAACCCACAGGTTTCTGTACCTGTGCCTGTGACCTCCCCACCCGTGCATTGCCAAGACTTTGTTGACTCGCGCCGGAGCTCGAGACGTGCCAGGAATCGTGCCAGGAGGGGTCCACGAATTCCAGCATAGTTACGTGTCATGCGTGTCACTCGGGTGCTCGTATGCACATGTTTCAGCTCATCCAATGCCCTACGGTCTTTACTTCTCAAATTCTCCTTTGGCTTAACAAGTTTTTTTTTTAAACGAACCTCGGTTTACTCCTGTAATGATCTGAGTCCCACTTCAGTCCTGTTGTTTTATACATAACTAGCAGGAGGACCCAGCGTTGCCCGGTGATGTTCTAATCCTGTTGGCATTTTGAAGAAATCAATATTTTTTCCTGTTTTTTTTTTTGGTGCCTAAAACACTTCCCTACACCCACTCAGGAATATATATTGTTGGGGTTTTGAGAAACCTGCACTTGTAAGTTGTTGTAAATATACCCTTTGTAAATAATTATCTTTGGAAATACCTCCATTTCTTGTTAAGGTCAAAGGTCGTCCCCTAGTTAGTCCATGAACAACACGTAGCGAACCATAGGCCCTCTTCATAGTTATTTCATTATTATGTGTTTCAGGTAAGGCTGTGTTTCCAATAGTTGAATCTGCGTTGCATTAATCAAATAAGATAGGCCCCATTCCGTCCATTTACTCTCCCTCTCCAAATTGTGGTACGTCGTTGCCAGCAGCAACAGGATTGCAAAGCAGTATTCAGGATTGCAAAGCAGATAGCGAAAGAGAGGTGTGATGTGATGGGGGTGAGTTGCTTGAAGGATGAAGTGGGACAAATCGTTGTCGACCCAGATGGAATTAAAGGAAGATGGAAAAGATATATGGAAATGCTGTTGAATACAGAGAATGAATGGGATGGCAACATAGAGAGTAACCCAGTTTTTGGACCGGCAGAGAAGATAACTGAGAAGGAAGTTGAGGAAGCGATAAAAGCAATGAAGGGTAGAAAAGCGGGAGGGCCGACGGGAGTTGTGGGAGATATGTTGAAGGCAGCAGGAAGTTGGGGTGTGAAGAGAATGACAGAGATCTGTAACCTGGTGGTGAAAGAAGGCCGCATTCCAGTGGATTGGAAACTGAGTACCCTTGTCCCTCTATACAAGGGGAAAGGTGACCCTCTGGACTGTGGCTCGTATAGAGCGATACAGTTATTGGAGCATGGAATGAAGGTATTGGAAAGGGTGTTGGAGAGGAGGATAAGGAAGAAAGTGAAGATTGACGAAATGCAGTTTGGATTTATGCCAGGAAGAGGAACGACAGATGCGCTTTTTATTGTGAGGCAGTTGCAGGAGAAGTACATGGAGAAGAGGAAGAAGTTGTTTCTTGGGTTTGTTGATCTGGAGAAAGCATTCGATAGGGTTCCACGTGAAGTAGTGACATGGGCATTGAGGAAGTTAGGAGTGGAGGAATGGTTGATCAGAGCAGTGATGGCAATGTACAAAAGTGCGCGCACAGCTGTAAGGACGAAGGACGGGAACAGTGGTGAGTTTGAGATGAAGGTGGGAGTGCATCAGGGGTCGGTACTAAGTCCACTTCTATTTGTAGCTGTGATGGAGGTGCTGGCTCAGAACGTAAAGGAGGGTTTACCATGGGAGTTGTTGTATGCAGATGATCTGGTGTTGATTGCGGAAAGTATGGATGGACTGAAGGAAAAGATGAACAAGTGGAAGGAATGTATGGAGACAAAAGGTCTGAACGTGAATATCGGAAAGAGGAAGGTGATGGCAAGTGGTAAAGCATGTGCTGAGGTGGAAAGAACTGGGAAGCCCCTGTGCTGTGTGTAGGAAGGGTGTCGGAGTGAACTCCATTCAATGTACAATGTGCGCTAAGTGGGTTCATCAAAAATGTAGTGGTCTGAGAGGGTCATTAACCAGTGTGGCAGCTACATTCAAATGTAAGGTGTGCACAGAGGGAGCTGCAGATGGGAGGAAATGTTGAGTTGGATCTTGGAGAGAGGCACGAAGCTGGAAGGTGTGAAAACATTTTGCTACCTCGGAGACATGCTGAATGGAGAAGGTGGATCAGACTCGGCAACGGTTGCTAGAGTGAGATGTGCATGGAAGAAGTTTCGGGAACTGAGTGGCGTACTGATGATGAGGGGAGTGTCATTGAAGCTGAAGGGAAAGGTGTATGCTGCATGTGTGAGAAGTGTTGTGATTTATGGGAGCGAGACATGGGTAATGAACGTAGAGCAGCAACGAAGGTTGGAAAGGGTGGAAATGCGAATGGTTCGACGGATGTGCGGAGTATCGTTGAGAGAGAGGAAGACAAATGATGAATTGCGAAAGATGATGGGAATAGAGCCTGTGATTGATGCTGTGAAGAGGAACAGGTTGAGATGGTTTGGTCATGTGTTGAGGAAGGATGAAAGTGACTGGTTGAGAAGAGTGATGGAAATGAATGTAGAAGGAAGTAGAGGACGGGGAAGACCGAGAAAGACTTGGCTAAAGATGGTGGAAGAAGAAATGCGGGCAAGGGGGTTAACAAGGAGAGATGCAGAAAATAGGGCAAAATGGAGAAGATTGTCATGGGGACCGCAAGGCCAACCCCCGCTCTAGTAGGGGAAATGGCCTTTAAAATGCATGTTGTTGTTGTGTTGTTGTTGCCAGTAGCCGGAACTCCATTACGCACGAGGCCAAGGACGGGAAAAGGGGGCGGAACGCAAGGAAGAGGCGTGGTCCTGTCATCAACCCACCAGGGGCGTGGTCGGTAAGCCCTAACCACCAACCAGGACCGCGGTGAGCGACCCGGTAGGCATGCCATCGGAGCCCGTGGCTTGATACGGCCTCGAGTAATAAAAGCAACTGCGAGGGACTGTTTACGCAGATGAGTGAGGGAGCACGAAGAGCAGATGAGAGAGAAGAGATTCGGCGGGAACAGATACGAGAGAGCAGATACGGCAGAGCAAAACGAGGACAAAGAGAGGAGTGATCCAGCCGAACCGAGAGTGAGAGACGTGAGGGGGTGCTCGCATTGCGGCAATAGGCCGAGACCCTCTAGGCCCTATTGCCGGTCGGTGAGACGCGAAGCTGTTTGCCGGGTTTCGCCTCGAGCCCGGAGCGTGAACCGTGAGCGTGGACCTCAACACCTGAACCATCTGCCCCGGACCTTCCTCCCGAACCATCTGCCTGGACTCTTCTCCTCCTGCCATCTTTATCATTGCCATTTCTCCCATTCGTGTGAGTGTGTTCATTCTGTCTGTATTGTCCTGGGGATAAGTTAAGCCTGTATAGTTAAGAATTGCCCTGTGTATCTGCTTCTTCCGCTTCACTGTAAATTGCTTTCGTTTCTTCTTCGGTTTCTTTGGTTGTGTAAATAATTAATAAATACCTGTTATTTCTTACCCCTTTTGGTTTCATTCTTCCCCGATCGCTTTAGTCTTTTCTTTCAATTGAGTACCTGTGGCGCGATTTTGGCCAAACGCTTTATAATCGGGTTAGTCTTTTGTTAACGGCCTGAGTCGTGGCTCGCTTCGCTCGGCGTGTCCAATACAGTCGCGGCTCGGGCGGGGCTCATTTCCTCGCTTACCGGAAGGCGCTGGTACTTAGGTCATAGGAATAATTGGCCTACTACCCTATTCAGCGCTGACCGGAAGTGGCGAGATAGTTCCAGGACTCGGACGGCCAGCTTAAAAGACGAGGGGATTAAACCCCCCTCGGTAAGGGGAGTGCCGAAACCAAGATCCACAACAATATATTTAACATTATAATATTACACACACACACACACACACACACACACACACACACACACACACACACACACACACACACACACACAAATCGGGAACATTTTAAAATTCCATTTCACATAGCTACAAAGGATCAGACACTATAAAGCAAAAAAAATAAAAATAAAAATAATCCTAAAAAATAGAACTTTTTTTTTTCAAAAATTTAAAAAATATATTTTGCCTGAAACACCCTCAGGCACTTACCGATAAACCTCTGAAAGTTTGACGAAGATCCATTCAGCCATCTCTGAGAAAGATGGTGACACACACACACACACACAGATGGCTCTCTGATACTATAGATAAATGTCTTAGCGGTTAGGGTGCCGGCTTGGGATCCCAGGATCCTGGGTTTGAATCCCGGTCGATCGCTGAATTAACACCAGGGGGGTTGACTCAGCCTGTCATCCTTCCGAGGTCAGCAAATTGAGTACCAGTTCACTGGTAATTCCCTGTGCATCGCAAGAGGTGACTAACAGGGTTGGTGGCAGGAAGGGCACCCGGCCATAAAACATTGCTCCAAAAAGGGGACCATGGTGCCCGAAAAAGGCCAACCTCTGCTCTGCGGGGAAAAATGGCCTCTAAAGGTGGTTCTTTCTATACTATAGATAAATGCCCTTTGCTTACCCTTAATAACACTCCTTACCTCCCTGCTCAAAGCACCCTGGCCTTTAGGTTTACACTTCACTGGACTGTATGTATCCTGCACACTGCACATTTACTCCATGAAGGTTGCTCATTTCCCTGATGCTGATTGCTCTACTGTTCAGTTTGTCCCAATCTAGAGCTCCTAACTCTCATCATATCCTCAAAGTTTCACCTTTCTAAAATCTAAGAACCTTACTCTACTATCCTGAACTCTAACTCCTAACATAATCCTTGCACACACTACCTTATGTCCAATTGATCCTAAATGCTCTCCTGTTTCCAGATCCTCCACCATATTGGGATCATTATTTTAAAATAAAACGAACACTGCACTCCCCCTCGTGGGCCTATCTACAAACTGGGTTAACAAAGAAATCTTGGACTAGATCGAGGAAATCATCATGTGCTCTACCCTTTCCCTGTTCCTGGACCCAATCCATCCCTGGCAAATTAAAATCCCTCATTATCAATACTCTTCCCATACCACATGCTGAATGATTCTTGAACCATTATTTTATGCTTTTCCCCCCTACAGGTGTAATCTCTATCCACGCAGAATCATCTACAATCTACATTAATTCCCTCTTGAATCTCATCTCTTTCTCTTGATACAATACTGTTATACGCAGATGCCATCCCTCGCGTGGATGTTAAACTGGTTGTCCCATCTGCTGGCATTAGTTGGTGGACGTCACAGATCCCATGGTGTCCATCGCATAGAGTAGGCTGGCTATTACCGGCACCCTGGGCAAATTCCGAATCCTGCCCTAACCGACAAGCAGCCATGCATCAGCTGATCCCCGGCACACCTGGCCATGCACCTACGACTTACCTTGGATCATAAAACGACTATATTTTGGATTGAGAGCTCAGCTGTGTTTGTGAAGCCTCTGCATTTAGCTGGGGCACAATAATCCCCATGTCCTGGAGAGCAATCTACGCGAAGGAATGACAGGTCATCTTGGAGTTCTCTGTGGTTCTCCTTATCTCATATTTTCTTGCTACTTTATCGAAATCTGAAACCTGAACCTTGCTGAAACTTGGGAAAAGTGTCAGGGGCATAGTAAAGGGCCCTTTATATAAGAGTATGTGCCATGTGGCAAAGTATAGAAAAGGAGGGACATTCAAAAAATCTCGTGTTCATGCTGGACTACCCTTGTGTTCTTAGGAGGAACCAGGTAATGGTCTAGAAATGTTCATATAAAGGGGCGCCCTACGTCTGGCAAATAAAATACACTTACGTCTTCATGCAGATGTATGAATCAAATTGGCGCCCCTTTATAGGAACTTTTCTGTGCTGCCCTGGCCTCTTCTGTTTCAACTGCTTGTACCATTCTATTGCCATATACCTTCCATCGTATTTGGAGCCCCTTGTTCAATACCTCTATGTTTTTCTCCCTCACTTCAATCCTCAGTTGTTGTTGTTGCTCGTCCCTTTTTAAAGGGATAATATCCCTCTTGACAATGAATTTTTTTGCCACTGGGTCTTCTGATGCCTTGAATTTGAAAAAGCAGTGCGTTATTGCTGACTGCTAGATTGAGCTCATCAGCCTAAGAAGAATATGTATTGATCTAGCTGCGGGGTTAGTGTCTGGTGAACTTGACTTCTTCCCAAGTCTCGCACTGATCTGCTCACCTGGTAAGTGCAGGCCCTGGCACAATTACAAGTTGTATTTCACGAATTTTCTTAAATCTCCCAGAATCCTCCTTCTCGCTTTCTTTGCAGTAGGTGATTGTATTCTCGGGGAAGTTCAATACAACAAGATTGGAAACCCTGGACTGTTGGTAATTAATCTTTCGTCTAAGTTTCTTTGAAAATGTCTGAGTCATTTCAATCTTTGTGATCTCCGGTTTATGCTGAAATTCTGTCGTTGTTTTATCAAAATCTTAGGTTCTTTCTGTTCCAAATAACTAAGATTATTGGTCTCACTCTCCAATATCTTAATGTCTGTCAGATTTGCTCTGAGGGCCTTGGACAGTTTTGTCGTCTCTGTTTTAGGCTCAGTACTTCCTGCTTGTCCACCTTCTTCTCTCTCACCATTCTTATGTTGTTTAATTTATATCCCAAATGTACCAAAATAAAACTTACATTGCTCTTTGATAGTTGTCTCAGTTATGATGGTCTCAGTAACCTGTTGCAGTACCAGTGGATGTCAGGACTGCCACGTAAAAAGTCAGACTTCTCATCAGAAAAGTCAAGGCATGTAGTGCGCCACCTGTCATCACAACGATCACGCTGTATGAGCTTGTCATCAGGATCTTCAAACATCGTCTGACATGTCATACAGAGTATTTGGCTGGTTCACGATGAGCCTTTGTTGGTCACTTTGTTGGGGGGAACAGCCATTGATTGCTTCACTTTGGCCTTGTTTGGTACCTCCATAAAGTATGTACAAAGAGAATGTGAGTACGTCTATAGAATACGTACTATAACACCAGACAAAACAAGTCCGGGGGAGGGTATCGAATCTTTGATTTCTCCTTCTAGTTTTTTGCTTTGGGTATCACCTTAAAAGTCTTTGTATTTGAGGTATTGGTTTTAGCACTTGATATAGTCGGTCAAGGACAGTCACAGGCAACAGCAAATAGACGTAGAGGCAGAAGTAGTCTCTCAGGAAGTAAGTGATGATGCGAATAGTCACTTCCTTCCTCAACTCAGAGGCAGACCAGTGCACCTGAGGTAAATCCAATAGCGTGGGAACAACTGCCGACATTTGTGGAGAAAGCTCTTCACACAGGTTGTATGGCCACAACTTAACCCATCAGAACACGTCTGAGCTCTGAACATGTCCGAGGCCTATTATCTGCAGGCTTCCGTATTCCGAAGCTTGCTCCATCTATGGGTCTGTCTGTCTATCGGCTGTTCAGTTGGAAAGCTATGGTCAATTAAAATTGGTTCCTATCTCACAAAAACGATGCTCCATGTTGTGGTTACCTTGCGCTCGCGAAGCGTGTGCATGTGCCGTGCGTGTCTGCATTTAAAAAATTCATTTTCTCGGCAACCGTTGGTCCGATTGACTTGAAATTTTCACCATCGGAGGGCCTCCTCCTATATAATATTTTAATGATTATTATGACGTCATAGGTCACGTGGTACAGGCGCCATCTTAGAAAAACTTCGCACCTCTATCTCTGAAAGCACTCCATGGAAAAAATTGAGACCTGCCTCATTGTCAACTACTCCCTATAGGGAATAAGATATGTTAATGATGATGTCATCGGTGCCTTCATCATGACATCATAATTCTACAAGTACAACACGTATATCCATCCGATCATTATTTTAAAAATTTCAGCAACTGTTGGTCTGATGGGCTCGAAATTTTCACCATAGGAGCCCCTCCTCCTTTCGAATATTTTAATGATAATCATGACGTCATAGGTCATGTTTTACAAGCGCCATCTTGGAAAACCGAAAAATGTTGCACCTCTATGTCTCCAAAACCGCTGCATGGAAAAAATTGAAACATGGCTCATTGTAAAGAACTCCATATGCGGAATAGGTGTTGTTAACGATGACGTCATTGGTGCCATAATTATGATGTCATAATTCGACAGAGACAACACTTAGTCTGATCAGTTTGAAATGTATTGAGCGTGATCTATGCAACAATTATATTGGAGAATATGAATTTATGATGTCATCGCTCACGTGGTATGGCAGCCATATTGGATCAAAGAAAAAAAATGTTCAAAAACAGAAGAGTTGGCTCACAACAAGTTGACTGCGCAGGGTAAGGATTCTATGAATACCATCTAATTTGACACTGTAGTGGCACACCAAAAACCTCTTAAACTGGTGCAGTGAGCTTGTAGAAATTAGGTTTTAAAATGGCGTGTGGTTATAACTATAAGGTGGCAAGACCAATGCAGGCAGTCCCATGGTCCCAGATATGCTCATTGAACATAACGTTACACTCCACGAATGTAGCAAAACAGAAGAACAATTCCCCGAGATTCAGCAGCAGCAAATTGTAGCTGAAGAACCCTCGCGAGAGCCCTCTTGCTTCTTCTTCTTTAAACTTCTGTGAGGTACATGGAAAAGTACTGGGAGTCGATTGGTTGTTCCTGGTTTTAAACCACGCCCAGTTATCTGAATGAATGTAGAAATGGTGCACGTAAAAATAACAGCCAGCCACAACAAGCTTCACCTTTCGTTGTCACCTGAGGTGTGACATGACCTGAAGACTCAGTTGACTTTGGCTCCAAGGGTTTTGGTTCTAATTCAGACATTCACACAAAACGAATTTTGATTTCTGACCAATCTTACTATAATTCACCAAATGTCTGTCCGTCTGTTCCCAGGTACCGCAAAAACGGCTGAACCGATCGCAACGATATTTTGGGTGGGTAATCCTGGGACCCCTTGGAGTAAAATAGGCCATATTGTTTTTCCTATTTCAGCTTTGGTCTTCAGCATTTTCAGGTTTGGTTTGGATTTAAATATTTGTTTATGTCACGAATGTTGTTAGAAGTTTATTTTTTATATTAATGTTATTTAATTTGTGATTGGAGTTATGCTGTTTGGAATGAAAAAAAAGATATCGAGTTCAAGTGAATGACGAAATACCGTGACGGTTTCTACTTTCTAAACGTGAATTCGCGGATCGCCATATGCAGATTCGCCATTGACTGGGTATGGAACAAACGTACTCGTTTGTTTGCGAACGGGTACGTTTTTCATGGAAGTCCTTCACGAACTTGCTGTCCATGTCTGACGTGCGACTGAAGGTGCTACAGGAATGTGGAATTTATTGGTTTCATGCCTCCGCATTCGCCGTTTCTGCATTGCCTGTTTGCTTCTGGCCTCCCACCCGTGCATAGCACGGGTACCTCACTAGTTAATTAAAATTGCTAATTCACTCGTATTTAGGAGGCTGTATATAAAAAGGTCGAATTCAACGTGTTCTTTAGTCTGCCTGACATTTCAAAACCCTGAAATAGTTATGGCATTCGGTGTGATTGTGAGTGCAGGTAAAAATGCTCAATTTGGCAGAAGCATTACAGTGCAAAGTGGTCCATTGCTACCCAATGGTTGTGCTGGGCCGGCAGACGCAAGCTTTAAATTGCTAGAGCATTAGCTCTGCCAGAAGCTATAAAAGCGAAGGCTTGGGCTTGACAGGCGGTCGAGCCCAGGCAGAGCCTGCAGCGGCTTTAAGAAGCCAGAAAAATTCCATACATACATCTGTCTGCCTATACACCGCCCACTGATGGCACTGCTTAATGACTTGGCCATTATTATCCTTGGAGGTCCGGGTAACTGCTTGTCTCCATCGCATTCTTCCATTATGTTTGGAATGACTAACGACTTACCTAGCTCTCTGTGTTCTAATTTTAATTCTTCCTTGATTATACAGTACTACTAACAGAGGGCATGGAACGGGCTTTGAAGGCTTTGGTGTATCTGAGATTGACTTAGAAGTCAGAAAGTTGGCACAAAAGTTAGTACTACATGTTTACATCCGCCATATTGACACGGTGGAAACGACTGGTGTGTTCCTCCTCTCTCTCATATGTTACTGCATATTTCTCTGCATATTCCTCTGCCTATTCTCTGCCTATGTTCCTCCTCCTATTCTCTGCATATTCCTCTGCATGTTCCTCTGCATATTTACTGCATATTCTCTGCGCAAGGATGACACGCAAATTCTCATATGTTACTTCTCTTCGGTGTGTTCCTTCTCCCTGGTGTTCCTTCTGCCTGGTTTGTTATTTCTCCCCAGTGTGTTCCCCTCTACCTGGTGTGTTCCTTCTCCCTGGTGTTCCTTCTGCCTGGTTTGTTATTTCTCCCCAGTGTGTTCCCCTCTACCTGGTGTGTTCCTTCTCCCTGGTGTTCCTTCTGCCTGGTTTGTTATTTCTCCCCAGTGTGTTCCCCTCTACCTGGTGTGTTCCGCCACCTACTGGTATCTTTGTAAGAAACTCCACCACTGTGATTCGACGTAAAGTTTCTTTCAGTTGAATGTAACGACGTAATTTAAGTCCAGGCTCAGGATGAGTGCAGGAAGGTTGCTTCAAGAAGAGGTTCATCAGACTGACAGAAGAGCATCGTCAGGTTACAGAATGACAGAAGGATCTTTCTGATCCTTTGGAAAACCCTCATCTTTTCGCTGATGACAATATCTTCTGCTGTGGCATCCTTCATTCTTCAGTTAGGCAGGTAGCAGCCTCTTCCCTCTCTGTAGACAATCATATAATGAGGAGCTGGACTAACACTTGAATACATATTTCAACCCTGACAAATCTCATCCTCTCACTCTGTCTCTGTGAAAGGACCATCTGGTAAACCATCCCATCTACATCCTTAACAAATCTCTTGAAGTTTAGTCACTCAAACTTTTGGGCCTCACCTTCAGCTATGATCTCTCTTGGGCAAACCACGATGTATCCAAAGCCAGCCTCTGTCATGCAAAGTCTTTCCTTAGCAAATCCAAACTATATAAATTTCCAGGACCGTCATCCACAGCTCAATGGAGTATTTCTTGGCCCTATGGACTGGCATCTCTGCCTCACACCTTGCACTGCTTGATGATGTGGAAACCAACGTCTTCAAAATCATTGCTCTCTATCATGATGAAGTCGAGTCTCTAGGGCTGTTACACTGTTACAGTGTTACTCTCACATCACAGACAGGTCGGTGGCCTCTCTGCCTTCTACCGTTACCTCTGCTTTTTCATTACTCTGCCTCCTTCCTTGTACCCCCTCCAGTTTCTGCAGGACACACATGGTCTGCTAGTCTGCACAAGTAACCAACTTCTCATGAAATTACCAAAATCCAGGCTCGCTGCTCACCTCCACTAATTATTCCTCTTTTCTCTCACCTGTTGAACCAACTTCCCCAGTCTGTTCAGTCCCATTCTTCCCTTCAGGGCTTCATGACAGCTGCTCACGTTACTACCTCAGGTCATCCCCCATCCATACTCATGATGTCTTCTACCCCAAAATGCCCCAATTCCTAATCACTCCCCTTTTCCATCTTATTGATTTTTCCCCTCCATCCTTCCTTTTCGTTTTTTGTTCCATTTTTGTAACATCTCAAGTTTTTCCATTCCTCCTCTTCCTTTGTTTGAGGTTGTATCCAGCTTGTTCACCACATGTGTCCAACTCCCGCCCCCATCTTCTCCTTGCTCTCGTTCTCCATGCCCATTCTTTCTCCAAGGACCCCTTTGTTGTGTCCCTCTACCCTGCTGTTGGTGTTTCCTCATTTTTCACTGTTCTTTATGCTCTGGTCCGTTTCTGTGTTCTAGCTCGTCCACGAGTCTTGACTTTGTAGATGTAAAATAGTACATTATATCTGTAGATTACGAAAACAAGACCGATAGTCTTCTATAACAACGGCGTAGCCGGACTTGTTGAAATACTTTAGATGAAGAGGACAGTATGAACTGTGTGGGGATACCAGTTAGCAGTTAGCGAATAATGTAAGTATTAAAGTTTTTTCAATAAATTCCACATTCCTGTGTCACCTTCAATCAAACGTCAGGCATTGACAGCAGATTCGTGAAGGACTTGTCCAAAATAACGCAAAAAAATCGTACCCAGTGTTTTCTATGATCGGTATGATCCATCCAGTATGTGGGTTCTGTATTTGGCTCCCTCTATGACTCCGGCGAAGGGGTAACATCCAAAACGTCAGTGTCTTGCTTCCCATGGTGGCTAGCGTACTTCATTCAACCTCCTGTTTATTTTTAACCATTTGTCTGCTGTCTAACAACGCAGATTGACACTAGCTTAAAACTTTTTACTTGTTTTTTGTATACATAGGCGAGGCTCGTGGAAGAGCTAGCGCAGAATGGAATGGAGCAAAATGGAAGGGGGAAACACCAACATCAGAGTAGAAGTAAGAGTGAGATCAAGGGGACAGAGAAGACACATGGGGGGTGAACAAGCTCCACACAAGCTGAAACGCATCAATAAGGGGAAGGGGAAGCTGGGGATGAAACAGAAAAGGAACAAAGCGACCAACAACAAAAAAAACAAGAAGACATCATGCAGAGCACGATATTTGGAAAATCCACCCCTCCCCAAAATAAAAAGTTGCCATGGATACATGGATACATCAAATTGTCCATTTCATTAAGATTAAAATTGATGATCTTCATCAAAGCTCGGGTCAATCGGATTAAAATTGATGATTTTAAAGATGAACATTAATGATTTTGGATGTTTGACCTCGAGTTGACCTTTAACCTTTTGCCCTTAAAATAGTTGCTTTCCCAATTTAGTGATACACTATGCAATTGCTGTTTAATTTTCTTTCAAGTTGATAGGATGAAAAGGGACAATTTTTCAGATGAAAATAGATTTTAGAAGTTTGACCTTGAGTTGACCTTTGACCTTCAAATAGTTGGTTTCCCAATGCAGTGAGGTACTATGCAATTGCCGTTTAATTTTCAAGTAATTCGGATGAAAATTTATGATTTTGGAAGTTTGACCTTGAGTTGACCGTTGACCTTTTAACCTCAAAAATAGTTGGTTTCCCAATTTAGTGACTGAATATGCAAATGCAGTTCAATTTTCAAGTCAATCGGATGGAAAATGACAATTTCAGAAATTTGACCTTAAGATGACCTTTGACCTATGACCTCAAATCAATTGGCTTCTTCCTTATGACCAACTCTACCATCTGGTGAAGTTTCGTGAAGATCTGTTTAAAATTGTGACCTGGAGGTGATTGACAGGCAAACAGACCGAATGATTTTGCAAGAAACAAAAGAAAAGAGGTGATGGAGTTGAGGAAATCACAATAACCTGGAAAAGGGGAAACTGCTTGGGAATGGGGTCATTTTGAGTTACACGAGAATACTAGATGATGAGTAAGGATGGGGGACATCGCCCCCTCTCGGCCACAAACCATCGGTACGTGGGTATTTGTCTTAATCCGTACGTATTTATATCTTATCTGTGATATTAAAATCAAGCTCATCCAATATGGACTTGGATTTGGTTGTGAGATGTCGTTTAAACGCAACGCCGGAGTTGGGGGGGTTGGGGGGGGGGGGCAATGCCCCACCTTAATTTTTTTTTGGGGGGGGGGGGGGGCAACCTTAATTTTTTTCAGTCGTTTACAATTAAGATAAAAACATCCCATATTTAAACGTGAGTAACAATAATGAACGTAAACTGAAGCCTATTTGTGATTTCACGAACACGGTAACCACTAACAAACGGTAATTTTGGAAGTCAGATCTAGCAACCCATTATTAATATTAACCCCTTGCCCCCCAAATAGACAATTCAAACTACGCCTATGCTTAAACGTCTCTAAATCGTGATATTCTTGAGATTTTCAGCCGTTTTGCTTCATTGAGGCTTCACCGAAGGGTTAAAATGAGATGGAAATGACACAATCAGCGTTGGTTAGTGACAGCCAATCGGCGAGCACCGTAATAATGATATGCGCGAACCAACCAATGAGTGACCGCTATGGTAATGACGTCACTACACGTGGGGTTAAAATATGCAGGCATCGTGAAGCGGAGTTTATTTGTTCATTTTTTGCGCAGTTTTTCGGTTTGATATGTAATTACGATATTATATTTGTATTACATCGAGTTGTAATCTATTTTTATTGAGTATTTCGTATCGTGAAATTGGAATCGTATTTTTCATTTCGTCACACTAAATTGCCTGGTATTCATTAAATTAATCCTTTTAAAAACTTCAACCGATCGATCGTTCAATGTTGGCGGCGCTGTCTCCCACAGGTCACGTGTGGTCATGTGGAGTCTGGTGCTGCATCTACTGCTCGGGTCTTCGGTCATCGCTGGGATCGCAGTCCGAGGAGATGTGAGATGTTCGACCGATTTGTTTTTTCTCCTTTACCGGATTTTTAAAACCCATTGAGTTGTCGTAAAATTATATCGTTCACTTATTTATTCCACTGCAGGAATAAGACATTTAACCCGAGACAATTTATTCTAAAGTTTGGAACAAAATATCTTGCGCAAGCTGAAAAAGTTTACATCTGACCCCCAAAAATCAGGTTTCCCGAGTCGATGATGAAAATGTGAGAGGAGGGTGAAACGAGGATAAGGGTGGGGGCATTAAATACATAAAATACAACACCAAAGTAAAACAGCACTCAGTAGGGAGCACACCTTCACCAGGCTGAAGAGTTTACGTTTTGTATCCCACTGATAGGCCGGATCTGGATTCAGACGTGAACAAAAATCGAATCTGCTTGCTCTTGTCGCCTGGCCATCTCATCCACCAAGTTTTGTCTGAATCCGTCCACAACCTATTCAGATATACTGTTCACAGACAGACAAACAGACAGACAGGTGTGAAAACACAACCTCCACCCACGTTTGGTGGTGGGGGTGACAAGACAGAGCATTTAACAATGCAAAGCCTCACTGAGGTATATAGGTTACAGTAGATCTGAGACAATGAGCTATATTGAAGTAGATCACTTCCTTTCAATCACTCACCGCAGGCAGGTTGATGGTCTTTCCGTCTTCTACCGACTCCTCTCTGGCCTTGCCCCCCCAGCTCTCTCTGGGCTCTGTCCCCCAAATATTCCTACAGGTCGCACAAGCTCTGCCTGCAACCCTCTTATGGTTAAACTGCCAAAATCAAGACTCTCTGCTCACCTTCACTCCTTCATTCCTCTTTTCTCCCGCCTCTGGAACAAACTCCCTCACTCTCTTCAATCCCACTCCACCCTCCAGGTCTTTAAAACAGCTGTTCACCACCATCTCTTATCCTCCCCCATCCAAAACCTTGATCTTTTCTACCCCCACTAATTTCGGTCCCCTTGTGTTTTATACCTCTCCCCCCCCCCCCCCCCCCCCTTCCCATGCCTACTCCCCCCAAGCCCTCTCCCTCCCACACTTCTCCTTGCTCTCAAATGTTGTGGTTGTGTGCTTCCCCTTCTCTCCCCATCTTGTCTTCCGCTCCCTCTTTTTGTATATTTTGTTTGTCTGGTTGATTTGTTTGTGAAATAAATGTTAGCTCTTTCACGAGCCTCGATTCAGTGTACAAAACAAAAAAAAAAAATCTGCTTGGAGGCATTCAAAGAACACCCATATAGAGTACAATTTGAGTCCTGATATACTAGGAGTAGCGACAACTTGTAATCAATAGTAATTTGAAGCCATTTTGTATCCATCAAACACGGTGCACCGAACCTGCGCCCATTGTGCATGAAGCGTAATGTGTCCATTTTCTCATCAAGCTGTCGTTCTCTGAGCCCCAAAGGAAGATTGTCACTCCAACGCGTCACAATAAGCATACAATCAGACAAGATTTATTTAAACTTAAAACGTATCACAGAAACAGCGGCAAAATGAAGCGTAATGAGCAAGTGAAGGTTCACGCTGATTGCCTGATTCGAGGTGTCCGGAGCGAGTGAGTAGAAGAAACACATTCGTAGTGACAGAATGGAGAAATGTGAAAGGAGTGGAAGAAGGAGAGTGAAAAAGAGAAATGAAGGCAAACCATCCATAGCAGATGCGCGCACCATCAAGAGAGTAGAGAATTGGAAAAGATAACAATTGTGAATGAAAAAAAAGAAAAAGAGAAAGAGCTTAAGAAGGTTAATTGAATGAGTGATTGTATTTTGGGGTGTGTTTCATTACCATTCGGTTTTTGTAGAGTGCTCGCCAAGTAACTTAAGCACTCAAGCAAGCACTCTATTGAAACGGTTGATAAGGAACGGTTGGCTTGGCAAACGATAGCAATTTCATTGGTGATGGAACACACCACTAGTTTGCTCCAAATTTATTTCAGGAGCAAGTGTTTAAAAATGTTATCGTACATTAGAAATAATTGACAGAATAGTTTGTGGTTATAATAATTTTTATTTCCTTACGAAACGCCACCGACAGTGCCTTCAAACAGTGATCTACAGTCACCTACAGTGACTTTTTCACATTTTTTTTTGTGTTATAGGCTGAATTTAAAATTGATTAAATTCACATTTTTGTTACTGATCTACACATAATACCCCATAATGTCGAAGTTGAATTATTTTAAAGAAACTTTAACAAAATAATAAAAAAATTAAAAGCTAAAATGTCTCGAGTCAATAAGTATTCGACCCCTTTGCTATGACACTCCAAATTGAGCTCAGATGCATCCAATTTACTTTGATCATCCCCAATATGTCTCTACAGAATGATTGGAGTCCATCTGTGGCCAATTCAATTGATTGGACATGATGTAGAAAGAAGCACACCTTTCTGTATAAGGTCCCACAGTTGACAGTGCATGTCAGAGCAGAAACTCTACCATGAAGTCCAAGGAAATATCCGTAGAACTCCGCGATAGAATTGTGAGGCGGCATACATCTGGGGAAGGGTATAAAACAATTTCTCGATTGTTGAAAATTCCCAAGAGCACAGTGAGCTCCATCATTCGGAAATGGAAAGAATATGGAACAACAAGACTTTTCTAGAGCTGGCCGTCTGATCAAACTGAGCAACTGAGCAAGAAGGACCTTGATCAGGGAGGTGATGAAGAACCCAATGACCACTCTGACAGAACTACAGAGTTCCTGAGCTGAAATGGGAGAACCTGCCGGAAGGAAAACAGTCTCTGCGGCACTTTAAAAATCTACGCTTTATGGGAGAGTGGCCAGATGGAAGCCACTCCTGAGAAAAAGGCACATGAGAGCTTGCTGGAGTTTGCAAAAGGGCACGTGAAAGGTTCAGAGAATGAGGCAAAATATTATGTGGTCTGATGAGACGAAAATTTAACTCTTTGGCCTGAAAGAAAAGCGCTACGCCTGCCGGAAACTGAACACAGCTCATCACCCATCTAACCATCCCTACCGTGAAGCATGGGAATGCTTTTGGGAAACTTTGCAAGGAAATGAGCATGAAACTTTGAAGACAAACGAGGAGCATTCCAGATGACATCAAGTGCAAGGCAGTAACCTCGGAAAGACCTCCTAGAATACCAAAGTCACAGGCAAAATGAGGACATGAGGAGACATCCGAGTACTTCTGTGTATTCCAGAAATGCATCTCAGACGTGAGGTAAATTCCTCTTTGACAATGGATAAGTTGAATCAACATGGAGAATGCAATATCACAAGCCATTGGTTCAAATGATAATCTAATCTACAATGGGCCAACCCAAACTCTTCTTCTTTCTGCCCTTAATCGCAACGGTTAGGGGTCAGCTACTCGGATCAGCCTTCTCCATTCTCCCATGTCTCCTGTATTTTCTCTCAATTCCTTGTTCTTCAAATACCTTTGCACTCCACCCCTCCACCGTAATATCTGTCTTAATTTTGATTTAATCCCTCTAATCGGCTCACTCCATACTTTATTGATTGGTTCCTCATCCTTTCTTCACACCACATGCCCAAACCAGCACATCCTTGCCTCCCTAATCGTTTTTTGTAATGCATGCAACTCCAGCTCTCTTGCACATCTCCTCATTCCTCAATTGCAGTCTTTGTGATACCCAGATAATCCATCTCATTCTTCTCATTCCTGCCCCCTCAGAAACTCCTCAAATTTTGCTTAAAGTCCATGTTTCTGCACCATGCAGTATGATTGGCCTGATCACTGTCTTGTACATTCTTACCTTCAACTTTCTTGGTATCTTTCTATCACAGATGACACCATTGACCTCCTTCCACCTTATCCATGTTGCCTTCACACTGTTCCGGACGTCTGCTTCACAACTGCCCTCTTCTCTTGGTGCTGAGCCAAGCCATTTGAATTTGTATACTTGTTTCGGCTCTTCACCTCTTTCACCTACAATCTTGACCTTCTCTGCTCTTGTCTTATGACATACCATACTAACATCTGTCAGTGTGTTTCTAGCATTAATCCTCAATCCCTGCCTCTTTCTAAGCTCTCTTTCCATTTCCACACTCTTCTCTAACAACTATCGGGGACGGATCTTGGTGGTGGTCGTAACCCCCAATGCAATTCGGGGTTCAAATCTTCCCCATTCTTCCCTGCTGCCCAGATTCGTCAGGGCAACGCAGTCATGATCAGAGTGCCGATCGGTCCCCATGGACCGGCCCTTTCCCTCTTGTCTCTCTCTCGCTCTAACTCTGTCGTGTCCCAGATTTTGTGAAGCTGTGTTAAGAAGATACGGGTTTAATATTAGTCCCCCAGTATGTGATTGCCCCCCTGTGGCTTTTTACATCCGCCACCAAAGGTGAATGGACGTTATGTTTTCACCCCTGTCTGTCAGTCTGTCTGTCTGTCTGTTTGCTTGTTTGTGAACAAGATATCTCAAAAAGTTGTGGACGGATTCGGACGAAATTTGGCAAAGAGGTAGCATATGTGACAAGGACGAAATGATTCGATTTTGGTGAAGATCTGGATTCGGATCCGGCTACGAGAATTTTTTAAGTGATTCTTCACCATTGAGAGATAGGGCCAAACACGATACATAGCAGGATATCTCAAAAGGTTGTGGACGGATTTGGACGAATCTTGGTGGAGAGGTTGTGTGTGTGACAAGGACTAATCGATTCGATTTTGGTGAAGTTCTGAATATGGATTCGGATATGAGAATTATTAAAATTTTAAAGTGATTCTTCACCATTGGGAGATAAGGCTAAAACCAACATATAGCAGGATATCTCAAACAGTTATGGATGGATTTGGACGGAACTTGGTGGACAGGTTGTGTGTGTGTGTGACAAGGACGAATCGATTCAATTTTGGTGAAGATCCAGATCCCGATCCGGCTAGTATAATTTTTTGTGATTCTTCACCATTGGGCGATAGGGCCAAAAACGATACAACAACAAACAACAACAACAGGCATTTTAAGGCTATTTTCCCTGCAAGAGCGGGGGTTAGCCTTGCGGTCCCCATGACAATCTTCTCCATTTTGCCCTATTTTCTGCATCTCCCCTTGTTAACCCCCTTGCCCGCATTTCTTCTTCGACCATCTTTAGCCAAGTCTTTCTCGGTCTTCCCCGTCCTCTACTTCCTTCTACATTCATTTCCATCACTCTTCTCAACCAGTCACTTTCATCCTTCCTCAACACATGACCAAACCATCTCAACCTGTTTCTCTTCACAGCATCCATCACAGGCTCTATTCCCATCATCTTTCGTAATTCATCATTTGTCTTCCTCTCTCTCAACGATACTCCACCCATCCACCGAACCATTCGCAATTCCACCCTTTGCAGCCTTCGTTGCTGCTCTATGTTCATTACCCATGTCTCGCCCCCATAAATCATAACACTTCTCACACATGCAGCATACACCTTTCCCTTCAGCTTCAACGACGCTCCCCTCCTCGTCAGCACGCCACTCAGTTCCCAAAACTTCTTCCATGCACATCTCACTCCAGCAACCGTTTCCGAGTCTGATCCACCTTCACCATTCAGCATGTCTCCTAGGTAACACAATGTTTTCACACCTTCCAGCTTCACACCGTCTCCAAGATCCAACTCAACATTTCCTCCATCTGCAGCTCCCTCTGTGCACACCTTACATTTGAATGTAGCTGCCACACTGGTTAATGACCCTCTCAAACCACTACATTTTTGATGAACCCACTCAGCGCACATTGTACATTGAATGGAATTCACTCCAACACCCTTCCTGCACACAGCACACGGCCACTTCCCAGTTCTTTCCACCTCACTACATGCTTTACCACTTGCCATCACCTTCGTTTTTCCGATATTCACCTTCAGACCTTTTGTCTCCATACATTCCTTCCACTTGTTCATCTTCTCCTTCAGTCCATCCATACTTTCTGCAATCAACACCAGATCATCTGCATACAACAACTCCCACGGTAAACCCTCCTTTACGTTCTGAGCCAGCACCTCCATCACAGCTACAAATAGTAGTGGACTTATGTTACGGATTCATCACTTCCGTTGTTGTGGTTTTCATCCACTTGAAACATTTCTGGTTCCATGTATTATTATGATGGTGGTTTGAGGGAAATGACGGTTATTGTTGTCAAAAGGTAAAAAGGTTAAAGTTTTAAATGAAACCGGAACCGGACGACGAGGAAGCGGAAGGGGAAGAAAAGAGGGCGGAGTGAAGGAGTCAGAAAAGAAGCTGGTTGCTTTGCGGTCTGGATGGAACGTTGTCGAGCAAGAGTCACGTACTTTGGATTTCCTGGGGAAAAAGGATTCCTGCGATACAGTGGTTACCGCTGTGACTGATCATCCGTTTGGCGTTAGATTCCGAAGAATCATCGCCGGGTCGTTGCGACTCGAGAACGAGCCGTCGGCCATTTTGACTCGCGAGCTCCGCGCGTCGAGCAAACTTTCCTTGCTTCGTCAACCGTTTCCACCGCTTTCAGACGTATCTGTGGTGTGTGTGTGCACCGAGGCTTTTGACGATTACTTTGCGGCTCGCCGACTGTGAACAGTGAAAGTTCATACCTGGAGGGCGCCTTTGGATTTCCCAGTCACCGTGAGTGCGCCTTTGTGCCGCTGTAACCACGTGACCCTTTTCTCCGCTTTGGCCGCGTGCGCCTTTGTGCCGTTTTGGGCGGCGTGACTGTGCCTGTCATCTGAACGAGATTCTGGTTTCGATTCAACATCGTTCCGTTGATCACTGGAGGGGATCAACTCTGAGCTCGAAGACGGGAATATAGAGACATTGGGGAATGTTCTTTTCCACTCACTTGGAGCACAGTGAGTTACCTTATGCATGCTAGCTGATGGTACAATCATAGGAGATATATTGATTGTACTCTTGATTCCTCTTATTGTTGTACTGTTATTCTTGTGTGATTTCTAATACAATATTTGTTTTTATTATTGGTGTTTGTATTATTTGCAATTGGTGTGGTTTCACCATTGTTTTTGACACAGGATGACATATTTTTCTGCCGTGGCTCCTTTCGGGGCTCGGAGGTACACCGTGACCAGGGGGTCGGGGAGGAGCACAGAACACTTAGTACCGACCCCTCATGCACTCCCACCTTCATCTCAAACTCACCACTGTTCCCGTCCTTCGTCCTTACAGCTGTGCGCGCACTTTTGTACATTGCCATCACTGCTCTGATCAACCATTCCTCCACTCCTAACTTCCTCAATGCCCATGTCACTACTTCACGTGGAACCCTATCGAATGCTTTCTCCAGATCAACAAACCCAAGAAACAACTTCTTCCTCTTCTCCATGTACTTCTCCTGCAACTGCCTCACAATAAAAAGCGCATCTGTCATTCCTCTTCCTGGCATAAATCCAAACTGCATTTCGTCAATCTTCACTTTCTTCCTTATCCTCCTATCCTTCCTTCCTTTAGCCTTCCTTCCTTTTCCTTATCCTTTTCCTTATCCTTTCCTTACCCTTTTCCTTATCCTTTTCCTTATCCTTCCTTTTCCTTATCCTCCTCACCCTTTCCAATACCTTCATTCCTTGCTCCAATAACTTTATCGCTCGATACGAGCCACAGTCCAGAGGGTCACCTTTCCCCTTGTATAGAGGGACGAGGGTACTCAGTTCCCAATCCACTGGAATGCGGCCTTCTTTCACCACCAGATTACAGATCTCTGTCATTCTCTTCACACCCCAATTTCCCGCTGCCTTCAACATATCTCCCACAACTCCCGTCGGCCCTCCCGCTTTTCTACTCTTCATTGCTTCTGTAGGGGAAGTAGTGGGGGAGACTCAAGACTCCAATGACCGGACACAGGTTTTACAAAAGGTCTGGTTTATTAACTGGTTATTCACTTCATTCCAATTACCAAATAATACCGCTTAATTCAATGGACCAGGTTAACTCTTTTCGCATGGTCCTTCTCGTTCGGCCGATGTTCCTCCGCCACTCCCGTCGGGCAGAGGGTCTGATGATGAGTCCTCGTCCGTTCCGTCGGTCAGAGCTTCTTCTCACAAGTTCCCTTGACTCAACGTTTGCTCTCGTTTATATGGACAAACTGGACTTAATCCCCTGTCCGCTGAACGTTAATCCTTTCTCCGCTAATGCCCCGAGGTCATGCATGCACCAAGTCCTGGCATCAGCTCGCTCCCCTCCTGCTGTGAGTTCCATTTACCAAACGATAGGGGGGTGCTCCAGCCAGGGGCTGTGACCAGGTGGACAAGAGATTATCATGTTCGGGCACATTCCTGACACTCATTTACGAACTCGGCTTTCACAGAGTTTGCAGGTAAAATGTATCTGCTTCGTTACCAGTGTTAATTAATAAGTTACCAGTGCCAATTAATAAGTTACACTGAGTTACACTTCCACAATTCCCTCATCTTTTTGTTTTTGTTTATATTAACCATTAATCTAAACATCAATATAAGTAAACAATCAATCACTACAAGTAAACATCATTACAAGTATAAGTAAATAATCAATCACTTTGGTAATCAAATTCCCTTGGGCATACACCGTCATCCTGCAAGAATCACAAAACATTTCGTTGGTCATTGACTCCTTCCATATCGTTCAATCTATTGCATTTGCATCACAAATATATTTTCAAAACAACACTTCACCATCACCAAGATACAACAATTTCACTTCATTTTCAAGTTTTGTAAAGCATCTGCACCATCTGGCAAAAACGTTTGCCTCCACACAAATGTTGACTTTGTTTGAAAGGAAGGGCTGATCACTTGTGTTTGAATCCTGGTATGAAACATTTTCTCCTAATGTCTTCATAGCTCCTGCACTACTTCGTGTAGGATTTCGCTGTTGTGGTAACATTGCGGAGTCATAGACTGACCCTGCTCTCCTTGTAGCATTCTTGCCACTTTTTGCTGTAAACCATAGTAATTCCTGAACAAGGCCTTCACCCAGTTGTAGTCGACTTGCCTCCTCCCTCATTGTGAGTGGGCAGCAAGTATTGGTGTGACGTTGATTGGCCAGCAAGATGTGGAACAGGGATGCCGGATGCATCCACAATGATGTTGGGACCATGGTGTTCAGGTCATTCATGGTCCTTACCAGGAGCAACCAGCAGAATCGTGCACAGCTGTTGTGACAAGGGCACAGCCGTTTTTTGCAGCTCCATGCTGGTTCCCCGGACGTTGGTGAAGTAATAACATATGTCCCCGCATTTCACAGAGGTTGCAGGTAAAATGTTGTTGTCCTGCAACTTCTGATGTGGTGAATGTTCGAAGCCTTCGAACAAGAGTAAGTGATCGCCTTTCTTTCATATGTTGCAGTGTGATCCAGGCAAATGGTCACATAAATTTCCTTGGTGAAGGTAAGCATTCATCTCCAAATTACACGGGAGAATGTCTTCATCATTCTTTGAGAAAGAGGGTGTATGCCACGATTAACTTCATTTTTTAGCCACAAATTTTCTTTCTCGAACTTCTTCCCAATTCCGTTAGCAATCCCTCCAAAATGTGATCTCGTCTTATCCTTATGCTCAGTCACATCTGAATCTGCTTTCCGCACACACTGAATCAGATAGGGTACATCTTACCATGAAATCAGCATAATCATGTATATCTTCCGACAGTTTCACATTCAACAATTTGTTGTTTTTCCTTAACACAAAAGTTATATTCATTTATATGCGTCACACAAATAATATTCAATCAGGTATGTATTTTATTACTAAACTAAGAATAGCATCCACAATTGCTTTCAGGTTAATATAGTTCAAAAATTAACTCATGCAGGTATTTTAGCACTACTCTAAGAAAATAAATTGTATATGATTACAATCACAAACGGGAATACCTAATTCCCAACAACAATTTTCCCAAACCAACAAATTAAACATAATGTATTATTACCATAATTCCTCTCCACTTTTTCTTTTCCCTCTTTTTTTTTTCCTAACAGTGTGTCACTCGTGGTGATATGAGTTCACTGATATTGTAATTGACACAACTCATAACATTGTCGTTATGCCATTATCTTAATTCTACTGTATTCACTATTCATTTGCAACATCACTTGATTCATTCTTTTAATCTCGGTATTATTTATATCATCATAACAATCTTTCTATTTTAGGTCCATATTTGTTTCTATTCTTATCAACCTCCTACGGTTTATCAATTTGTTCCAAAACACTGCAACCAAAGGTTTTAACCAAAGCTCTACCAAACTATTTCCAATTTGAACTCAAAATGCTAATTAAACAACAATTCAAAGAATTAACTTCAATGGGTCAACAAACTCATTTTATAAACAGATCTAATTTTCCCATCCAATAATTTTCCTTGCCAAATGTCATATTGCAACACTTTAATAAACCTTCGAAAAATGTCTCCCAAATCAATAAATTCCCTTTTTACTTCCCAAATACTCATCTGTAAATTACATATTCAATTACAGTTTTTCCCTATTTGTTCGGCCTAAATGGCCACCGAAGTGGCTGCCAACATGCAGTACCGTTTTTATCTACCAAGCAAGTATTCGTCCACATAAGATCTCTACCAAAATGTTGTTTGTAAAAAACAAATCTGGGATTTCTGATTACATGGATGCACACTCTCAGGACATTTCAGGCTGCTTGTTAACAATCCACTACGATAAATTAATTCCTTTACCCACAATCAAATAATTAGTACAAATTGAGGATATTATCCCTATCACATTCATTTATAGATTCATTATGTTGGATCTAAATTTTCTCCCACTGCTGCAAGGAAGAACAATAGCTCTAATAAGTCTTTGTAATATCTCACTTCATTTACCCAGCATCGAAGAATTTATTTACTATCCATTCCCATCTGTTAACCAGTGACTTTGTTTGAACTCCAAAACTTAATTTGATGAATCCCATGTGTACAGCTACCACTTATTGAAACCCATACTTTTGTAGAAAATATCCAAGTAAGTGTTTTTATTTTAAACCCCCTTAACTGTTGCTCATCCATTTCTATGCACCCAGTGAGTACTACTGACACCAGTATGCCAATATAGGTGTGCGAGTTTAACAAATATGTTGCAGGTACACGTGACATCGCGTTCTGAGTATAAATAACATAACAGCGCGTTCATGGCTGCCCCTTGGTTTAAGATTCACAATGCATTCCGTTTTAAAACTCACAATAGTTCAAATCAGCAATATTTTCTTTACTATTTTCCCATATCATCTATGCCTAATACACATCCATACATGCAGCACAATTTATATGCTGATAAAATTCAAGTTTATATATATATATATAAATCCATGAGCAGAGTATTCTGGGAAGTCAGTGTAAGACCTCTCCCAAATTTGGATAATTTTGTACTCCCTCATTTCCTTTTATGAAGCTCATATCCATAAATAGATGTTATTCTCATATAAATTCTATCAAAAATGGAATCCCAAAATTACTCACAATTTTACTATTAATTAATGGCTGCTCATAACCCAGCACATCAAATCTTTATATTCCATTTCCCTTGACAAAAGAGATAATGTTCATAATCAAATTATATTTCTATTTTATTTTACGGATTCTCTGGATATTCAATCCCATCCACATAAAACTATCCATTTCCAGACAGGCACACTGTCAGTGTCAACAATCTTGTAAGATTGATATACAAAACAACAAAAACAAAAACACTAACATTGACACACATAAACACACACACACATGCATTATGCGTATTTGTTTGCGTTGGAACCATTATTTACAGATCAAGATGGGTGTCAATTTTATTTCAATTTCATAAAATTTGTCCTTCAATTTTATAAATGCTAATACACAAATAGACCAAAAAGTTTATTCTTAGAAAACCCCTATAATGTCACATTGAAATTACCCTTTCAGTTCCCACCATAATTTATCCAAATTTGACTACACACCCATTTGCATGTCAGTCGACCACTGACCTATCAATCATGCGGAACACTAGTCCGAAATTCCCACCTGATCATCATGTGACTCTTGTCACTTAGTTTCAAAAATTTGCAAAGCAATTGTTCCAACTTTGTAAATTTAAAATTGTGTGCCCAACATAAAAGATCCAATTTCGGCATTTGATCAATTAATTACTAATTTGCTTACAAGCAAAAGAAAGAATGAATAATTCTTGCTCCGAAAACTTTTCAGACCCAAGAATCATCGACAGTTATTCATGTTTGTCCAGTAATCTAATTTGTTGAGGCCAATCGTCATTTGGGATTTGTCGCAATGAAGGCCTAATCATTGTCTGAGGTATCGGTCAGCACTGGTACCCTTGATCTTGGTTTACCCTATTAACTTGTCTTCCTTTTGGTATACGGACATCCTCTTTTCCAATGTCCCATCCGTCCACACTTGAAACACCGGTTTCTGTCGTTGCCTGGGCTGTGCACCTGTGCACTTGTATTGCTGGGCTGCATCTCTTCATCCCTGAGTTGCCACTGCAATCTCTCGTTATCTCCTGAAACACGAAAAAATTATCTGTACCGTCCTTTTTGGGGAGACAACTGGAAATCAGATGGGACAATTGTCACTTTCATTCCTAATTTCGAGGGCAGTTGTGCATTTGTCTCCTCCACTGTATCCTGTATCCTTTTTATTTTAAATTCTAGATCCGTTATCCGTTCTTGCTGTTCCCGTTGTCTGGATTCACCATCCCAAAGATGGAATGCAAGCCAGTCTACCGTTAGATTCTGTCTCTTTCTGGCTTTCAATCTTTGTTCTAATCTTTCCAATCGACTTCGCTCAAATGTACCATCTCTTGGAAACTCCTCATCATGTCCCTTTGTCCACAAATACCAATTCTCGACCTGCCTTATAGCTTCGGCACCATAACGGTCGTACATATGATGTGTACAAGTACCTTTTTGTGGAATCTCTGGTTGTCCTTGTGTATTCTTGCAGGCTCCATTTCCCATTCTGCCTTTTATCAAAGTAGCGTTGGATGTGTTGTAGTTTGTTCCTCTAAAGCTTCACTCGTACCTCCAGGAAGGGTCTCTCCACCTGTTCACACGGTGATTTCCAGAGAATCTCCCTCAGCTGTGGCTTTTGCACAATCCAATCTCACAGATCAGTATTTGCAGATGAGCCGGAGGGTCAGTATGAAATGGGTGAATCCTCAGGTGTCCACTCTGTTGACGGGGAAATCACACAATGGTAACCGCACATATATATCTGTATATAAACTCACCACCTTGCTCAATTTTCCCAGGTTGTCTCCACATTGATAATATCTCGCAAAGATATCAAAGCTTCTTTCTTGAGACCGCATTTTCATCAATCAAACAATCAATATATTCAATTCAATTTATTCAGTTCAATTTATTCAGTTAAATTTATTCAATTAAATTCAATCAATTAGATTCAATCAATTAACAATTCAATCAATTATTCAATTTCAATTAATTCATCAATATTCATCAATAAATCAAATTAATCATTTTGGATGACTCCTTGCATAAGCCCTTTCCCCAATGATGTCAGGACAGGTCCATCCATTGACTGAGATCGAATCTCATCGGTCGTCACCTCTGGTTCGTACCTCATGTTAATTGATGAATCACCGTCCTGTCCTAGGGTCATATCTGACATATTTCCCCATTTTGCCTGGTCTCCACAAATTTTCTTTGCAACCACTAAAGGCAACTCATCCTTCATTCGTGAGACAGCCAAAATGGATGGCAGATATTAAAGTTCTTTGGGAAAAATATCTCATCATTTTTCTTTTAATAGTACCCAAATCTCTTGGCAATATAAATTTCGTAAAACTCCTGAAATAAGACTGTAAAATTCCTTCAATCATGCTAAATTTTGAAAGTCCATCGCTTGTAATACCCAATTTATCCCATAGGGCTTGAAAGTTCTTTTCCAAGTTCGTGCAATCATTCTACATTTGAACCCTATGATATCATTCATAATAATCATCATGATTTTATAGTCATGGTCCTATCATAATCATCTATTTAAAACGAACATTTCCTTTATCACCACAGCTATGTGGTATAATCAACAATAGAATAAAACTGTACATAGCAACAGGCTACCTCATGGCCACTTAGTATACCTATTGACAATAAGTCATAACAATATCGAATAATCATTGAACAATTCAAAAATCGCTTCCACTGCTCCAGCCGCAGCATTCGTCATTTTGTCTGCTCGTCCGCATGACCAAAACGAAATAAAGGGAGCTCAACCATTACACAGCGCTTTTAATGGCGCATGCCATAGGACCTCAACGCAATTTCGACTCGGCCAGCAAACGAGCAAATTTTGCAGGATGTTAACTGGAATTAGTCGTGAAAATATATCCAAAATACACAAAAAATACACACCCACAAAAATAAACAACAAACCCAAACAAACCCAAGGTCGACCCTCTTACACAGTAAATTACATCATTTCAGCATCGTATTGATTGCTGAAATATTCCAGGGTTTATACACACCTTAAAAGAGGTATGCGTGGTGTTGCCCCCTCCCACGTTTATTCCAGGGTTTATACACACCTTAAAAGAGGTATGCGTGGTGTTGCCCCCTCCCACTTTTAATTCCTCATTAAATTCGTCATTAAATTACTCATTAAATTACTTATTAAATTACTTATTAAATTACTTATTAAATTACTCATTAAATTACTCATTAAATTACTTATTAAATGACTCATTAAATTACTCATTAAATTACTCATTAAATTACTTATTAAATTACTTATTAAATTACTCATTAAATTACTTATTAAATTACTCATTAAATTACTCATTAAATTACTCATTAAATTACTCATTAAATAACTCATCAAATTACTTATTAAATTACTCATTAAATTACTCATTAACTTAACTTACATAGTTTCAGCATTGTATTGATTGCTGAAATATTCCAGGGTTTATACACACCTTAAAAGAGGTATGCGTGGTGTTGCCCCCTCCCACTTTTAATTACTCATTACATCGTTTCCATTAAAAAAACATCGCTTCTACTGCTCCAGCCGCAGCATTTGTCACTTTGTTTGCTCATCCGCATGACCAAAACGAAATAAAGGGAGCTCAACCATTACACAGCGCTTTTAATGGCGCATGCCATAGAAACTCAACGCAATTTCGACTCGGCCAGCAAACGAGCAAATTTTGCAGGATGTTAACTGGAATTAGTCGTGAAAAATATATCCAAAATACACAAAAAATACACACCCACACAAATAAACAACATTTATTCCGTTCAACAGAACAAACATTTCCTCTATCATGACATGCATGTCTTCAAAATTATATGACCAAGAGAGAAAAAAGTAAAACTAATTAACACTGCGGGCAGTGATGATCCGGGGACCATACCGCTCCATCCTGATTGGACGAGTGCATGCTAGAGTCGTTAACAACGACAGTCCAGATCCGATTGTTCAAAATTTCAACTCAATCGATCGAAAAATGAACGCAGGGATGCATTTTAAAGGTGCAGTGGCACTAACTGAGTTGCCACGAATATGGCCACGAAATTGCCAATATGGCCATCACAAAATATTTTCCTTAATCAATTGGCTCATAGCATAACCAATCTGCAAGTATTTCCTCCGAAGATGTATCTCTGAGGACTTTTAATTAAATAAGTCATTTATAAATCAACGAGTTAATTTATTGAATGATTAATCAATAAATCAAAATTTCCTTGACAGCCACATCACTTGGTCAGTGTCATGTCCAAATATCAGCTTCCTTACTCAAAAGGTGCCTGAGTTAATGTAATGTAATTACTGTAATAAGATTACTGCAATTACTGTAATGATTACTGTAATTACTGTAATTACCGGAACTGTAATTACTGTAATTACCTCGTGAATAACTCGTGAAATAACTCGTGAATTCTTATCCGATTTACTTAACATTTGAGTGTCCCCAAAACGTTGGAGCAAAACGTTGCAACAACGAAAGTGAAACGTTGTAGCGACGTTGTGGAAACGTCAGCAAAACATAACATTTGAATGTTCCCAAAACGTTGGAGCAAAACGTTGCAACAACGAAAGTGAAACGTTGTAGCGACGTTGTGGAAACGTCAGCAAAACACAACATTTGAATGTTCCCAAAACGTTGGAGCAAAACGTTGCAACAACGAAAGTGAAACGTTGTAGCGACGTTGTGGAAACGTCAGCAAAACATAACATTTGAATGTTCCCAAAATGTTGGAGCAAAACGTTGCAACAACGAAAGTGAAACGTTGTAGCGACGTTGTGGAAACGTCAGCAAAACACAACATTTGAATGTTCCCAAAACGTTGGAGCAAAACGTTGCAACAACGAAAGTGAAACGTTGTAGCGACGTTGTGGAAACGTCAGCAAAACATAACATTTGAATGTTCCCAAAACGTTGGAGCAAAACGTTGCAACAACGAAAGTGAAACGTTGTAGCGACGTTGTGGAAACGTTACCACAACCCAACATTTGAATGTTCCCAATTTATCCCATTAAAATCCCATTAAATCCCATTTAAAATCCCATTAAAATCCTATTAAAATCCCATTAAAATCTTATTAAAATCCCATTAAAATCTTATTAAAATCCCATTAAAATCCTATTAAAATCCCATTAAAATCTTCAGACAAAACACTAGCAATATTATTCCTAGGACTAAAATTACCAGGACCATTATCAAACATTTATCAAAATATTAGGACCATCATCAAACCAATGAATGACTCAATCCTTTAATGACTACATCCAAACCCAGACATTTTGAGTTCCGTAACTTTAATACTTCAAATTTTCCATTCCTTCCCTTCCTGATCCTTAGATGTAGGGATGGGTTCTTTTTAGGATCATGTTGCATCGAGCATTATTTCCAAAACAGTGTGAACATTAAACCACACCATTACCTCTGTCATCCCACCATTTACACCAGCTTTTCCATGATGTCGCGATATGACCCCATAATCCCACAAAACTCTTCGTTGCTTTGACATCCAATATGAAAATTCTCATTTAACCTGTTCAAAGAACGTCCATTTCGCTAAATCGAACCAACCACAACCTTCGCCATTAATATCTATTGTAAGCGTGCCGAATCAGTAAGCATCACCCCTCCTATGAGCCTCGACCAGAGGGTGGTTGTTACTCACAAACACTCGTCGCTAGCTGTTCCATTGTCTGCCGATTCCCACTCTGCTGCCGATTTCCACTGAGCCATCAGAGTGGAATTTGGAATTTTTTTATTTCTCTGAGCTCATGAAAGTGGTGACAATGGGTGGTCTGCCATTGCTTTCCACAAAAGTATCTTTCACCTTTCAATAAAATATTTGTACCAACCAAATCTGCGAGTATGGGGCGCAGAGAAAATACACAAAAAGCAACAGCCCTGGCTTTGCTTCCTGGAAGCTTCCTGGAAGCTTCCTGCAAAACGCTTTGCTTCGCGCAAAACGTCCGCCTATGGGAACTAGAGGGAGGGGAGGGAGAAGGAGCGGGAGCAAGAGACAGGGTGCCGGAATGGACATGAGGGACAATGAGGGACAGTGAGGGAGTGTTGGTATGCAATTTTCATCCCACGGATCCTATGGACCCACGGCTTTCGTCCTACACAATTCCGTTTAATTTGTCTAAATCCGACCAGTCGTTCCAAAGATATAAGCCGTTTTGTCGCAATACCATAAATTGGAATGAGGTAAAATATATATATATATAAATATAATTCCATTTCCCGGCTCCCTGTCGCACGCCGAGCAAGTCGAGTGCTTTGAACAAGTGCAAAAAAAAAAACTACTTTACACGTGTACGGGTGTGTAAACGAGTGTACCGGCCTTACACGTCTTGGAAGCAAATGGTCGCATGGTGCACGCATGCTCCGTTTGCTCCCAGGTCACAGTAAGGCCTTTAATGACCAGCGCCGACCTGGTGCATTTTATTTAGAAAGCGCAAAAAATACGTATTTACAGAAATCATTTAGAAAAACACGAATAATAGGTACAATCGTTTATCGAAGTACCATTCGTGACTTCATATCATCTATATCGCGGCATCGGTGCGCAAGGAACCCCCAGGACCACCTCCTCCCCCATGTATGTACAAAACTATTTCCAAGTTCGTAAATCATATTGGACAAAAACAAGCCACACTCACCTTTTAAAGACTTGTTTGTACAATTGATGCCAGCGGTGCCTCCAAATTGTAGGGGAAGTAGTGGGAGATACTCAAGACTCCAATGACCGGACACAGGTTTTACAAAAGGTCTGGTTTATTAACTGGTTATTCACTTCATTCCAATTACCAAATAATACCGCTTAATTCAATGGACCAGGTTAACTCTTTTCGCATGGTCCTTCTCGTTCGGCCGATGTTCCTCCGCCACTCCCGTCGGGCAGAGGGTCTGATGATGAGTCCTCGTCCGTTCCGTCGGTCAGAGCTTCTGCTCACAAGTTCCCTTGACTCAACGTTTGCTCTCGTTTATATGGACAAACTGGACTTAATCCCCTGTCCGCTGAACGTTAATCCTTTCTCCGCTAATGCCCCGAGGTCATGCATGCACCAAGTCCTGGCATCAGCTCGCTCCCCTCCTGCTGTGAGTTCCATTTACCAAACGATAGGGGGGTGCTCCAGCCAGGGGCTGTGACCAGGTGGACAAGAGATTATCATGTTCGGGCACATTCCTGACACTCATTTACGAACTCGTCTTTCACAGAGTTTGCAGGTAAAATGTATCTGCTTCGTTACCAGTGTTAATTAATAAGTTACCAGTGCCAATTAATAAGTTACACTGAGTTACACTTCCATACTTCTATCGCTTCCTCAACTTCCTTCTCGGTTATCTTCTCTGCCGGTCCTAAACTGGGTTACTCTCTATGTTGCCTCATCCTACTCTCATCCCCTTCATTCTTTCCATTCAAGAGTATTTCCATACATCTCTCCCATCTTCCTTTAATTCCATCTGGGTCCACAACGCTTTGTCCCACTTCATCCTTCAAGCAACTCACCACCATCACATCACACCTCTTTCGCTATCTGCTTTGCAATCCTGAAGACCGCTCTCTGACCCTCTTACAAATCCAAGCGTTCTCCGTACATTTTCCTACATGCCTCCTGCGCCTTTGCTACCGCTTTCTTTGCAGCCTTCTTGGCTGCCTTATAATTTCATGCTCTGCCTTTTCTGCTCCCATACCCTTCGCCTTCTGCCACTCCTTGAACTTCTTCCTCTTCTCGTCAATCCTCTTTCCAACTTCATCATCCCACCACCATGTTTCCGAGTGCCTCGGTGGTCCTTTTGTCCATCCACATACCTCACCAACGGCTCCCAACAGACTATCTTTCATTGACATCCAACCACTTTCAAGCTCAACCACATCATCCTCTACCATACTCAGCCTCTCTTTTAATGCCACCCTCACTGTCACCTCTTTCAACCTCCACACCTTCATTCTCGGTTGGTACTTCACCCGCCGAGCTCTCCTCGCACCTTTCACCCTTATGTCGCAGACAACCAAGTGGTGCTGTGAAACAGCCTCCTCCCCCAGGATCACCTTTGTGTCCCGGAGGTGCTCCCTATCTTGCCTATGCACCAGCAGGTAGTCAACGGTTGTCGTCGACCCACCTGACGTGTATGTAACAAGTTTATTATCTTCTTTCTGGAACTGAGTATTACAAATCAACAAATCAGCTCCATCAGCATACTCCAAAATCCTTTCACCTTCTCCATTTCTCACACCATATCCGTAAGCCCCACGAACTACCTCAAAACCGTCCATACTCCTTCCCACATGTCCATTTAGGTCTCCTCCTACCACAACTTCCTCATCTTTCACGTTTTCCATCAGCTTCTCTATCGCACACCAGAACTTGTCCTTCTCTTCATCGCTCCGACCAACCTGCGGAGCATATCCCGAGATGACATTCACCAAGAGCTTTCCAATCATCATTTTCATCATCATCAACCTATCACTCACTCTAGTCACACTCACCACACTGTCTACAAACTCCTCAGAAAACAGGACACCAACACCATTCATGACTTCTGGGCACCCTTGCCACACAAACTTGTATTTCTGTCCCTGCCTACCCTTCACCATTCTCACACCACTTCCCTTCCATCTCGTCTCCTGCACACAACACATGTCCACTCTTCTTCTGACCAATACTTCCACCACTTCTCCTGATCTCCCTGTCATTGTCCCTACATTCCATGTCCCAAACCTCAGAAACCGATCTCCACGTCGGGCATCAGATGTTTCGTCGTTATAAATGGAGTGATTTCCACCCTTGCTTCGATCGGGTTCCCCACCTTGTGTTTTGACGAGAGGGAGTGGGGTCCCCCACGGGGTACTTCGGGCTGTACCCTGCCCATATGTAGTTGTAATTGTCATGGTTCTCTTTTTGAGGCAATGTTTTTATGGCCGGATGCCCTTCCTGACGCCAACCCTTTTAGTCGCCTCTTACGACATGCAGGGATATGGTGTACGTATTCTAAACCGGGGTACACACCGGGGTAAATATCCTTTGTGATAAGGGCCAAAAACGATACATAACAGGCTTTCTCAAAAAGTTGTGGGCGGATGATTTTGATTAAATGTGATTCTGTATTGTGATTTTCTGCTCTACTCTGGGATACAAAACGTAAACTGTTCATCTGGTGGAGGTATGCTCTCTACTGAGTGCCCTTCTAGTTGGGTTGTCCTTCCGTCCGTCCGTCCATCTGTATGGGCTAAACCTCGTTTTTCTTAGCAACCATATGTCCGATTGAGACAAAACTTTCAGGGTAGGAGTGACACCCATGCAGAATGTTTTTATGATAATTGTGACGTCATATGTCACGTGGTATGGCAGCCATCTTGGATTAAAAGCAAATAATTAAATAATTATTTCTCGGAAACCGCTGAATGGAAAAATTTGAAACTTGTTCCCTATGTTTTACAATTACAAGTCCGGCCATGAAAAACTTCCATTAACTAACAATAACCAGCATAACTGCCGACAGAACCCTGAACGTTCTCGATCGGCAACTAAACCCTGCCTCCGGAGGATCGTAACCGGGAGGTTACATTTGATCTTCACTTCTCCCTGAGCTTCATCATTGGTCATGGAGACACGGGGTGATTTGATGGGGCTTGGGATTGGACAGAGTGACGTAATCGAGAAGGTTCAAGAGGAAGGAAGAAGAAGAATCTGACTCTCTCTCTCTCTCTCTCTCTCTCTCTCTCGCTCTCTCTCTCTCTCGCTCTCTCTCTCTCTCTCGCTCTCTCCCTCTCTCTCTCTCTCTCTTGGCTGGTTCTTGCATGAGCAGGGCACGATATTGCTCTTGTGTTGTGTGGACTTTTGGTGCTTTGGAGGAGGAAGGAGGTTGTTGCGGCCGTCAAAGAGGAGCAATAGGGCGGTGGTTTGCGGGGCTCATGGCGCATAGGATGGAGAGAGAGAGGAAAAAGAGGGCCGTCTTCACAGCTCGCTCGATGGCTCTGTGCGCGTCGCCGTCGTCGGCTCGGTGCCATATTGGGTGCTCAGGCGCAGGAAGCGTTGGACTTGGCCACCACTGTGGACTGCACCAAACAATCTCGTTGGGACGCCAAAGCTGAGTGCCGGCCGGCTGAAGACATTTGGTTTTATTAGTCCCCTACCGGTGTACACCGGAGGGGACTATAGGTTTGCACGCCGTCCCTCCGTCCGTCAGTCTGTCAGTCCGTCAGTCCGTCACGCAGAGAACAGTTTTCCGGACTTTTTTTTCTAAACGCTTAACGCTAATGATTTCAAACTTGGCACATGGTTTCCTCATGATAAGTTACAGATCAAGTTCGAACGTCACGACGTTTCGATCATTTTTGACAAAGTTATGGCACTTTGAACTTTGGGAATTCTGATAATTCTGATGATCCTTAACTCAGTGCCATTTTAAGTTTTAATTTCCTTTAAAAAAGATTTTCTCTGTAATAATAGGACCGATTGAGATCAAATTTTCACCATAGGAGGGACTCGGTCTGTAGAATATTTTAATGGTAATTATGACGTCACAGGTCACGTGGTTCGGGCGCCATATTGTTTTTCGTGAAAACACGAAAACCCTCTGCAACGGCTGAACAGATCGAGGCCAAACTTTGCAGGCAGAATCGCATACCCATGACGAACAAAAAAGTCAGCGAGCATGACGTCATGCATCACATGGTTTCAGAGTTATGACGTTTTTAAGCATGAACCTTTAAAACCGAGCCCCTCCCTCATTTTTGATCCAATCGAGGGGAAACTTCACAGATCTGTTCCGCATGTCAGTCTACTAAAATGTCCTTTTGGAATTTGCGATAGCTCACGTGGTTTGGCAGATATCGTTAATTAAACGAAAATATTTTTAAAATGTATATCTCTTGAATCGCTTTATTGATCGACGTGAAACGTCACACTATAGTAGAAGTCATGAAGAGTAACAAGTGTGCAAAATTTCAAGATGATTGGATGTACGGTCTGGAAGGTAGAAGTTGTTATTGCTTGAAGAAGAAGAGGCATCAGGTGTGCGGATTTAATTATTTATCACATGTACAGACTCAAAGCATCGTTGGACACGACCTGTCGCGGTCATTTTAACCTCAAATAAAATTCTAATTTAAGATTTGTCAATAGCTGAGGTATATTAACAAACGAATAAAACAGATTTGTTCAAATTCTGACTTTTTTTAACTCGATCGCATTTGACAGAGTTGTGACAAGCTGAGGAAGAAGAAACCTCGCATTGTCTTCTCCAATGTGCCATAAAAAAAATGGATATCTCTTGAATCGCCAGTACCTCAGACCGTGAGTTGGTAATAATTTATATAATTCACACAGTGCAATACGTGCAGGCCGCTCAACGGAGCGACCTTGCGGCTTATCAACGAGGCGAGGCGTGACACACGTGTCTCAGCATACCTCAGATCAAGTTTGAAAACCAGCATCAACCGTGCATAAATTTGCATATTCGATCATTTTTGACAAAGTTATGGCACTTTGAAGTTTGGTAGGGAACATGTATTGCAGCGCAATACTCAGAATGCTTGTTTTATTTGTTCCCTTTGTGTATGTATTTGAGTCTGCTGGAGGATCATCACAGTAGGGAATTAGATTTACCCCAACATTCATTTTTTTATTCATTGCTTTACTTTCATTAAATCATTATTGTGGCATCTTTTATTTGTTGTGTCGTCTTTCTTTGTTCGTGTGTTTTAGGAATCAAACCGTGTGCTTTGTTCAGGTAAGCACCTCGCCGCCTTCCATCCCGCACACGCCATAAAAATAACCGCCAATAATTCAGCCGTTTGCCTCGGAAATTAAAGGCCGTCCAGCTATCCGTCCAAGGCTGGTGTTCATCGGCTACGGACTTGACAGTATTATTATGCCCTTCATCGAATCATTTGGTATCTTCTCTTCACTCCACATCTTCCTAATCAACTCTACCATCCACTTTGCTCCCCTGAGCCTCAATGGCTTCATTAATCTGATCCATCTTAAGATGGCCCACAGGCTTTTCCTGTTTTCGTTTTGTCAAGTGCTTTTTTTTAACCTCCTCTCCTTCAACCTCCCTCATGAGGCCCGGCCGGCCATGCTGTCTCTCTCTCATTTTCCATACTTGGTAATCTTTCAAAGTACTCTTTCCAGTTTCTCTTGATTTCCTGCTCTCCATATGGGATCTAGCGAGCAACATCCTTCACTACATGCACTGCCCCAAGTCCTGTTTTCGCTTCTGCCTCGCTCTTGATATTCCGTCAATAGTTTTCTCACCCTTTGGTGTTTCTAATGTGTCATGCCGTTCTCGTGTGACTTCCTATCTTGCCTTATCCACTGCTCTTTGCCTCACCATCTATAACCCTTTACCATTCTCCTGCTTGATCTCTCGTTTTCCATTCTTAGTATCTATAATCACATCTTGCACTTCCTCATTCCATCGCCATGTCTCCTTTTCCTTTGTTTTATTTTCTCCATCGCTTCTCCCTGCCATATTTTCAGCGACTGTAGTAAGGGTTTATTTTATATTCTTCATATTCCTTCTACTTCTCGGGCCAACCCAAACTGCCAACATTTAAAAATGTTGAACGTGGCATTCCTCCTGTTGGTGGTTGTTGTCTTTGGCAAGATACTTTTTGCCTTTCTCCAGGCTGAATCCTCACTGTAGGTCTTTAGTATATGGCATTCTGCTTTTTTGAACTCGCGACAGTTCTGGTGACTTTAGAACGTCCCACCAGAAAGCGCTACTCCATTCTGGAGCCATATTATCACCCATGAGGACTGTTGCTTAGACCCCATTCGAACTCCTTTCGAGACTGTCCCTTAAACGGTATCATTATCGTGCTACCCCCATGGCACAATCCACATGGATTGCAGTACACCCAGAACCTTCATGTTGGTATTGCAGTGGTGTATTCGACTTCACTTCAAATGATGTGATGTGGCCAGGCATTGCCGCTCGGACAGCCTGCCAAGCCTTCATACAATACATATGGGTTTTCATCCCAAAGGATAACAACACAATGTGCCAACTGGAAGGAAAACGCAGTCAACAAGCACACTATTGATTGCACATGTTGCTTTGGATGGATACTTTTGTGACAAGGAGCAAGCAGGCTTAGGTTGTACTAATGCTATTGTAGATACACTGTGGGAAGTAAGCCTCCTGAAGGGTCATCACAATGAAACGTGACATGAAGGACATGTTTGAACACCCAAGTTGATGGCTATTGGACAATAAGCAATAGAAGCAGGACGTGAAGATCAAAGAGACTCAAGGCTGGACACCCAGCTGCCTTTGAATCATGCTGCACCCGAAAACATTGATGTTTGTAATTGCAATTAGATGAATGCACCCCACCATCTGTGTGTGTGTGTGTGTGTGTGTGTGTGTGTGTGTGTGTGTGTGTGTGTGTGTGTGTGTGTGTGTGTTTTTTTGCATGTGTGTCTCCTTTTTATTTATTTATTATTCAGTTAGTGGGAATTTTGGGCAGCACTGCATTTTCATAGGTAGCGTTTTAGGGCCCATCCAAAGATGCCATTCAAAGGGAGAGGTGAAGTTGGAGGGAGGTGGGTGTTGTCAGGTGACCACAATGGGAAGAGGACTGCACACCTTGGTCCACAGTGCCTGGTTGCAGTCTCAAATGAAGATGGTACTTGGTGGTCAAAATGTTGGATTATGAGGCTTTCCTGCTGGGTATAACAAGGAATTTTGATGGGGAAGGAGGCCATTTGGTCCATCATGTCTGTGCTACACCAACAACAAATGAAACCTAGAACGGGTACTCGGTAGAGCGCATACCTTCGCCGCAGCTACTGTTCTGTACTTGGCATGGGAGTGTAGGGAACAGAACAACAAAAATACGATTTTGACCTTTTCGTGACCTTGACCTTGACCTTTGACCCGATTGCTCCCAAAATCTAATCAAATGTGTCCCGTATAATAACCAATCATCCCACCAAATTTCATGCAATTCGGTTGAATACTTTTTGAGTTATGCGAATAACATACACACACACACACACACACACACAGACATACAAATAAATACACAGCGATCAAAACATAACCTTCCGCTTTTGCGAAGGTAAAAATCCATCAAGCTAATTACCTCCGCCACGAAGGTGGACGGAGGTTATGTTTTCATCTGTTTGTCTGTCTGTGAGCAGGATATCTCAAAACGTTGTTGACGGATTCGGCCGAAATTTGTTGGACGGATTTTGTTTGCGACACGGACAAATTGATTCGATTTTGGTGAAGATTCGGATCTGTATATTTTATATACACTTTATCACCGCTACCTACATGCTGTACCACCCTGAATTATTTAGTTATTGATATACACTTTCCCATATTCATTACCAACACACAACTTTGAATTAGTTATTTATTTGTAGACACTTCACCATCACCGCTACTGACATACCACCTTAAATTATTTATTCATATACCTTTTACCTTTCTCCAAGATTTATTTATTGATTGCAGCTCAGTTTATGATACGAGATATTTTTTGTCACTGATCTACACATAATACTATGTGTCTACGAGATCTTTGATCATGTCAAAGTGGAAATATTTTATTTTAGAAATGTTTACAACATAATTAAAAATGAAAAGCTGAACTGTCTTGAGTCATTAAGTATTCAACCCGATGTCCCTGTTCTCTACTGTTGTTGTGCTTCCCTCTCTCTCCCCCTCTTGTCTCCCACTCCCTTTATTATATGTTCCATATGTTAGCTCTTACGTGAGCCTCAACTTGGTATACAAAAAACCTCCTTTGGTATGACACTTCAAATTGAGCTCAGGTGCATCCAATGTCCTTTGATCATACTCAAGATGTCTGTACAACTTGATTCGAGTCCACCTGTGGCCAATTAAATTGATTGGACATGATTTAGAAACAAACACACGTTTCTATATAATGTACCACAGTTGACAGTGCATGTCAGAGCAGAAACTCCAAGGTACTGAAGTTCAAGGAACTGTCCGTATAACTCTGAAATATAATTTTGAGGAGGCATAGATCTAGGGAAGGGATAAAACAATTTCTAGAGTATTGAAAGTTCCCAAGAGCGCAGTGAGCTCCTTCATTAGGAAATTGAAAGAATATGGAAGCACTTCACAAATCTCTGCAGAACTTCACAAATCTCGGCTTTGTGGAGTGGGAAAAAGTGGCCAGACAGAAGCCACTGCTGAGGAAAAAGGCACATGACAGCATGCCTGGAGTTTGCAAAAAGGCACGTGAAAGATTGAGAGCATGAGGCAAAAGATTATGTCATCTGATGAGACGAAAATTGCACTTTGGACTGAATGCAAAGAGTTACATCTGGCGAAAACCGAGCATAGCTCATCACCCATATGACACCATCCCTACCGTGAAGCATGGTGGTGGCAGCATTATCCTATGGGGATGCTTTTCAGCGGCAGGGACTGGGAGACTTGTAAGGATTGAGGGAACAAGGAATGGAGCCAAATACAGGCAAATCCTTGAGGAGAACCGACTTCAGAGTGAAAAAGACCTTAGACTGCGGCAAAGATTTACATTCCAACAGGACAATGACCCAAAGCATACAGCCAAAGCAACACTGGAAATAGCTTCAGAACAAGAACGTGGAAGTCCTTGAGTGGCCCAGCCAAAGCCCAGACTTGACTCCCATTGAGAATCTGTGGAAAGACCTGAAGATTGCTGTTCACTGATGCTTCCCATCCAACTTAACAGAGCTTGAGCAAATCTTCAAGGAAGAATGGGACAAATCTCTAAATCCGGAGGTGCAAAGCTGATACAGACATACCCAAGAAGACTCGAAGATGTAAACACTGCCAAAGATGCTTCTACAAAGTAGTGACGAATGGAGTTGAATACCGATGTAAATTTGATATTTCTGGATTTGATTTTTATTTATTTTGTAAAAATTTCTAAAGAAAAAAAAAATCCGAGTTGACATTATGGGGTATTATGTGTAGATCAGCGACAAAAAATCTCAATATAGTCCATTTTAAATTCAGGCTGCAACACAACAAAATGAGAAAAAGGCAAGGGGTCTGCATACTTTCTGAAGGCACGGTATGTGTATTAAATTGTGAGTTTTACTTAAGGTTGAGGAAACTTTACTCATTTGGTATATAATGTGTCATGCCCAAATTGGTAAGCCAAAGTAGCCACTTTGTTTTGTAATACCAGCACATTGTGAATGCACTGATCATTCCCCCATTAGATCACATCTGGCTGCGAACAGGAGATGGTGAGGCTGCGAAAGCAGGTTGGGCGCTTCGAGCGAATGGTCAAGGAGCAGCAACTGCAAATCGTGGCGTTACAGTCACAGACAAGCAAGCCCAGAAGCCTGCCTGTCAAGCCCTTTGAGACTCCTGAATACACAGGTGATGCTTCATACTTACTGAATGTCTACTTATCTTGCATGAAGTTAATGATAATGAACATTATTTGTGGAGAACAATTTAAAAACCAGTGAACTGCATATTTTTTACAAGCCTGTAAAGGCCCACAGATGAGCAGAATAGAGGGTGAAGGGTCAAAAGTTAGACAGATATTTTTGCAAGGTAATGGGGATTTGGGACATCTGACAAACGAATTTGACTTTAAGCCAGACTCTGGAGCATTGTGTTCTGCTCGGAGTCTGGTAGGTCGGCGGTTCAATTCTGATCCTGGCCCAGTTATTAGAAAGACTTCTGCAATGGTACATGCTGCTTCCTTGTTTGACATTCAGCATTTGGAGGATAGAGCACAGATCAACCCTGTGGTTTGGCATCCCATCGGGGGTGGAGAGAGTGGAGTAAGATTTCTCAATTTCTCTGAGTACGGAGAGTGAAGCTGCGTCCCAAGATGACGTCACCAGTACCCAGAGTTCATCGGGAAGTTACGTTATTTCCCCCATGGTCAACAGATGTGTTTATCAGGGGAACCCAAACCCCAAAATTTTTTTTTCTGAAAACAATTGAATATCATTAATCATGGTCTAATTTGAAGGGAATATTTTTTGAAAAATTTGGCCAATCACAAAGTGTCAAAAAGTCCTAGAGTGTCCATTTTCCATTTCACCCGTGACGTCACACAATGAAATTGCCTTGATCCAAATGGCGGATGTACAGTCACGTGAAAAAGTAAGTACACGCCATGTAAAGTTTTGACTTTTTCAACATATTTCAACATACAGCTATTTGATCTTCATTTCAACAATATGGACAGATAAAGGTGATATAATAGAACAAATATCATGAAACATTTACATTTTGTAGTCCATTGTATAATTTAAATAAACATAAATGCAAATTTTGCATGTGGAAAAAGTAAGTACACCATTGGCTCTAATAGGTGGTATTGCCCCCTATGGCAGAAACAACCTCAAGTAGGCGTTTCTTATAACTGTCTACCAGTCTCTGACATCGACTGGGAGAAATTTTTGCCCATTCCTCCTTGCAGAATTCTTTCAGCTGTGTGATGTTTGAGGGGTTTCTTGCATGCACAGCTCGTTTCAAATCCCCCCACAACATCTCGATGGGATTTAGATCTGGGCTTTGACTTGGCCATTCCAGAACCCTCCATTTCTTTCTATTCAGCCATTCCTTGGTGGATTCACTCGTATGTTTCGGGTCATTGTCATGTTGCAAGGTTCACCTTCGGTTGAGCTTCAACTTTCTGACAGATGGCCTCACATTATCCTCAAGCACCCTCTGGTACAATGAAGAATTCATAGTGGATTATATGATGGTGAGCTGCCCAGGCCCTGATGCAGCAAAGCTGCCCCAAACCATAATATTTCCACCACCATGCTTTACAGTTGGCATCAGGTTCTTGTGGTCAAATGCTGTCTTTGGTTTTCGCCAAACATGTCTTCTGGTACTGTGGCCAAATAGCTCTACCTTTGACTCATCTGTCCAGAGCACATTGTTCCAGAAGTGCTGGTCATTGCCAAGGTGTTCATTGGCAAACTTTAGTCTTGCCCTGATGTTCTTTCTGGACAGCAAAGGTTTCCTCCTGGCACACCTCCTATGTAGATCAAATTTGTGCAGCATCTTTCTAATGGTAGACTCGTGCACTTTGACATCAACAGTGGCAAGAGCTACCTGTAGGTCCCGTGATGACATTCTGGGGTTCTTATAGACTTCTTTCGGCATCTTGCGGTCTGCTCTCGGGCTGAACTTGCTGGGGTGGCCTGGCCTGAACAAGTTGGCGGTTGTTTGGAATCTTCTCCACTTGTAGATGATCTTCTGGACAGTCGAATGATTGATTTCAAATTGTTTGGAGATCTTTTTAAATCCCTTCCCAGACTCGTAGGCATCTATAACCTTCTTTCTGAAGGCCTCAGAGAGCTCTTTTGAACTAAGCATGGTGACGCCGCACACTTCAACAACAAAGAGCAAACCAAACTAAATGTCTGAGGTTTAAATAAGACAGGTTCCTCCAAGATCCTCTCTAACGATGTTCTAATCATTTGCACCTGAGCTGGTGTACCTGATTCTAATTTTAGGTATTTGAAGTAGTGATAAATGTCGGGGTGTACTTACTTTTTCCACATGCGAAATTTGCATTTATGTTTATTTAAATTATACAATGGACTATAAATGTAAATGTTTCATGATATTTGTTATATTATATCACCTTTATCTATCAATATTGTTGAAATGAGGATCAAATAGCTGTATGTTGGAATGTGTTGAAAAAGACAAAACTTTACATGGGGTGTACTTACTTTTTCACGTGCCTGTACGTTGCAAACAGTGTATTTCGAGCTTTGATTCAAATACTGATTCCACCGGCCTTAGCAACTCTGAAGTTGTTGAAATTGTATGTTGAAATTGATCAGTGGGATTTTGGAGAACCTATTGGAGACAAAATTAGTGATGGAAATGCTTTTGGATAAATTGTGTAGCAGTATCGTGCCTTGTGCGATTCAGACGAAGACTATTGTCCTGTCAGCCCGAACGGTTAACACAGCAGGGTGACGAATGGCCGTAACCTTTAAATTTTGAGGCGCGTAGCCGAAACTGGCAGGTGGTCCATCACACGCGAGTGAGGAGACCAAAGTGCTTACCTACACGGAGCTCACGGGGTTTTATCCGAAACCCACAAACAAAGAAACACGACAAAGCAAATAAAATGCACAATGATTAATTTAATGAAATTAATGCGTGGAATGAAACTGAATGGTGAGGTAAATCTATAATCCTAATCGAGGTACCTCCACACGCAGACTCAAAAACAGACAGGGGAATGATAAAATAAAATGAATTGTTTTAAAGCCGGCCAGCAACCCCGCTTTACTACAACGAGACCGCCAAATGAAGGCGCAGCACAAAGTGGCCCGAATCAGCTCGCGCGGGAAACGCACAAGATGAAGCGAAGTTCCACTCTGCGTCGCCACGAACGTGAGGGGCTCATGCGGCCGGTCCTCTTTCGCTGTTCTCTTCCCCCCCTCCCCCTTGAAACGTGACGCGGCTCCAGCTACCCTAGAAAACACCACCGGCAAACAACACCCCTGGCTCCAACATTGCAATGGTTCTATGAGCTCCGAACAATTCTCTGCATGAGCGCACATGACACAAGCCCCAGCCGAAAGCCAGCACGAGAGAGAGAATCAGTCGGAGTGATTCTTCTTCCTCTGCAATACTGCCCATGTAGCCAAGAGCTCCTCACTCTTCAAAAGCGCACACCAAAACTCACACGAGCAACATCGCACCAACACGAACATATAAAAATATGGCGCAGCTTCTTGTTCAAGCCAGAACCAGCAGAGAGAGAGAGAGAGAGTCTTCTTCCTTTTCGAACCTTCTTGCTCTGACGTCCCCCTGACGTCACCCCGACAAATCGCCGAGTTCCACTGAATCGCCCCATGGTCGGGCTCGACCAATGACGAACTTCGGGGCATGGCCTTTTTCCTTGCTCGATTGGTGGGCAGGGTTAATTGTCTATTGAGAACGTTTGGCTCTGCTCGGGAATGTTCGGGTTTCTGTCGGCAGTTATGTCGATTGTTGTTGTTTGTTAAAGACGTGGTTTTTTATGGCCGGCTTGTTATAATTGTAAAAACATAGAGGAAATCACAGGAGGCAATCACATACTGGGGAGATTAGCCTTAGATCCTACCTAATTACATACTACCACCCCCGTGTTGTGACACGTAAATGATCTTAAGCTCACAGTTTTTTTCTACCTAAATACACCGAGATTGACTTCCTACTCGCACGCGGTCCATGCTACCCAACACCATTCTATCTCCACTTTGGTATTTCATCCCCTACCCCCGCAAACGTGTAACAGTATGTTCGTGAAGATGGCGGTTTTAATAGTGCAGATGAAAAGGCCGGTCGCATGTTCACAACAAATTAGTAGGTTTGGTTTTTCCGTTCCATCGACGGTTTATCAGGGATTTTGTATTGAAAAATCAGTTATATTACTCAAGAAGAAATACGGCATGGACACAGACACTAAACGGCAACACCCAGGCACACACGGACACCACCCAGGCACACTCGGACACCGCCAACCAAATGGGTGATGAATGCTTTGTCCCACTGTCCTGTATGTTACAGGATCATCCTGTTCCAAACATTCCCGGGACGTCATTTGTGTCTGTGGTTGCGTCGTGTCCCACCATCGTGCCCGTGGCGTGTCCCACCATCATGTCCGTGCTGTGTTGTGCCGTGTCCATGCCATGTTGATATCTCACCCCAGTGGAGGTCGGAGGAAATGGCTGATTATAACGGAGGCAAATGGGGCATTTGCTCCCAGCCCCAGATTTTGACCAGCCCGAACAAAATTGAGTGAATAAATTGTTTTTATACAGCTTCTCTTTTTACAAACAAAAATGGTTGTCTGGACACAGGAAATGGTCCAAATTTGGTAATCTGTTCTGTTCTTACTATAATAGTGTGGTATGAGGGATGATGCAAGCAAGGAAGACTGTGGAGTGAATCGTGCGAGTGAGTGGTGTGTGAGCAGTGAGTGAACAGTGTAAAGAAGACCGTGAGATGTTTCATGTGAGTGAACAGTGTAAAGAAGGCCATGAGATGTTTCATGTGAGTGAACAGTGTAAAGAAGGCCGTGAGATGTTTCGTGTGAGTGAACAGTGTAAAGAAGGCCGTGAGATGTTTAGTGTGAGTGAACGGTGTATAGAAGGCCTTGAGATGTTTCGTGTGAGTGAACAGTGTAAAGAAGTCCGTGAGATGTTTCGTGTGAGTGAACGGTGTAAAGAAGGCTGCAAGATGTTTTGTGTGAGTGAATGGTGTAAAGAAGGCCGTGAGTCATTTCATCCGAGTAAACGGTGTAAAGAAGGCAGTGAGTTGTTGCATGCAAGTGAACATTATAAGGAGGTCCGTGAGGTCTTCCGAGTGAGTAAACGGTGTAACGAGGGCCGTGAGGTGTTCTGAGTGAGTGAATGGCGCAAGGTGGGCTGTGAGTTTTTCCGTGTGAGTGAACGGAATAAGTGGGGCTGTGAGTTTCATGTTTATGTGTGTGGGTAATGAATTAAATGAGGAAAATAAAAAAAATGTATTAACTCCTTCAATTCTAAATCTAAATAAGCTCGAAAGACGCGAGATTCTTTATTCAACCTCAGACAACCTATGCTCGGGAGGTAGCACTCATGTTGAGACTGGCCCGAAATATTATTTGCCCCCAGCCCTGGCAATGCTTAATCCAGCACCGCGGGAGTGGGGGGGGGGGGGGGGGGGGGCGTGTCGTGGTGAGGTGAGATCGGTCGCCAGCAGGCCAACACAGGTGTTTGATTCACCACTCAAATCACCTGTGCACATGTGCTGATAGCTCAGTAGATATGGTGTTACAGTTTATTGGTCAGGGAGATGTAAGCCATAGACAGTACAAATTTGGTGGTCGACTTCCTGGTGCGACGTCACGGATAATCGTGAAGAAGAGGATTTCAATTTCTAATCGCAAAATTACCCTCATTATAAATCGGAAATCGGAAAAGACGCATCATATCTATTTTGAGAGGTATCAAGGGATAGATTAGCGTCGAGGTGGTCTGAGAATTTGGTTTCCCCTTTAAGTCAAGGTATATACAAGGAACTTTTGTTCAGGTGGCCATTCGACCCATCATGCATGTGCTATACCAACACCAGAACCCATCACTTATCCAAACTCAAGCTACCTACAAGTCCTGTCAATATCCCTGAACTCCTCTATCTCCAATGCTTCCAGGTGCCTATCTAATTCCAATTTAAACCTAGCTAATCTTTCTGGTGCCACTACCTTTCTAGGGAGACCAACCATGCATTAACTACTCTCTGAGTGAAAGACCCTTGCCTTACTTTAATGTCCTAACTCTCCTCTTTACTTCAGGCTATGGACTCTGGTCCAATCACTGTCTATGCTGCTAAAAAACTCTTCTGCACTTAATATGTCTTTGCCCTTCATTATCTTAAACATCTCAAAATCCTCTGGTAATCGCCTCCTTTCTAATGTATAAATTCCTCTCTCCTTCAGCCATTCCTCATAGCTTTGTCTAGTTTCTCTACGCTGAACCAATGTCTGGTTTTGTGTAATGTGTGTGCGTCATTTGTGTAACAGGATCTCCATGAGCACTGGATGCTGTAGATGAATTCCATGAAAATCGTCACCCACGTGTGATTCCGTCACATTACCTGGTCTGCCTCATTGAGAGTAGTACTCGTCTGTAGCCATGTGACAGTTCTGGTTCAATACATATAATTGAATTCTCTCTGCTCTTCTTAGCATTCAAGATAATTGCCTTATATGTTCAAAATTAGAGTGCACATGGTGATTCCGTCACGATGGAATTCATGTGTAGCGTTAGACGGGATCAACAAAGTGTGAAACTGGTTAAATAATAGAAAAGATAGAATAATATAATGTGAAAACTAATAAGAAAATTTGTCTTCCAAACCCCACAGATTGCTCTGAAGTATTTAATGTAGGGTATCAACAGAGTGGCTTTTATCGCCTCCGGCCTCTTCTTGCTTCCAACGTTGTGCTGCGGTACTGTGACATGTCCGACGGTGGTGGCTGGACTGTCTTTCAACAGCGAACAGATGGCAGTATTGAATTTAACAGGCAAGCAAAGATTACTTTAAAATTGTATCATTTCAAGGAATTTCTTGCTCTTCCATGAGCCACACTCCTGTATAGAAAAAAAGAAGTAAATAAACAATGAAAGAATTTCAATTTTATTTTTAACAACGGGATTTTGGATTGCGGGTGGTCCATCACGCGCGGGAAACGGGAAAGGGTTAATAAACCTTTTCACATCACCATTTTGCATTTACATTCATAAATTACTCCTTTCTTAACACTGGCAGGCACTTCTCAGCCCACTATCGGTGGGCAATGGGCGGCACAGTCTTGGAAACGCACTTTATAATTCTTGTCATTTTTGAAAGACATTTTATTGATCACATGTACTCTTAAGATAAAGGAAGAGGATTTGCAATACCAGCTACCACTAAAGGTGGCGCTATTCCTGCCATATCAATTTTGGAGGTTTTTTTTGTTTACATAGACGAGGCCTGTGGAAGAGCTAGGACATTTAACGGATCAGGGCGTAACAGACAAAAACTGGATGCAAAGCACTCATGCATGGGGTGGACAAGATGGACAGAGAAGGAAACTCCAAGGAGGGAAAACTGGAAAATTGGAAGGAGGAGGGATGTGGAGGAGGGATTAAGGAGGGTAGAAAAGTTCATGGTTTTGGATTGACGATGATCTTTGATGGTGATGAACAGCTGTCTTGAAGGCCTAGAGGGAAGAATTTAAATTGAAAAGATGTGGAAGTTGATTCTACAGGCAGGGAAAAAGGAACAAATGAGTGGAGGTGAGCAGTGATCCTGGATTTAGATGGTTTCACCAGATGGGGGTTCATGGTAGACCATGTGAACCCTGCAGATAACGGGTTAGCGGGTGGGGGGATGAGGCAAAGTGAAATGTGATGTGAAAAACATGTCTGCGACGGCGAAGTGAAAAGCCCATCGGCTCAGCTTCATCGCTGAAGATTCCAATAATCTTAAAGGCCTTGTTTTACACATCGTCAAGCTGAGAAGGATTTGAAGTAGGGGAGCCAGCCCAGAGGGGAGAGCAGTACTCCATCAAGCTACGATGAAGGCCTTGCAGGTAGATAGGAGTTCAATGTGCCAAGGAAGGACATTGTATGACAGAGGATGTCCATATGGGGACTGGCTTTGGAGGCCAACTTTGAAATGTGGTTTGCCCAAGAAAGCTCATGGCTGAGAGTAAGACCCAGTAGTTTGAATGATTGAACTTCCTCAAAAGGATTGTTAAAAAGTAGTTGGACGGTTTACCAGACAGTTTGCCAGACTTCACAGAGAGATAGTGAGAGTGTGAGATCTCTCAAGATTGAAAGACATATTCCAAGTGTTTGGCCAGCTTGTGATTTTTTTTTTCAAGGTCGGTCTGAAGACAGGAATGAGGGATGTCCTGCCTGTCTGAAGGATTATGGATGTCATGGCAGAGGGTAGAGTCCTCAGCAAATAGATAAAGAGGATTTTCAAGAGAGTCAGAGAGATCATTGATGAAGATCAGGAATAGGACTAGGCCCAGAACCCTGCCTTGGAGCACTCCAGCCTTGACAGGGAGAGGAGATTCAAGGATTCCATTGAGTACGAGAGTAGAGGAAGTCAGTAAGCTATGTGTGGAGTTGGCCTTGGTTGCCATAGACAGAGAGTTTGGAGAATAAGGCAGAATGCCAGACTGTATCAAAAGATCGGAAGTTTAAACATTTGAATGATCGGGGGTTTAAACAGGATTACCTTTTACTTCCATATAATAATGATAATGATGAAAAGCACGAGACTTGTCCAGAGAGATGGCCCTGCTCACATGAGTGACATTGAGGGCCTCCATCCATTGTTGGGGCGAATAGAAGCAGCATGTACAAAGTAGAGTGACCTGGTCTGAATCTAAATTGGTGATCAGAGATGAGGTTGTTGGAGGAAAGGAAGGATTTAATATCAACTGCGATGATGGATTCCATGACCTTGTTGATGATTGGAAGTAAGCTGATAGGTCTGCAGTTGAGGGAATCAGTTTTTCACCTTTTTATTTAGTGCTGTGATGTTGATGGATTTCCAAGCAGATGGAAGGTGACGTAGTGCAAATGACAGGGTGAAAAGCCGGAGCGAGAGAATGTGCAAGAGCAGCAGAGCAGGTTTTTAGGACTTGTGAGCTGATGCTGTGCAGTCCAGTTGCAGAGTCGGAGTCGAGGGTTGAAAGAATCTTCTCCAGCTTCTCTGGTGCAAAAAACAGAGTCCCCCTCACCCCATAGTTGGGTACGACAGGGAATGATGGGTAACGAACAAGAGCAAGAGGTTGGGACACAAGATTTGGAATCGAACACAGAATTGAGGCATTCAGCCTTCTCACAATCGGAGTCGGCTGGAGTGGCATGTTAAGAGAGGGAAGGGATGGAAGGGGAGCAGACACCAGAAACAAACTTAACAAGGTGCCACATGGTTTTTGAGGAGGGAGACAACACACTGAGACTGAGACTATTTCCGCCATGTGTCACTTTTTGAATTTCAATGACATCCACGTTTGCTCCATTATAGTAAGACTTAACAATGATCGAAGGCTCAAGGAGGAGCTTCTACATACTCGTCTATCACATGCAGGACAAAGACGTTAGTGTGGTATATGGGATTTGATCCTGGGTTCCCTGCTTCATGAGCCATCGGTTCGGATAGGAAATGCTGAACAGTCCAACTGAGTTGTTGAGCGGAACACCTGACAAGTTAGTACATTTTTTTTTTTTTTTTTTTTTTTTGTATACTGAATCGAGGCTCGTGAAAGAGCTAACATTTATTTCACAAACAAATCAACCAGACAAACAAAATATACAAAAAGAGGGAGCGGAAGACAAGATGGGGAGAGAAGGGGAAGCACACAACCACAACATTTGAGAGCAGGGAGAAGTGTGGGAGGGAGAGGGCTTTGGGGCAGGAGGCGTGGGAAGGGGGGGGGGGGGGGGGGGGAGAGGTATAAAACACAAAGGGACCGAAATTAGTGGGGGTAGAAAAGATCAAGGTTTTGGATGGGGGAGGATAAGAGATGGTGGTGAACAGCTGTTTTAAAGACCTGGAGGGTGGAGTGGGATTGAAGAGAGTGAGGGAGTTTGTTCCAGAGGCAGGAGAAAAGAGGAATGAAGGAGTGAAGGTGAGCAGAAAGTCTTGATTTTGGCAGTTTAAACATAAGAGGGTTGCAGGCAGATCTTGTGCGACCTATAGGAATATTTGGGGGACAGAGCCCAGAGAGAGCTGGGGGGGCAAGGCCAGAGAGGAGTCGGTAGAAGACGGAAAGACCACCAACCTGCCTGCGGTGAGTGAGTGAAAGGCCCTTGGAGTTAGCTTCATCGCGGGAGATTCCAATGATTCTGAACGCTTTGGTTTCAACAGCGTGAAGACGAGCTAGGTATGAGGCAGGAGCACCAGACCAGAGGGGAGAGCAGTATTCCATAGAGCTGCGGATGAAAGCCTTGTATGTGGTGAGGAGCTCAGGTGTGCCAAGGAAGGACTTCGCACGACAGAGGATGCCCAGTCGGCGACTGGCTTTGGAGGCCAGATTTGAAATGTGGTTTTCCCAGGAAAGATCATGGCAAATAGTGAGACCCAAAAGCTTGAGTGACAGAACTTCTTGGAGAGGATTATTCAGAAAGTGGATGGGAGGGTTTTCCAGTCGGTCTTTTCGGAGAGACATCGTAAGAGTGTGAGATTTATCAGGATTGAAAGACATGTTCCATTCGTTTGCCCAGTCTGTGATTTTGTCCAGGTCTGCAGAGAGTGAGGAGGCTGCAGACTGCCGATCTGAGGGATGAGGAATGGAGCGACAGAGAGTAGAGTTGTCAGCAAAGAGATAGAGAGGATTTTCAAGAGAGTCAGAGAGATCATTGATGAAGACCAGAAAAAGCACAGGGCCCAGAACACTACCTTGGGGAACTCCAGCCTGAACAGGAAGAGGAGATGAGAGAAACCCATTCAGGGCCACACGTTGACTACGACCAGAGAGGAAGTCCGCCAGCCATGCGTGGAGATTTCCATGGATACCAAAGGAGGAGAGTTTGGTGAGCAGAGCAGGGTGCCAGACCGTATCGAAGGCACGTGAAATGTCAAGGGAGACAGCTCTAATTTCCTGTTTGGCGTTGAGGACCTCCATCCATTGTTGAGAAAGCAGAAGCAGCATGTCCAGAGTAGAGTGACCAGGTCTGAAACCAAATTGATGATCAGAGATCAAGCCATTGGAGAAGAGGAAAGATTTCATATCTGAAGCAATGATGGATTCCATGACTTTGCTGATAATTGGGAGAAGGCTGATTGGTCTGTAGTTGCTAGGATCTGTTTTTGCACCTTTTTTGTGCAAAGCGGTGATGTTGGCTGATTTCCAAGCAGATGGCAGATGACCTTGAGCAAAAGAGAGGGTGAAGAGAACAGAAAGAGGGAGTGAAAGAGCGGAAGAACATGATTTTAGGACCCGTGGGCTGATGCCGTCAGGACCAGTTGCAGAATCAGACCTGCCTGCGGTGAGTGAGTGAAAGGCCCTTGGAGTTAGCTTCATCGCGGGAGATTCCAATGAATCTTAACACTGACCCAAATTCAACACTGACCCAAATGTACATTGTACATTTTGAGCTGTTACATTGTGGCCAAACTGCTTCACAGCATCTTGTCCAATCATTCTCTGCAGGATAACGTGATAGAGTCCACTACAACCTCAACTAAGGCCCAGCCCCCATTCCACCCAGGCAGAATGATCCAGGAAGCCAACTGGCTGGCCGACGGATCTTTATGGGATTTAGGGAGATGCTGAAGGACAGTCCCCATCAATGTCAAAATATGATGTGGAACAGCAACAGAACCTTCAAGAACCACCATTGATGTTTTGTGAGACGTGGATCGGGCACACCTCTGTGCTCCGAGTCGAGTCCATTTTCAGGACTGGTTGAAAAGCCGGTACAAGGTACAGATGGCCTTGGATAACAAGGTATTATGGCTGTCAGTGCCAATGGTAGGTCATGTATCACTCGATAAAGAGCCAATCAGGAAAAAAATCCTCACAATTGATGAATAGAGGCAATAGAAAGGAGAGAGTAGAAACACATGTAGGAAGGACATAACTTGTAAGACAGTGAGACCATTCTTTTACGTGGGGAATCATTTTATAAAACGTAACAGTGCATTCCTGTGATGAGCATAATCATTTTGAATTGCATTTAAAAACAATAACGAATCAGTAGATGTGAATCAAATTCAACACTGACCCATGTGTGAATCTTTAAGGAGCTGGGAGGAGTACAAGATGGGTTTTGGAAACTTTGAAGCGCACGATGGTGAATTCTGGCTGGGAAATGACATCATACACCAGATAACCTCACAAGGTTTGCTGCACACTCCGGACTACATCGCACAAACACAGAAGGCACAATTACAGGACACGCATATCCAAATTAACATCAGAAGTGTTACTATGAATTCTTGATAATCGGTAGTGTGGTTACAGGCCAGGAGAAAACATTTCTCTAACTCGGGTCTAATCCTGCAGAATTGGCTTCCACTTCACTTTCACTTTGATTTCAACTTTCTCCGGCATCATCTAGTGCAAACATATTTTGTGAAAATTGGATTTTAAAACTGAAGAGGCTTCTTGTTTACATCTCAGTTACAATTGTGTGCCAATAATTTCTGAGAATTGTCCCGTTGAACATGGATGTGGGAAAACACGTGGTACAAAAGGACTTTTTTTTTTGGACTTACCCAGGTTTGATAGGTTCCTGAGAAAAACAGATGATGTAAAGGTGTTTGCCACGCTCATAACATGAGCCCCCTTTCCCAGTTAATTTGTTTGGCTCGGAGAACCCAAGCTCGGAGTGATTTACAGTACATAACACACTGGTGATTGCTTTGGTTTTGATATGGCATGATGGAAGCATGAACAGGCCAGCTCACTATCATCCAGGCTTGTATATCAGCCACGAGAAAAGCAGATTGGCTTGAGCAATTGGTGCAAATCTGGCAGGTGATTAGAGGCTGCAGCACAAATGTACAGAAGATGGTGAGAGATGTAATTTGGGTAGGCTTTATCAGAATAGTACCGAATAATAGGGAATTTAGGTGGGTGGTAGGTTGTCCGCATCTGCCCAGAGGTGGTGCCGCCACCTCTCCCTTAGGAGCCTTTCGCAGAACATTGGTTGAGTTGTGAGCTCTTTGAGGATGTTGAGGATGCTGGATGGGGGAATTTGTGGGTTTTTGTGAATTATTTCTGCCTTACTGGTTGCATTCCTGATTCTGCATTGCCAGCTAAAGTGTACCATTGGAGTTAGTGTTCCCACAGGCTTGCCGCCAAAATTCTAGAGGCCTAAACCCGGGTGCAGCACCTTGTGAGGTTGCCTCATCATCTGTCACATAGTCTCAGGTCCTTTCTCTGCCTGTTCATTACTGGAACCTCATTGAGCACTGGATTCTGGGAGGCCCTCGCAAGGCCATAAGTTTACACTGATTGTGCCACCTGGACCACTCCTTGTTTGTCTGTAAAATTCTCTGTAGCCCCTTGCCCCTCTTTATTTTACCGTGTCAATCATCTGCAGCACCCCTATTTTTCTTTATAATACAAGTGGATGGTCTGCCATCTTTCTTTGCTTTTCCACCGGGGGCGGGGAACTCTTTGGTTCTTGGACTTGACCACTCCCATGTGGGGTTAATAAAAAAAAAAGGGAAACAGCAAAAAAAGTTGAGGCCAAACCTCAAAATAGTTGCATGTGCTGTGAGGCTATGGTCCTATACTGTAAGCGCCCAATATGTGCTTTTTCTTAAAATATGTGCTTTGTGTTGAACACACTCGCTTTGTTTTATAGTCCCATGCGGTGCATCTTCTCAGGGTGAAGGGCAGTGAGGTGTGAGAGAGGGACAAGCAAGGTTACCTGCACCCGATCACAAGTGACCACATTGGTATACTGTACTTTATTGTACTGCTCTATATCGGTGCTTGGAGGAAGCCATTTTGCGCCAAGCATGCATTAGCTTTCATGGAAACTTGCACACAAACAAACCAATAGTCATTCGGTCATACACATAATCATGCACACGCATATTTATGGGAGAAGAGGGACAGGGGAGAAAGGGCATGTTACTCGTTGTCACTATCTTTGGACCAATGGGGTTAGTTTTTGCTGACATTTGAAACAGGTCCCTAAGACTCCGACTATCCCTGATACAGACAAAAGAGTCAGACCAGCTCCAACAATGAGAATTTCAGATGAGAAAACCCACAAGTGTCCCACTCCTGCCCACTCTTTCTTATTAACAATGCATAATTAATATTGACCATAATAGAGAAGCTTATTGTGATTGACATCATAACTGACTTCCTCATAAAAGTGACCAAGTTGTGTCGCCTGATCAAAATCGGGTTATTCCGCCACCGAAAGTGGATGGAGGTTATGTTTTCACCCCTGTCTGTCTGTTTGTGAACAATATATCTCAATAAGTTGTAGACGGATTCGGACGAAATTTGGCAGAGAGGTAGTGTATGTGACAAGGACGAAACGATTAGATTTTGGTGAAGATCCTAGTAGAATTTTAAAAGTGATTCTTCAACATTGGGAGATGGGGCCAAAAATGATATATAGCAGGATATCTCAAAATGTCGTGGACCGATTTTGACGAAACCTGGTGGACAGATTGGGTTTGTGAGAAGGACTAATCGATTCGATTTTGGTGAAGATATGAATATGGATTCGGATACGAGAATTATTTAATATTGAAGTGATTCTTCACCATTGAGTGATGGGGCTAAAACCGATATATAACATGATATTTAAAAAAGGTTATGGACGAGTTATGACTAAACTTGGTGGACGAGTTGGTTAGGTGACAAGAACAAGGCGATTAGATTTTGGTTTAGGTCCGAACCCAGATTTGGCCTATCAGTGGGATACAAAACATAAACTGTTCAGCCTGGCGGAGGTATGCGCTCTACCGATTGCCGTTCTAGTTTAGACTTCAGTAAAGCATCAAATTCAACATAGATCTGGCCATGTGTGAAGCAGGCCGTGTTTGAGGTCGTGACTGGTTGAATGTGCAGACGCAGCCCAAGCTCCATTCTCCCAGCCGAAGGACCTCCTCTTGAGTCAATGTGAGATGAGAGGCAGACATATGAACATATTGTTGTGGAAATGACTTCTTCTTGGGTGTAACATTGCTTAGGATAGTTTAGTTATCTTTGTAGTAAATGTCTTTGAGTCAGCATGAGGTCAGCATGAGGAGTCAGCATGAGGTGATTTAATGGTGATATTAGATATGCGTCACTTTATGTATAGATAGACAACATCCACTTTCTCTAATGTGTGTGTCTAAAAACCGCGATCCATTTGAACCCTTATTTAATGTTCTACCCTCTGGAATCTGACTTGTATGCTATTTTTAGTGTCTGGGTAGACCATCAGCCTGCAGTTTAATCGGGAAAAGCCATGCCCTCCATCTCAACCAGTCCCGCAGCACCAGGACCATCTGGGTGAAGGTCGGGGAAGGGTTCCCCCACTCGCAGACAGCTTTGAGTCAATGGTGAGTGAGAGGGAAGTGGCACAGTACATCATGGCGGAATGTGGGGGCCAGAGACTTTAAAAGTATGTACACCGGGGAGGAATGAGGAGATGCCCGAGAACCATCCTGTGAAAGGCTGCTTCAAGTCTGCAGATTTGTGTGTGAAGGCCATGCCACCACCCATCCAGCCACGCCCCACCACAGTCAGCCATGCCCCCACCCACTCCCAGCCAGCCACACCTCTCTTCTCCTCTTCCCAAGCCGGACAGCTACTGAAGGGACACACCTAAGCTGCCACCCTGAATCGGTTCCAGCTGTGTCTGAGCATGCTGACACAGCTCTGGTATTTATTGTCTTGTCCCCCTCTCTGGTCTGAATGAATGTCCCCCTCTCTGGCCTCTCTCGTGGAATTAGTCAGGTTCACTATGTTTTTTCGTTCAAAATTTTGGTAGATTAGCAAAACTATACATTTTTGGAATATTCAGAGCATGAGGAATCCAAAAATTAATGTTTACATTTGCGTAGACACCTTTGCGAAAATGACACTCAGCACAGTGATGAAGATCTCTAAAAGCATATTCCTGAACGGTATAGACATCGTAGATCCTGTGTATAGGACTTATAGTTCAATCTGATACTACCTATAACTTCCTATAACAACCTATAACTTCAAAGGACTTGCAATATCATGTATTATGTAATACAGTTATATCACAAATATAAAGACAATGGTTTTCAACTACCTTTGTTTGTTGCTTTTCTATAATCCTGAGCACTATTTTGAGGCCTTTATTGGATTCCTTGACCCAGAAAACATAGGATTAGCATATTTAATTAAGTCTCTAGGTTGACTAGAAGCCGAGATCACGCAAAATATGTATTTTATGGTGGCCATTTTCAAAATCCAAAATGGCGGCCATGCAGGTGTCTGTGCAAATGCCAACATTGATTTTCAGATTCTCCATGCTCTGAAGATTCCAAAAATGTACAGGTTTGCTAATCCCAAAATTTTGAAAGAAATTATATTTGTTAACATAGTGAACCTGACTATCTTCATCACTGTCCTGAGTGTGGATGGTCTGCTCCACCCATGATGTCATCATTATCATGCCTTTGTTCCCCATTGTGAGTACATGACAATGTGCCAAGTTTCAAATGTTTCCATTCAGCGGTTTCCGAAAAATGTTAAAAAATTATTTGCGTTTAATTCAAGATGGCTGCCATACCACGTGTCCTTATGACATCAAAATTATCATAAAAACGTCCTGCATGGGTGTCACTCCTACCCAAAAAAGTTTCCTCTCAATCGGACATATGGTTGCTGGGAAAAACGAGGTTGAGTCTGTACGGACGTTCAACCTGAACAGATAATGCCTCGGTCCATCTTCGGGGGCGGAGGCATAAAAACATGCCATGCGCCTCATCGGCTCCGCTCAGCCATTAATTAGAGATCAGGCGTGCGGCAACAAATCAGCGCAACGCATCGGCTGGCTCCGTGGTCCCAACCACACGGTATTGTGGCAGTAGACATGTGATTCAGCTCGTGGACATTGACTCAACTGGCCGTTGCAGCCGATATTGACGCAGCCCACCGGGATTCGTACCAGAACACTGGGATACACAGCTGTAACAATTTGCTACATGTCTACGATGAGAGGTCACTGACAGAATAAGTTGAAAAGTGTTGGGTGTACTCTGGGTGTACATGGGAAGTTCTACTAAGTTTGGATGGCTACTTCAAACTTAAGGTTTTAACTTTTATATTAAAGTGGGGAATTATCATCGGAAGTGGGTGAATTATTAAGCCTCCCCTATAGCATCGGGGAAATCTCATTGCTGTTGTAGGGTTTTTTCTATATTTGGTGCCCAAAAACTGCCCACAAATTTGAATGGTACCATCGTTTCTTAGAAACCCCCCCAGGAGCACGAAACCCCCCCAGGCGCACGAAACCACCATTAAGAAAGTCTTTTTTTTTTTTTTTTTTCTTCCTGCACCCAACACTCCAAATTTATAAACTATCATTTTCCAAGCTGTATAATGGGAGCTGGCTGGGACTTTTGGAATGAAATTTTGCATCAATAATGTGAATGAACATGAAGTATGCTAGTGTGACCTGATTTTTAAACTTGGCCTAATTTTAAGCTCACGACCTAATAATAGTCATTTAAACATTTTACCATAACTAAAGTTTGTCCGATCGGAACGAAATTTCGCCCTCTAGATAGCTTAATGCAAGGCCCATTTGATTGTAATTTACATCATACCCCTCCAGGGTAAAGATCAAACTCTTACACCCCGAGGAGTACGAACCACCATTGTAGGATTTTCTCCTTTTTTTTTTTTACGGCGTAGCCCATAGGGGAATGCAGTCTAGAACGGTGTTTGTCCGTCCATATATATGTGTTTATGTATGTCCCTCAAAGGTTCCAGTATGTATGTCCCCTCAAATGTATACCAATCAGAGCTGAGGATCTGGTCACATGACAGGGTGATGTGATTACGTCTGATGTCATTACGGCATACAACAGCTGACTCCACACACGGACATTTTTATTCCAATGTCGTTCAGGCCGAATATATCGTCGAACCTGTCATATATCACAATCGCCATGCTCGACCTTTATGTTTTTCATTCAGTGTGAAACACAAACAAACCGATTGTTAAAATGATCATCAAATATCAAAAGCATCGGCGTTACGGATCTTCCAACGACACAGTATGTATAGGCCTTAGGCTTCATGCCTTTATGCCTCACCTTCAGGCTGCTTCGGACAAATTAGCCCAGGTTTCTTAATACAGCAGTGTTGCTTTCGTAATAATAATAATAATAGCATTAATACCAATTATATAGTAAATATAATCGTAACACTGTAATCCCTTTGTCGTTATTGCAAAGTTTGTAGATTGAAGCGGTGTATGGTTCATGAATCAATGATAAAGTGGTGTACGGTACTAATGTGGAAGTAAGGAATTAGCCTCGCTTTTTTAAAAGTAATATTTTCATAATAATAACGTAACGTTAATATTATAGTAAATCTAATCGTAACACGAATCCCTTCGTAGTGACTGCAAAGTTATTGGAGGTTAAAATATATCATCTTTTATTATATTTAAAAAGCGGCAGTTTTTTGTCCGGCCGTCACGCTACGTCATTACGTCGGCTGACTCCACTGACCAACATTTTAATTTACTAGTACACATCTGCTCACTACGGGAGGGGCAGAAAGGGTCATTCCTCTTTGGGGAATATAGATTACAGTCGATCTATGGTCGGGTCTCAAGAACATTGGGTGTGTGTTCATTTACCACGTTTCTTGTGGAGAGATCGCCAAGTGGTTTAAGCATTCGAGCAAGCACTCCATTCAAAACCATTAGGAACGGCTGGCTTGGCAAGCGCTAGCTAGCTGCTTGGTAAATGAGCACACCCTGGTCTTTCTCCCTTTCAGTTTCGTGTTAAACAGCAGGAAAAGTGGGTTTCATTGGTGGTTTTCAAAACAAAACATTAATTGGTGGGTTTCAAAAGGCAGCAACGACAAACGCCACTTTAGCGGCAGGAAGGGTCATGTTATTTCCCCAACCCTTGTGGGGTACATAGATTACCGTAGATCTTCGCTCAGTTCTGTAAGTAAAACTTACCTCACGGATGTCGGGATTCCTCCAAATTTCTTTGTTTAATGTTATAAACAGCATTAGCGACTGTTAAAAAAGCTAATCATATGTGTTTGTGGTTTATAATATTTTACAAGCCCAGCTACGCCGCTGGTAGACTTCCGGTCTTGTTTTTACTGCCAATGCACTAGTGCTGGACAGAATAACTTGAAAATTGGATGTTATCGCTATAAAGAAATCAAACTCCCGGAAGTTGTAAAACCAAATAAAACCCTCTTCATGTTTTGTACTTGCGTGATAACGTCATCCGGCTTTTATTTGTCATTGAGTGCCCTAATAACACTGGATGATAATTCATTGCTTGCATGGAATGTGTTTGGAGCTGTTATTTGTCTGGTGCGAGGTTGGAACTAAACGTGTGCTCGTCCAAGGGACGTATATCTTGCAGATTGATCTTGCAGACTGGAATGGTGAAAAGAGATTTGCACAATACCAGAACTTCCGAATTGCAGACGAGAAGGTGTGTAAGGATGCAGGTTTTGATTCGCTCATATTTATTTCATTCACTGCTTTGAGGATAAAATAACTCGTTTACAGGATGATAATTCACATTATTGTTGGGTTTAAATTTTCTTTCAGAAAAACTATCAGCTCAGTTTTGGAGAGTACAATGGCACGGCAGGTGACAGTCTGTCTGGGGGGTTCCACCCTGAAGTCAGGTGGTGGTCGGATCACTTGGGCATGGCCTTCAGCACATGGGACCGTGACAATGACCGATATGTCGAAGGACACTGCGCAAATGAGGACAAGGGTGGCTGGTGGTTCAACAGGTATCTTGAACAACTGTGGCCTGTAACGTGGAGCCAAAATGTGTCGAATAATAAATGTATAAAAGGTAATTGTAAAATATAGTTAACAATATTGGTTGTAGGAATTATAGAGCTCCTACTGTGGTTTGTTTGGTGTTAGGATGTGCTGCAGGAATTGGAGTGCGTACCACATAAGCAAACCTGCAGGTTTGGCTGACGTCATTATCTTCATATTTTTGTACTCAGAAGCCGAGCGTCGTGGAACAAATATAACACAGAATGGATCAGGGTGCAACAGCACAAAAGGAACAGCAGAAAGAGTGGGGAAACACCAAAAGTGGGGCCAAGGGATAGAATAGATGCAGATGGACAAACAAGGGACTAGGGGAGAATGCATGGGGTCGACAAGATGGAGACAGAATCGAACTCTCACCAAAGAGAAACTGGAAAGTTGTAAGCGGAGTCGGTGGGGTTAAAGGCTTTTGAAAAGATTAAGGTTTTGGATTGGGGACGATCTGAGATGGTGGTGAACAGCTGTCTTGAAAACCTGGAAGGAAGGATGGGATTGAAGAGAATGTGAAACTTAGTTCCGCAGTCGAGGGAAAAAGAGGAACAAATTAGTGCAAGAAAGAGGAACACATTTTTTGACAAGAACAAATTGGAAAAAAAGAGGAATGAATTGGAAAAAAGAGGAACGCAATTCCACAGGCAAAAAAAAAGAGGAACAAATTTTGGATAGTGAGGACTCATTTCCAGGTCTGGCCTGTTCACCAGCCATGATGAAGAGAAAATGGGGAGGGGTCAGCTTCGACTTTATCCAAAGGCTACGTAATGACGTGGCTATAAACTCATTAACCTAGCGTAGCAAAAGTTACCGACAAAAGTGGGGTAGGGGTAAGTTTCCAACTTTTTTTTTTTGTATAAAAGATCGAGGCTCGTGTAAGAACTAACATTAAGCCCCCCTACCCCACCCCCCCCCCAAAAAAAATAAATAAACCGACACACAAAACATACAATAAAGGGAGCGGGAGACAAGATTGGGAGAGAGAGGGAAGCACACAAGTACAACAGTAGAGAACAGGGACATCGGGAGATCTGTGGGAGGGAGAGAGCTTGGGGGGAGGGGCATGGGAAGGAGAGGGGGGGGGGGGGGTGGGAGAGGTATAAAACACATGGACACTGCTAGAACTTCCAGGAAGGAAGTTGGTATTTCAAAAAAGTGGATCTGGGGTGAATTAACGATGGTAGAAAAGATCAAGGTTTTGGATGGGGGAAGATAAGAGATGGTGGTGAACATCTGTTTTAAAGACCTGGAGGGAGGAGTGGGATTGAAGAGAGTGAGGGAGTTTGTTCCAGAGGTGGGAGAAAAGAGGAATGAGAGAGTGAAGGTGAGCAGAGAGTCTTGAATTGACATTTGTTTGGGATTTTTAAAAGACAATTTGAATTAGATTTTGCGCTACAAACAGCAGGTTATAAGTGCCCGGTCAGCAGAATGGATTCACTGAAAACGCGCACACAGCGCATGGGCAAAAAGGCCTCGTGATACATTATTTCCAAAAAAAAAGAGTCACACATTGCGTTATGGGCTAAAGCTGCTGGGCCCACCAGTTTATCCTCTGCTGGGCCCACCAGTTTATCCTCTGCTGGGCCCGCCGGTTTATCCATCTGCTGGGCCCGCCGGTTTATCCATCTGCTGGGCTTGCCGGTTTATCCATCTGCTGGGCCTGCCGGTTTATCCATCTGCTGGGCCCGCCGGTTTATCTGCTAGGCCTGCCGGTTTATCCATCTGCTGGGCCTGCCGGTTTATCCATCTGCTGGGCCTGCCGGTTTATCCATCTGCTGGGCCTGCCGGTTTATCCATCTGCTGGGCCTGCCGGTTTATCCATCTGCTGGGCCTGCCGGTTTATCCATCTGCTGGGCCTGCCGGTTTATCCATCTGCTGGGCCTGCCGGTTTATCCATCTGCTGGGCCTGCCGGTTTATCCATCTGCTGGGCCTGCCGGTTTATCCATCTGCTGGGCCTGCCGGTTTATCCATCTGCTGGGCTTGCCGGTTTATCCATCTGCTGGGTCTGCCGGTTTATCCATCTGCTGGGCCTGTCGGTTTATCTGCTTGGCCCATGCTTATCTGTTGTTTATCGATAGTGTAACTGGGATATGTTGCCTATCTTCAGGATGATCCTAAAGGGCTTGCAGATGTTTGGTGACCTTCTCCCACCACTTCACCCTGCGTATGTGACAGGCGACAGTCCATGCCGCATTTCTGTGCTCCAATAGGGTGTCTGCGCATGCATAATATTGTTTCTGGCGATGAGAGAAAAAAGGACAGGATGACTCAGTCCTGTGTCCGAAATGTCCACAAATCGTCCTACTTTTAAAACTCAAAAGTAGAACTAGCTCCATGATGCTTGCATAAGTGATGTTCGAAATAAGACTGATGTCACTCGTGAAAGATTTCTCAGGTTTTTGAGGAAATAGCTGTTCACCACCACCTCAAGTTGGAGCTCACCCCCCATCAAAGGCCATGACCTTTTCTACACCCATTAAAGCACTCACAGCCCTCCCCAATTTTTTTTATTCTGTATCCATTTTTTCTACCCCTTGCGTTCCCTAACCCTCATCGTTACCTGTATCCCTTGTTTGTCGGTCTCCATCTACCTTCTCTGTCTACCTTCTCCCTTTCTCATGCCGTTCTCTTTGTTATGTTGTGTCCTGATCTGTTCTGAGTTCTAGCTCTTCCATGAGCCTAGATCTTGTTTATAAAAATTAATACTTTTGCTCTTTGAAGCCAGCAACACCACTCATGAGTGGTACATAACCTAAACAAAGCCGTAAGCACAACACTTGTGTGGAAATACCATGTCTCTTATTTACAGCCTTCACCATTTCACTGATTTAGCAACCAGTTAACCAGGATTAATTCGATTTAGCAACCAGTTAACCAGTCTGATTTCACCAAAAGTTATCCAGTCATAATTCACTGAATGTCTGTCACTGTAGGTGCCACGCAGCCAATCTCAATGGCCAGTACTACCCAGGTGGCGTATACTCATCACGCACCGACGATGGCATCGTGTGGTACACGTGGCATGGTTATTGGTATTCCCTACGCTTCAGCCGAATGAAGATCCGTCCGGAATCTTTCCTGCAGATAATTTCTCAATGAAACACCATGATGTGTACTTGTTGTGAAGGGCAGCATTACACATATGTTTTGGAAACATGTTACAATTGTACTCTGCATATAACAGTAACATATTACATTAATCATTGAGGGGGTGGGTTACACCGTGAGTCAGTTTTGATATTTTATTGCCTTTATTTACATCAGCACTTGTAAACCCGTTATTTTTTTGCCACTTTACCATACAGGACTCAGACTGGGGACTGAAGCACTCGGAGTCAGACTCAACTACAACACTGAGCCCAACACACCCACAGTGCAAACAGGTTTGATAAATAAATCAAAGGGGAATGGATGATCCTAAAGACAACACACCCACTAAGACATGTGACCTATCTCAAACACCTAAACATCTACAAGGAAAGAGGGAAAGCACATATTACTTATTTTCGATACAATAAAATAATTATAAAACCCAAACACCTACGATATATTGGTGACTTGTGGTGTTACCTTAGCCTTTCACACCAATAATAGTTATGACGGAAGGAGGAAGGGAGGAAAAGACAAAGAGAGAGAACCTTCTCCAAACGCTATGCTTTCATGAGGTCCACAGAAGTCCGTATGGAGCAATGAAGACAAGAGCACACAATGGCCGGCTCCATGGTGCGAAAGAGAGGAAAAGAGGGATGCTTCTTGGGCAACATCCTGGCATGGAAGGTCGTTCTTAGTGTACCCATATCTGGCTCTTCCGGAATCCCATTGTACCAACTCGCACGAGCTATGCAAGCCTCTCCAATCCCTTCCCTCACTCGCGGCCAACCACTCTGTGCTGGTTCTCCCGCTTCAACTGCCCCGCCACGCTTGACCTCCTCGTTGTACTCCTTTTTGCTGTCCTGCTCCTCCGTTATTATTAACGTTGTGACCATGAGCTCATTGGATTTCCCCATGGACCACTCTAACCCAAGACAAAGCCACTGTTGTCGACAGCTTGAGGTGGGTCTTACCACAGTGCACAGCAGCGAGATGTATCCATGTCGTCTTTGGAGGGGTTTCGTTCGGTGCTTTATCATGAAAACACATTGACAGATTACAAATGGATGATTGAAGGGATTAAGGAGGGGGAAGGGGGAAGGGGAAGAGGACACATACGGAGGGAAGTGGTCACGGTTATCATCTCCTACTACAAACTTCTACATGTGACCTATCCTTTTTACACAGAAACCGCACCCTTATGCTGAACATTTATTAATGACATAAGTCCATATTGCACATGTTACCCTCTATCATTTCCCCAGAGCATCTCCTTATTACCCCACTGATGATCCTTTGCTGACCCTTCTATGTGTGGTTTGTTCTCCATGGCGGTTTTTGAAAATTTTCCCACCAATAAATATTTTAAAACTTTTGCACCAAAATGTTTTTTTATTCTATGTTTGAAGGGCAATTGCTCAACAAAAATCGCTGCTTTGGTTCTGAATCTCGCTCCAGAACACCAATGTAACGTTGAGCTGTGGGGTGGACTCTGTTCAAATTCACCACCTGCACGATCACCAATTTAGCGACAGATGTCAAAAAAGCCCATACACCATCCGCCGAGAAAACCGAACAGATATGTTTTTTAGTTTATTGTGAACAGATGCCCTAACTGGATCTGTAACCACAGCAGTTATATAATTGTCAGAATTGGAATCAGGACACTGGTCTGCATCTAGCGACCGTTACATTGGTATCAAGAGGTTCTAACTCCCTCCGCCCCTCTTACACCCTCCCACTGCTCCACTCCCAACTCTATTCACGTAATAATATAAATGGCTGGGAAGACGTGATGCACGTCCCTGTGAGTTTGTGTGTTCAGATGAACATGAGCGATTTGTCTTAAATTCCATGACACTTTCCCATCTACCCTCTTCTCTATAGCTGATCAGCCAAAAACAAAAATTCACTACCTTTAGTCTAGTGGGTAGAAGGGGGTCTGTGCACCCCCCTAAAATCAACTTCTAATCAATGTCTCTATATCAGAAAAAATGTGTAGAAAACGATTAGCTATGTTAAAAAATTCAAAAAGTGTCCCACTTATCATTTTTATGCAAATTTGTGTCTGTGTCAAATTAGCCGCTAAAGCTGACTTCATCAGACAGGCAGGTGCCGGTATTCTCGCCCGGCATTAGCCGGGGAGCGTTTGGGCGCCCCGGTCTGATACTGCCGCCCACGCGTAGAACAACGTGTGAGTGCACGTGGGTCCCGGCGGTCCCACTGGCCTAGCGCTACCATGTTTAGACAGCGAAATCTGTCCCCGGGCACCGGCACCTACTCCCGGAAGTCGAGAGAATAGCGGCGCCAGGCATGGTAGGACACCCGCGGAGCCCCGGCAGACCAGGGACGCGCGAGCCTACGTGTTAGCGTGCTACGGCAGAACCAACGGCTTCGGCCACGGCCAGGTCGATACTCGGCCCGGCCGCACCGGAAATGAACTGGTTCGACACCCGCGCTAGAGAGGTCGCGGGCGACTGAGATGTATTAACAAATTAATTAATTAATTTGAGACGTCCAATTTCTAGTGTTTGGAAATTTGGAAGAGCTTGACCCTAGCCTTTCCCTTGCGAGGGCAAGGAGGAACGTAACACTTGACACTTAAGCTTAGTTTGAAGTACACCCTGACCAGCATAGTTACGAACCCGGAGGATCGGTAACCGACACAATTTCGGTCTTCGAGGCCGGCCGATAGGCACAGTGTGACCAGAAGGGACGAGGTTCTCCTGACCACGTGGCCCTCGACTTGGTGGGGTTTGTCCGCACAATGTGGGCGCATCAGGATGAACTTTAGCCGGGAAGCGTTTGGGCGCCCCGGTCTGATACTGCCGCCCACGCGTAGAACAACGTGTGAGTGCACGTGGGTCCCGGCGGTCCCACTGGCCTAGCGCTACCATGTTTAGACAGCGAAATCCGTCCCCGGGCACCGGCACCTACTCCCGGAAGTCGAGAGAATAGCGGCGCCAGGCACGGTAGGACACCCGCGGAGCCCCGGCGGACCAGGGACGACAGGAGACAGGCATCAGACAGGCTGACAAGGCAGACAGGCAGGAAACTTCTTCGACCCTATCAAGAGGAAGAAACTCAAGACCATGGAGGCTTCCAGCAAGAAGGTTACCCTCACATCATCACAGGGAAAGGTAATTAGGCATTCCAATACTCAAGGGATCGTTTCCTTTTTAAATGGCATCTTGGACTTGTAATTTAATATGAATTTTAATGGTATACTCTAACACTGACAAGTTACCTTTACTATTCCAGGTCATCCAGTATCAAGAGCAAAGCAATCTTGCATTCCTGCTTCTCGTCAAGTCTCAGAATCAAGATGAGCCATTAGACTTGGAAGAACTCATGAAGTACTGCCTGATGCCTGTGCCCCCTAGCCTTGGGACTCCAGATGTTTTTTTTCTCCAAGACAAACCAAGCCGCCATTCTGCACTACCTTCTGGAAGACACCACCCCATAAGTTCTACCATACCCTGAGGATGCCCTATTCATTCAAGACGGCATGGCACTGCTCCATGTTCTTTACAACCTTCCCCTGCGTGGGGTGAGATATGTCTACAAGTGCTCGATCAGATGGTGGCCAAGAAACACTTCTTGTTCTCAACAGGCAGTTACCATCCGGAATCCATCAAAGCCCAGGAGACGTTGAGGCGCGGCAGCTCAGAAAAGATCATTACAGCTGGACCAGCAACCAGGAAGCCATACAATTTCAAGACATTCCTTGCAAATGATGACAACAAAAAGCAGCTCTGCCAGCTTCTGCTGCGAGTATGGAGTAGTCAACAAACCGTTTCGAGGCTGGAGAGAACTGATATGGCAGTGCTGACCGTGGAGGGGAGAGCCCATCTACTCATCTCATCAAATGGCAAGGTGAGTTAAAAGCTTATACTATTTCAAGAAACCTAAAAATAAAAGCATGAACCTCTTTATGTTCTTCATTCATTACCTTAGCTAAAACAATCGAGTACCCATCTCCTTATTGATAATTGTCTGTAATCTCACATCCTTATGTGTGAGGTATCCTGCTTTCTTTCATATCAAACTGCTTTTCACAAAATTCAATGCCTTTTTATGTTTCAGGTTGAAGTGCGTGAGCTCCCCACTATCTACATTCTACAGCAATCAGGAAGAGACAGATACAATGGTGGTACTGTACCTTCATCACGCCGCCGCCCTCGGCTACAAGAATGCTGTGGTCAGAACCCCTGACACGGATATCTTTGTCATTCTACTCTACCACGCCCACACCATCAAGCTCACTATATACCTGGATACAGGATCAGGAAAGCATCGACAGCTACTCAACCTCTCTGAGCTTGCAGAATCCTATGGAGAAGATTACTGTGCCACTCTTCTTGGGTTTTACGTGTTCACTGGAGAGGACTGCACCAGTTCCTTCAAAGGCAAGGGGAAGGTGGGTCCCCTGAAAAAGCTGGAGAAGAACCCCAGGTTTCAGAAGGCCTTCAGGCATCTCGGTGATGACTGGAACATCAAGCCTCAGGTTCTGCAGCAGTTGGAGCAGTTCACTTGCCTGATGTATGGACAGAGTCGCGAGTCTTCTGTGGACGTCATCCGTACGAAGCTGCTACGGAAGATGGAGGGGGAGGACAAGAAACTTACATCAAAATCTAAGGTGGACCTGGCTTGCCTTCCTCCCTGCCATTCTGCACTGAAGCCACACGTCCAACGTGTAAACCACCGTGTTGCACTGTACAAGTGAGCTCATGAACCCTTCATAGAAAAGCCAAAACCCTACAGTGAAGGACAGCGATGGACGCTAACTGATGAAGGACTGTTGGAAACGGTGTGGTCCTGTGGTCCTGTCCTACCAGCTTCTCTGGTTGATCCACTGGACTGTGGAGATCATGAAGAGGTGGAGAGCAAAGATGAGGAAGAAGAAGAGGACGAGTTTGACTTTGATGATTTCATTGAAAGCGAGGATGATGAATGATGGATGTGGTAAAAGTCATTTGGTCACAAATATAGCACCAATATGGTAAAATTGCCATCAAAAGTCCCTCTTAATGTGTAACGTTGACCTAGATATAGTGACAAATCAAATTCTTGGTTACATTTACTTTATCTTTGAGTGCTTTTTGTAATTATCCTTGACCCTCAAAATGGGTCTTGATATCTTATTTGTGCAGTTATCTGCAGTATTGGTTGACATATAGTGAAAATTGTATTTTTCTGTAATGGCGACACTAATTTGCATAAAAATGATACGTGGGACACTTTTTGAATTTTTAAACATAGCTAATCGTTTTCTATGCATTTTTTCTGATATAGAGACATTGATTAGAAGTTGATTTCAGTGGGGTGCACAGACCCCCCTTCTATCCACTAGACCACTGGTTCCCAACCTGTAGTACGCGTACCACTAGTGGTACGCGAGGGCCTTCCAGGTGGTTCGCGACTCAACCTTAAAAAAAAAAGATTTGGCCTGATAATTTTTTTTATTCCTGATTTCTGATATATTTCATGATTTCCGATGTGCTGTGAGCAAAGTTATGCCCCGCATCGACCAGCTGGTGGAGAAGAAACAGATGCAGCCCTCGCATTAAATTGAAATAAGCCTGATATCTTATCGAATTGAGTTTTTCTGGAACCAGGTGGTACACGGATTGAGTTTTTCTGGAACCAGGTGGTACGCGGCGACGGTACGGGACCTCCAAGTGGTACTCGATCAGAAAACGGTTGGGAAACACTGCACTAGACTACTCCTGAAGATTTATTGTCCCCCGTCGCACCGCGGAGCGAAAGGGGGACTATGGTTTTCCCCTCCGTCCGTGTGTCAGTCCGGGCGTGCGTGCGGGCGTGCGTGCGGACGTGCGTGCGTAAGCGAAGGACCGCATTCGAATTTGGTGTGTGGGTGCAACCCACGTCAAAATCCAAGATGGCCGCCGCCATGTATGTCTGATGCCATGTATGTCTGAACATTGTGAGTGGAATATCTTGAAAAATAAGCGAAGTACCAACTTCTAATCTGGTGTGTGGGTGTATCTAGGCATAAGGAAGAACCCCATTGAAAATTGGGTCGCTACGTCAAAATCCAAGATGGCCGCCGCCATGTATGTCTGAACCTTGTGAGCTGAATATCTTGAAAAATAAGCGAAGTACCAACTTATAATCTGGTGGGTGGGTGTATCTAGGCACAAGGAAGAACGCTTTTGAAAATTGGGTCACCACGTAAAAATCCATGATGGCCGCCACCATATATATGCCTGAACCTTGTGAGTGGAATATTTTGAAAAATAAGCGAAGTACCAACTTCTAATCTGGTGTGTGGGTGTATCTAGGTATAAGGAAGAAAGCTATTGAAAATTGGGTCGCCACGTCAAAATCCAAGATGGCCGCCTCCATGTATGTCTGAACCTTGTCAGCGAAATATCATATCATAGTATGTTTTCTGCGTCTTCCACTTTGTCAACTCACATCACTTCCCGACGGGGGACCTAGGCGTAACGCTTGTTTTTTGGAAGATAGTTACCTTCTTTCAAATCGTGTGTTCCCTTCCAAGACATGTTGGGTGATATGTTACAGAGGCTGGATGTGCAGAATCGCCGTTTGTTGCATCTGATCAGACTTAGGACAGAACACAAAATGGTGTTCACCTTTGTGGTGGGTGTATCTAGGCACACAACCGCTTTTACTTTTACCAGAGAGAGACAAAATACAAATGAAAATTAGATTAACGAATAAAATATAAAACAGTGACACATAAGGCATGTCCCTCCATGAATGTTTTATCTCCTGTAGCCTGCTCGTCTTGTTTCTTCATTTCATCTCTTCATTTCAGCCATTCTTGCACACCCTTTATGGGGCCTATTTCATAAAGAGGTGATGCGAAGAAAGTATGCGTCAAAGTAAGATGATGAGTGATGAAACAGCATGAGAAGTGGGTGGGGAGCAAGGATGGGGATGGAGAATAGCAAGAGAGCAAAGGAGAAGCGGATGGGCACTGAAGGCACAGTGCATGTGACCTCCTGTGTCACTAAAACAACAAATACAACAGCAACTATTCCAGGATTACTGGACAAAAATGGGCATAAAACATTTTACAAGGTTGTCACAAACTAACAAATGCATACACAATCCATTTTGGCAGAATTTAACTTTTAGAGGAGTGAACCACATCCATAATTTCAAATCTCAACAAGATGCAGTGTACCAAAGATACTTCAAACATGAACCAGAAATCCATAACATATGATAATTAATAAAATGTTTTAACATTTATATTGTGTAAAATGCATTTACAATGATCCAGAGTCTTTATCAAGCACTCACCTGTAAAAAGAGGTTGCAAAATACTTCACAGCAATTTCTCCACATGTGAGCAGATTGATCGTCTTGCAAGTTCCTCAAGCTGCTGTATTTTGGTCCTCTCCAACACCGCTCAGCATCTGTATGTCCTTTTATTGCTCCCTTTCTGCTTGGTGACTTCATAGAGGACTCAGATATGACATCCTTTTCCCCTCTTAAAATAAGAAACTAGTAAGTCCTACAAATCCAGGCGATCAGGTGGTTTTCTATCACGCCCCGATCTGCGTGGTACAGGTTCATGAGTGACATTCTTCGGAGTGCTTTCAACCTCTGAGAAACCGGCTGCATCTTCATTTCCAGTCGTGAGCTGATTGGGTGACGGAACCCCCCATATTGCGTCCGTGACTAGTTCAGGCGGTTTATGTACTGGAGGATGTATGCCACCAGAGTTTTGGACCTCACCACATGGTGCCACAGTTGTCTCTTTACCACCAGGGTAACGCACATGAGCATACTGAGGGTTTGCCTCAAGCAGTTCCACCTCCTCAATGAGTGGGTCATACTTTGATTGTCACACATAACATTTCAAGAGAACAGGTCCTGGTGAGGAAAGCCATGTCGGAATTGAACAGCCACTTGTAGATGTTGATAATTATTGAATAAACACTCGTGTGGAATACCATTGGTAGCAGTCGAGAGTAGTGAACATATAGAATATAACGCATCTAACAGAACGTCCTCCCATTGAGGGATTGATAGGCCTCGTGATTTGAGAGCCAGAGTAATATTCTTCCAAATCACACCATTGTAACGTTCACACTGGATTGTACGGGGTAGTACGACTGGTCGAGACACCACGAGAGTGTAGGAAGTGCTTCAATTCTGTTGACATAAGGGAACTCCCACTGTCAGAATGTATTGCTACCTTTGTGGGGGGTAGGCAATGCAATACCTTAGTCCAGGTAGAATTGTATAGGTAGTGTGCTCCGACTGTCATGAAGAAGAAGAAACCCCATGTATCATAAGTAGGGAATCCGTTAGACCGTATGTCGTGCAAGTGTATAATTGTTCTCATCACGAGGGGTGGGGTTATGTTAGTAAGGGATTATGGGTAATTAATCCTCTATGGTAATTATGGTAATTGCTGCTGTTATTTCCCCTCTGTTCTTTTTGACAATGCAGCACACACACAAGCCAAGGAATCGTGCATTAATAACATTAAATAAAGCAACTGGAACAAGACGTTGAACAATACCGCTGGCACTGCCAGCCGCCATATCACCACATTAAGCAGGCAGGGCCGTAAGGCCATGCCCCAGAGAGCAGTGATTGGTTAGGATTGTTGAGCAATGAGGAGATGGACTCGCTGGTTGGAGCAGGCACGGGTGGCGTCGGGGGACGTCAGAGCCTTAGTACAAAGGAGGACGAAGGGCTGACATTTTCTCTTTCGGTTTCTGGATCTGGATATTTTGGATCTCTCGGTTTGGTTTCTGGATACGTGAATGGTCGCCGATAAGCTCTTGTGCCAGGGACATTAGAGGTCTCGACGATCAGGAGGATGAGCGCGGCTGGAGTGATCCAACAGGCGCGGCCTGCTCGCTTTGTGCACGGAACTAGGGGTGAGCGGACTGCACACGGAGGCCTGTTTCCCACGCACAAACTGCGCATCCTGGGCATGTAGGTTTTCCCGCGCGAGGACGGAGGGCCTGTGACGATCCCGGATGATCAAGGGGACCAGAGCTAAATCACAATTACACATTTTTATTTTCACTTTTATTGTTCCCTTTGTCTGTATACGAGTCTGTATGGGGGTGCTCCATTTAGGAATTTTAGTTTTGTCGTGCAATATTTGGTTACCGGCATTTCTTCAATAAAGCCGGTATTTTTGTACATTTGAATCTGTGTCGGTTTGAATTGATAATTATCCCAGGTTCGAGGACGTCCGGTGGGACCTGTCCAGGTAAGTTCATCATTCTCCTTTCCCTCACATGTGAAGAACGCTGCCATTTTTGACTGAACGCCTCGGAGTGTTAAGCTCGATCTGCAATCCGTCCGAGACTGGTCGTTATCGGCACAGACAGTATGTAAGCCGGCATACCAAATATAGCAAAGAGTTAAGACAGTTAAGACATAAGTTAAGACAGTTAAGACATCTGATCACAGTGCAAGTTGTCATGTCAGGACAAGGAAAGGCGAATGGGAAACGAGAGAACTCATCTATCACAGTAAGCAAGTAGTGGTTAGCCATAGATGATGGTAAGGGCCCCTTTAAATCTAGACTGACTCTTTCAAAGGGTTGTGTAGCTTTTATGAAATGTGACTGTTGCGGTCGATGGAATCGTGATTTGCACTCGATACACACTGGACAGGAGGCCATTACCTTCTTCACATCCTCAGAGAAAGGAAGATTCTGAGTTCTTACGAAATGTACCATCCTTGTGACGCCCGGCTGACAGAGAATTGTGTAGTTTGATCAATCAATGTGTTCGTGCTGATTGCCGAGCAGTATGCTCTGGATAATGTGTCTGCCACTATGTTCTCGCTCCCAGGTTGGAACTGTATGTCGAAGTTGTAACAGGCAAGCTCGATCCTCCATCTTTGTATTTTATCATTCTTGTTATGCCCGATTGTTTGGAGTCGAACATGAAGGCTACGGACCTCTGATCGGTGATCAGGGTGAAGTGGTGCCCAGTCAGATAGTGTCGCCACTTACGCAATGATTCACCAATAGCATAGGCTTCTTTCTCCACTGAAGAATGTTTGTGTTCACTTGCATTCAGTGTCCTAGAGAAAATTGCCACGGGTCTTCCGGCTTGATTAAGAGTGGCAGCGATCGCATTGTCTGAAGCATCCGTCTCGACAACAAATGGGACAGATTCACCGATAGAATGAACCACTGATTTCTCCACCTCTGCTTTTAGATCTTTGAAAGCTTGTTGGGCTGCATTCGACATAGGAAAATAACGAACCTGAACAAAGGGGCTGACCTTCTCCGAGTAGTTAACAATCCACTAAGTAGTACGAAAACATGCCCATTGATCGACGCAGAGACCCCATATCCACTGGAAGGGGAAGGTCCTGGAGTGGTCGAAGTCTCTCTGGGTCAGGCCTAATTAACCCATTTGAGATTGTATATCCCAGGAGATCAACTGTGGCTACAGAGAATGAGCATTTATCAGAGTTTAAGGTTAAGTTGAAATTTTTGGTAGCGTCGAGAAATTTGTGAAGATTAGCGTCATGCTGTTACTTTTGCCACAGACAGTAATGCTATTAGTCCGTGGGCTGAGTAGGGTTTACATGCACTCCCCCCCCACAAGTGAACTTCCCGGGTATGTCCATGTACCCCCCACCCTAGGGGTTAGGAAAAACCATGTTAACAGAAAAAAAACTAATTCCCAAGGTACCTCCCACGCATATTTTGATGTTACCCCCCCTGTGTCAGTGATTTCCAAAAATTAGGGGTAGGCGAAATTCAAATGGCCATAACTTTTTACCTAGTCATCCTATGGTTGCATATGACCCCTCAAAATGTTTGTCCCGGGACACTCTTTACAATGATATGTGTTATATGCAAATGAGGGCACTAATGAGGTCACCAGAGGTCAAACTATGAGGGAATGAGTTTTTTTTCTGTTAACATGGTTTTTCCTAACCCCTACGGTGGGGGGTACATGGACATACCCGGGAAGTTAAGTTGTGGGGGGGGGGGGGGGGGGGGGGTTGCATGTAAACCCTACTCAGCCCACGGACTATATCCAGGTAAGCATAGGTATCAGAAAGTCCATTGTCGGCAATAAACTGATCTATCACACGTTGGAAACATGCGACTCAGTTTGTCACCCTGAATGGAATTCTGCAAAATTGATACAACTGCCCACATGCCTCAAAGACGGTATACGGTTTGTCTTTATCTCCGATAGGGATCTGGTGATAAGCTGACTTCAGACCGATAGTACTGTATAGTTGGTACTGTGTTACCTTGTTGACCAATTTGTCTATCTTTGGTAGTGGGTAGGCATCTCGTTGAGTGAAGCGGTTGACGGTCTGTGAACCATCCACCTTTTGTGTTGCTCATTTGTTGTAACTACCACTTGAGCTCGCCAGGGTGAGGTGCTGGCCTCAATGATGCCCTCTTTGAGCAACCTTCTTGTTTCTGACTCAATGAAACATCTGTCTGGTGCACTGTACTTTCTTGACCTAACAGCAATAGGCTTACAGTCGGGAGTGAGATTGGCAAAAAGCGGTGGAGGAGGTACAGTGAGGGTAGCTAGCACAGATAGGGAGCGGTGGTTTGTCAACCCCAAACTGCACAATAACACTCTCATGATGTTTCATGAAATCCTGGCCTAGGATCACATCACTGCAAAGGTCAGGTAAGATGGAAAGTCGAACATGACTAAACAATGACCAGCTATTATAGTCGACAATGAAGGAGATGCCATTGATACTGTACCTGTCCCAGGGTGCACAATAAGTTTGTATGCATTAACCAGCCTCTGGCACACAAAACTTTCCAAGCTCCCAGTATCCAAAAAGTTCCCCACACTTGTTACCATTCACAAGTACGTTAACTTTTGCCTTGGATAGGTTATCTACTAATGTGGCGGACATTGTAGCGAGGGTGGGGGTGTGGAGCATAGCAGCAGCCCCTGGCCCAGATGATCTACATACCTTAGCAAAATGTCATGTTTTCCCGCATTTATTACATTAGCATGACTCGGCGCGCTCCGCGTGCCTCACCACACGTTGTTTCAGAGGGGTAGGCATCTTTGACCATTTCGGTGTCTTTTGGGTTTCATGGTGTTTTGGGTCTTCAGGGCCATTTGGGTCTTCATGGTCTTTTGGATCCTCTGGGCCTTTAAGGGTATTTTGGGTCTTTGAGGTGTTTTGGGTCTTCAGGGTCTTTGGGTCTTTGGTGTCTTCAGGGTCTTTTGGGTCTTCAGGGTCTTTGGTGTCTTTTGGGTCTTCAGGGGCTTTTGGGTCTTAAGGTTCTTTTGGTTATTTTGGGTCTTTTTGGGTCTTCCGGGTATTTTTGGTCTTCGGGGCCTTTGGGGTCTTTTTGGTCTTCAGGTGTCTTTTGGGTCTTCGGGGTATTTTGGGTCTTCGGGGTGTTTTGGGTCTTCGGGGTGTTTTGGGTCTTCGGTGTGTTTTGGGTCTTCGGGGTGTTTTGGGTCTTCGGGGTGTTTTGGGTCTTCGGGGTGGTTTGGGTCTTCACGGGTCTTGGTGGTCTGAAGGGTCTTGGGGGAATTAAAGGGTCATCAAAGGTCTGAGGGGTCTCAGCAGTCATAACGCAATTAAGAGGGTTAATTAAGAGGGTTAATTAAGAGGGTGGTAATTTTATTTGAAGAAGAAGACGTTTTCGTCGCATATATACATATATACATAATGACATAACCATATACGTTTACTCTATTATAATAAGAACATACAGAATCCGAGTGGGACAAACTCGTTGAGAGTGTCAAAAGTTCCCACAGAAAAAGCACTTCTGTTTCTTTCCAGCAGCAGCGACTACTTGAGAGTCATCTGGATGAGTAGGTCGGCAAGTCCTCGTTTCGGCTTCGGCAGTAGGTCTGTCGACTGAAGAAATTGTAACCGCGTTCAGGTGTGTTACAGGTGCCGTATATGACTCAGAACACCTCTGAGCTCGATCGAGAGCCCGAGCCTGGTCGTTAAAGCTGTCGCGAGATCCAACGTTTTATTCTCGAGGAGCCGTTGGCGGATGACATGAGACTGCAATCCACTTATGAAAGCATCCCGGATGGACTCCTCCTTATATTTCTCAGCAGTGACAGCCTTGTAATTACAGTCTCCACTCAAATGCTGCAATGCCTGCAGGTATTCATCAAGAGTTTCTCCCGGTTGCTGTCGATGACTCGCCAATAGGTGTTTGTGCATAGACTTCATTCTTTGGTCTTACGTACATGTTTCGTAAGGTCTGTATGGCGGTATCATAGACTTCACAGTCAGCGATATACTTGTACACACTAGGAGCAACATAGTTTATGAGCATAGTTAGCTTCTCTGGTCCATGATGCCCAATTGCTCTCAAGAAGTTGTCGAACGTCTTGTACCAGTGGTTCCATTCCTTTGCAGCACTGCTCGAGTTTGGGTTTGCTTCAAACCGTTCAGGACGTAAGAATTTGTCCATCATGAAATTCTTGCTGAGTAAATTGTAATAAGCTGTAGGGAGTATAGAAGAGGCTTGACTCGATTGAAACCATTCAAGTAGGTTATACTCAGCAGGAACTGAACAACCTGTAACAACAGATGTAAAGATAAGCCCGTTGCATTTGACAAGCATAACAATACAACATGCATAATAATTAATAGGCCTACCGTATAATTATCGCACACGTCTCTAGTAGTCCATGGGCCAGACCAGATATCGGTACCATCCGAGGTGGCAAAAGTTCCATGGTGCCAATTTATTTGTTACACCCATATAAGTAAAATAATATGTGATAGCAATTCCAAATGGGTAGCTTTTTCATTTTTCTTGCAGGAAAGCTGTTTTTGCATTAATCGCGATACCGCAACTCCGCGCTGTTGTTACTAGTATCATCTTCCAAATCATTTTTTTAGCTGAATAGACAATGTAACATGCTTAAATATCTTAGCAAATGGATGTTTGTAATAAAGACATGTATGTTATACTATATAATACATATTCTTGTATTTATTCATGTGTGGAAACTAACTTTTTCTTCAGTTTTAGTGTCTTAGTTAAGAACAAAATATATGTTGGATGCTGGCAGTGTCCAGTTTTCTTCCGTATTCCGTATACTTGGCCACTGGTGGATACTTCCTGGTAGGTGAGGCAAGAACAAGAGGCTCTGCAATAATTATGTCTATTTAGTTAAGCAGAAAATATATGACAGATATGTAAAGTGCTGATTTCCCCTCATCAGTGGTGATATACATTTGCAGCCTGGTTAGAATAAGTCCAGTCATGAATGCTTGATTTGCTTTCAGATATCAGTCCACTGGTTTCACCAGTCTAATTAAGTGTAATTAAATATAATTAAGGACTGGCAGACTACTAATTTGTGCAACATAGTAATGTGGATTGATAATTCTATGTTGCAGGTGAAAACTGACTGAACATGGCCTCTGACGGAGCAAGCAGCCTGCCACTAAAGCGGCCACGAGTGGAGTGCATCATCCACTGTTCCAATGACAATACAGACAAGCTGGTTTCACTACAAGACATTGACTCATGGAGAACATTGCTGAGGGCAGCCCAGATCAGAAAACATGCAGCAATTTTGAAACTAGCTACGAACCTTCCTGATGGACAGATTCCAACAATCCAGTACCACAGAAAATGTCGCAGTCTCTTCACCATGAAAAGACATCTTGATGGCATCCTCAAATGTGCCAGTGCCAGTGAACCTGCTCAAGACACAGGATCACAGAGAGCAGCTAGACAATGTGCAAGCACATCAAGGACTTATGAGGCAGAGTGCATTTTCTGCCAGAAAGACACCAAGTATGCTAAAGGACAGAAGACGAGAGAAATCCTCATACAATGTCGAGAACTGCGAGCTGACGCCACAATCAGGAATGTAGCCATGGAGAAAATGGACAGCAGAATCCTTGCCATAGTCAGCAGAGACCTGGTAGCTGCAGAAGGTCACTATCATAGGTCGTGCTATCGGTTCTATACCAAAAGAGAGGTTCGCAGTGGACAGGATGCAAGCCAAGATGATGATGCTGAAGCTCAGTATGGCGCTGCTGTGGATCAGGCCTACAATGAGCTGTTCCTGTTCATCAGAAGGGAGCTTTTTGGCAATCCTCAAGTGATGACAATGACTGATCTCTCTTCTAGACTGGTGGCTTCAATGAACTCTCTTGGTATTGCCCATGTAAGGGAATCAACCAAGAAACACATACGACGGAAACTGGAAAGCGAGTTTGCAGACTCCCTGCACATCTTCTCTGAGGGAAAAGGGAAACTCCTCCTGTTTCCAGACAACCTGTCCATATACGAACTTGCCAAACAATACCAATCGCTACAAGCAGAGCTGCATACTCAGAAAGGCCTCCATGCTGAAGATGTGGTCTCCAAAGCAGCCCTGAAAATGAGAGCCGACATCAAGAACCAAGATGCCCCTCAAGCCTGGCCACCGGAAGTCAAACCAGAAGCAGAGGACACTACCATTCCAGAGTCGGTCATGGTCTTCCTGTGCTATCTACTTACAGGTTCCAATGACCCTGATCATGCATCTCAAAGAGTCCAGCGGCTTCTGTGTTCACTCGGCTATGACATGGTATATGCTGTAACACGTGGACTGATAAAGCCCCCGAAGCACATCGTTCTGCCATTCGCTATCAAGTCACTGACCGGGAATGTAGAGTTGATACACATCCTCAACCGACTCGGCCATAGTGTGTCCTATTCTCAGATGGAAGAGATCGACACTGCTCTGTGTCTCCAAAAGCTCTCGCTATCAGGGAGTGATGTTGCCCTCCCAGGTAACATCCATCCTGGCATATTCACAACCTTAGCCTGGGATAATATCGACCGTCTGGAAGAGACCACCAGTGGAGAAGGAACATCTCACAGAGTGAATGGGATTGCCGTACAAGCAAAGCCAATCACCCCAGTGTCCACCAGAACCATGCTGACTGTAGGAAAAACAAAGCAGAGAAGTATTGATGCACCACCACCAATGCTACCAGCATACAACGCTGGACAACGAGTGGGACCACCACAGAGCAAAAGTGCAGATGCTGACACTGCAGCTGAGACTCAGCTCGCCAAAGAGAAGAATCTTGTCTGGGTCATGGCACGCATGTCGCAACAAGAAGAGCAATCAATCAGCAGCTGGACAGGCTTCAACATCCGGACTCGAGATGACGTGACAGTCATTCCAGACAATGTAGGCTACCTGCCTACCATTAATGCTCCAGCGACACAAATGTCGACTGTCAATGAAGTGCTAAACCAGTCACTGAACATCATGCACTCCTTGGACCTGACCAAGATTGTCTGTGTCTTTGACCAGGCACTGTATGCAAAGGCTGTGGAGATTATATTGAAACACCCTGACAATTTCCAAAACACCACCATCACCAGGCTCAAGTTGCCAGAGCCGACCCCCAAATCCGCAACAATATATATATATATTTTTTCTTGAGTTGGGTTTCCTTTCTGAACTCAGTATATCAATCTGGTGAGTTTCTTTTACCCTTCGGTGATGTCTTTGTTGAAAGAACCATGTCACTGATTGTCTTTCGCAGCAAGAAGTCAATAACAGGATTATATCACAGGTGGCGTGACAAAATGTAAGGACAGCTTGCAAGTGTGTGCGTTCCTGCAAATTGCCAAAATGCACATGCCTGACCAATGGACTGTCATGCACAGACATGTGCAAGCTACAAACCTGCAGTAACCAGAAACAACAGGAAGATGAAGAATCCTTCGAACTCGGAGACTCCGATGAAGACGAGCAGTTCGATGACTGACTATGATATCGCTAGTTTGGTACATTGACATACTCAGTATTATTCTGAAGAGCACAGGACGTGCTTTCCCTGGAAACACCCTCAGAATACATGTAGACATGTAGACATTTTGATAATGTGTTGTGTCATTTCATCTTTATGTGAAGCACTACCTGACCATACCGGGTACATAGCCTACAGTCTGTTAGTTCTGTTAGTATGTGATTTCCAACCATTTTGTATAACATTTGAGTACTAGTACTGTTTATAGCTATTGTGGCATACATGTACTTGAGATGGGCTCAGCAGATGAGCTCAGTACAGCCTCTGGACTTTCTTTCCCTTGATTCAGAAAACCGTTTGATTAATATGTGTTGTGACCTTTTCATGTTGTGACATGTTTATGTGACAATTTCCATAACAATCACGTACGTGTATTATAGTAGCTGTTGTATTCCAAAATTACACTATGTGAAGATTGTATGTTTAAAATAAGACATAAAGCGATAATTTTGGGATCTACGTTGTCTCAGTACTTTCTGATTAATATGCCCAATTAGTCCATGGGCCCGTACCCAAAATTTCACACATGGACTAAATCAATCCGAACCGTCGAACGCCTTTTCACAGGGTGCGGGTATAAAATAGCTGATAACTACCACTAAGCTACCAGTCCAGAATTGCTATCACATCAGCATGTATCCCAGATACATGCACCTTTCCAAAAATCATTACAAGAACTTGCCACCTCGGGTGGTACCAATTAGTGAAATTTCGGGTCCGGGCCCATGGACTATAGTAGCCATCTTGAAAATCGTAATGCGAACACGCCTTGGCGCTAAGTCCGTGTGCGGAACCAGGCCTCAAGCGTGCAGGCCCGAGCGTTCGTCCACGCGGCGTTTCTGCCTGGCAAAACTGCAGCTCTCCGTCCACGGCTCTTCCTCCTCACGCCAGACAAATGGGAACGAGGGGAATCGTCAACGCACAGCCGTTCACCATCACCCAGAATGCGCACAGGCCACAAGGATCAGGAGAACAGCAGAAGAAGACCAGAGCGCAAGAACGACAATGGAGCAAGACAGAAGATGGAGCCAAAAAGAGAAAATGCCAGTCAGACGTGGTTTTATTGACCGTCTCGTGACGTCATCTGTCCCTCTCCACCAATCCATGCAGGCCACCACTACATTGTCCAGTTCTCACCAATCAGTGCACCGCTTCTTGCTCGCCCTTCTTTCACCAATCAGTGAGTGCCTTCTTGCTCCGCCCTGGCCAATCACGGCTCCTCGGGCATGTCTTCGGCCTTCGTGGTGATGTAGCTGGTTGCCGTCCCATCGGCAGTGCTCATAACTGGCTTCCGGTTGGTTTTATTATTTAATGGGCTTTAATTGCCATTCTCACTAGTGTCTATTGCGGTGCCATAAGGGACAAAGGACCAAGCACATAGGGAAGGACGAACAGGGAAGTAGTTAACATAATCCCCTATAACTCGTTAACATTCCCCATTCATCGTAATGGGGACAAATATACAACTTCATCCGATATTCGGGCTAAACAGGTCCACTACTTATTACATGGTGGTGGTTCTTGTTCTTCACGACAGTCGGAGCATGTTACCTACACAAATCTACCTGACTCTACATATCACTACCCCACTGACATAACAATATTTTGAACACTGTAGAACAAGAATGGGATTATTGGCACTTCCAAAAACCTGCAGTTTAGCATGACTTTTACTCTGAAGTCGACAGAATTATATGGCGTCTTGACCAAAAAAAATCTGTCTGTTTCGTGCATCTTTGTCATTGTCGTTGATCATTCGAAAATCGTCAGATTCTCCGAAAATAGTTGGCAGAAGGTTTGTGATTGTTCAAATACAATGATAAACCTAGATGGTGATGAAAAACGTATCTGGAGTAGAGCGTCGTCAGCTTTGGACGACTCCATTAGACCCATTCGCTTCGTATAGTCAGGTTCACTATGTTAACAAATATAATTTCGTTCAGAATTTTGGTAGATTAGCAAAACTATACATTTTTGGAATATTCAGAGCATGAGGAATCCAAAAATTAATGTTTACATTTGCGTAAACACCTTTGCGAAAATGACACTCAGGACAGTGATGAAGATAGTCAGGTTCACTATGTTAACAAATATAATTTCTTTCAAAATTTTGGGATGAGCAAACCTGTACATTTTTGGAATCTTCAGAGCATGGAGAATCTGAAAATCAATGTTGGCATTTGCACAGACACCTGCATGGCCGCCATTTTGGATTTTGAAAATGGCCGCCATAAAATACATATTTTGCGCGATCTCGGCTTCTAGTCAACCTAGAGACTTAATTAAATATGCTAATCCTATGTTTTCTGGGTCAAGGAATCCAATAAAGGCCTCAAAATAGTGCTCAGGATTATAGAAAAGCAACAAACAAAGGTAATTGAAAACCATTGTCTTTATATTTGTGATATAACTGTATTACATAATACATGATATTGCAAGTCCTTTGAAGTTATAGGTTGTTATAGGAAGTTATAGGTAGTATCAGATTGAACTATAAGTCCTATACACAGGATCTACGAGGTCTATACCGTTCAGGAATATGCTTTTACAGATCTTCATCACTGTCCTGAGTGTCATTTTCGCAAAGGTGTCTACACAAATGTAAACATTAATTTTTGGATTCCTCATACTCTGAATATTCCAAAAATGTATAGTTTTGCTAATCTACCAAAATTTTGAACGAAAAAACATAGTGAACCTGACTAGTATGTGAAGTAAGAGATGTACAAAGACCTACTAGTACCCTACTGCAAAGCCGCAATGAGCCGGCGAAGCCAAAGCCTCTTGCCACTATTTTACCCATCACTATGGCATAAGTAGGTTAGGTAGTTGGTAGTAGGTAGGTGTAGTAGGTCCTGTCGGGCAAAGGGGGGCATTAGGCTCCACTACATTGTAAATCTTGAAGGTAAATATAATGCATTTACAAAGTAGTGGAGCCTAATGCCCCCTGGAGCTTAATGCCCCCCTTTGCCATACCTGGTAAGACTTGGTAAAAGAGAAGAGCAGACAGTCCTCCCCAATACCTACATACAAGAAGAATAATGTCACAAGAAGCTTAAGGAAGTAACTGTACGATGTGCTAGCTTAGGGCCTATTTTAAGAAATTTTAACTGGGCTTAACATACGTTTTTCACAGTATGTGTGTAGTCTTCTAACTTCAGTCGCTGTCAGGGCTGGTTCTCTCCGGGCACTAGAGTCGGCGTCAGAACAAATCTAATCGGGGGGCATTAGGGTAACCACGGGGGGCACAGACTGCCGTTCGAGAACTTAATCTATGATGTAAATGCTTGATAATAAGAGTTTGCCGTCAACAATCAACACACCAACCCAGTTACAATTTAAAAACATGCTGCAAAGTCTCTCTTGCGCGCACACACACACACACACACACACACACACACACACACACACACACACACACACACACACACACACACACACACACACACACACACACACACACACACCACAAAATATAGCCTACGTGCAAGCCACGTCTCTGTCTCTCACTCTTTCTCTCTCTCACTCCTTCACTCCTTCACTCTTTCACTCACTGCACTGTGTGCGTCATTGGACCATCATTTGAAATAGACTATTTTTCTCCATTCTTACTGAATAAATGCAGACAGACCCAAAAATCATTCAACAGTTTGCGTAATAATCATGAAAGCCAAGGCTGGCATCATAAAGTGAATTAACCGCATGGCTTACCTTCAGAAGAGTTGCAGGCGGCGAGTGTTGGTGCTGAACCTCCTAAAAATGGTGTCCTTCCACTCAGTTGTGCATTTTCGGGTTAAGTCCCTCTCAAACGCTAGCTGAACCAACTGGGCCTTTCTTTTGTGGAGCATTGCGTGTCTGTGGTCCGAAAATACGTTTCTCAGAGTGGAGAATGAATTTTGAATCCCGCCCAGGTTTGAATCCCGACCCAGCTATAAGTTGCCATTCTGGTGTTTCACAGGTAGGGTGATTCATCAATATGTGTGCCGTACCTCGGATGGACGTTAAACTGGGCGTCACATCTGCCAGCATTCGCTGGTGGACGTTAAAGACCCCAAGGTGTCCTTTGCGAAGAGTAGGCGAGCTATCGCCGGCATCCTGAATAAATTACAAATTCCTGCAACTTTCTTCCTGAACACTCCTATTCAAAGTGGTCTCCACAAAAAACTGCAGAATTGTCGAAGTGCCAACAAGTTCTTTCAAATCCAGGAACCATATTCAGCTACAATATGTCCAACATTTGAGTAGTTCCTCGATCATGGTCACAAAAATCGATACCTAACTACCTTTTCCCCACGTCCTAAGGCTTTACTCAATCATCACAATATTTTCACTCTCCTGCCTCATACTTTCTTCTTCTTCTTCTGCTTCTTCTTCTTCTTCTTTCGCTTCTTCTTCTTCTTCTTCTTCTCCTGAATCCTCATCCTATACTCGAACGCCATCATGTGTCCAGAGTGGGAATAGCATTGACAATTTCTTGCAGTTCATGGAATTTTTAACATTCGTCTCCACCACCACATTTCACAACTGTCAATATTCTTCCTTCCTTCCTTTCTTTCTTTCTTTTTCACTGTCCATGACTCGCTTACAAAGATTCTGATTGCACTCCATTCGTTTCCAAGATCCTCGATAGATGGCCATCGGTGCACTGGGAATAGGGAACGCAGTCACTCTTATCGGTGAGCTTTTGGCTCCAGAATCATTTCTCCACACTCTCATCCTGGTTATTCTTGAATTTGGCTAGTTGCCTCTGATGAAATGGTTAAATTGTTTTCTTTATTTATTTTCATTGTTGAGGCCCAACAGTGATTTGATTATGGTTTCACTTCCTTGCTTCTGTAGTATTGAAATAGTTTTTGCCCTGTTTCAGAAGATGACTTTAATTATTATTATTTTTTTTTTTGTATACTGAATCGAGGCTCGTGAAAGAGCTGACATTTACTTCACAAACAAATCAACCAGACAAACAAAATATATAAAAAGAGGGAGCGGAAGACAAGAGAAGGGAAAGCACACAAACACTTGAGAGCACACAACATTTAAGAGCAGGGAGATGTGTGGGAGGGAGAGGGCTTGGGGGGAGGATGTGCCGTTCCTATAATAAACTCGTGACAAACAATGCTTCCTTCTCCCAAAATGTCACAACAATGAATGAACAGAGAGGCAGTTGGGCCACAGTTGGACACAATACGCATGGGAATGAACGAACAGGCAGGAAAGGAGGAGAGGAAGCATGGGGGGAAGAGGGGAAAGGAGGATGGGTGGGAGGGAGATGACACATTATGACCCTATGTAGGATTCTAATAGAGGGGCAGGCACATGGACACCACCAGGGTGATGTTTTCTTTGGGGGATGAAAGGTTTTATAGGTTGAGGCGTGAACAAACAATGACATCACGTAAATTTTTTTGGACAAGACCCTCTCAGCCACCACAATCACAACCCCAGCTGTGCGATCACTCATCCACACCTAACCTATCCACCGGTCCCACCAATGTCCATGTAGCCATTTATCCCAAATGTGTCTAGGTATCTATCTACTTCCAGTTTAAACCCATATATTGTTTCTGCTGCCACTACCTTTTCAGGGAGACATTTCCATGCATTAACTACTCTCTGATTAAAAGACTCCTGCCCTACTCCCATCCAACCACTCTTCTTCTTCACTCAGGTTTTCTTCCTGGGTCTTGTCTACTGATCTCCATACTAACTGGATAGGAGGGGAAGCTCATTTTTGAAGCCATTTGTCCATCAACGTTGCTCTCTCATGAGTTCCCGCATGTCGGATCACTGGACGCTAACAGCTGGTTCAACGATTAAATGTGATTCCTCTTCTCCTTTGATCACAACCATCACGGTTTTTACAACCAAAAGCAGCACTTGATGGCATTCATAGATACTACAACAATGCATTTTCAACCCGGGAATGGACTAAAATCAAGTGGGAAAGGAGAAAAAGAGGAACACTGTACCTGTAGCTTATCTGGGCCCTGGCCTAATGTTGTAATCCAAATTTGATAGCATTCTGATTGGTGGGTCTGGAGAAGAAGATTGTTGAAGTAATGTACGCGATTTTACAAAAGATTGACTACGTCGGCCATTTTGGTACACTTCCGGTCATGTGATCGAAATGAGATTTGCAATCCCTGTTACCAGTCAGGAGCAGAACCTTGTTGCCAAATTGCAGCTGGATCAGCCCAGCGGTTTGGCTGGAGAAGATGAAATAGTCGACGGACAGACACGGACGGATGGTGCACGATGACAATATCTTATCTGGAATTCCAATTCCAGAGAAGCTAAAAATCAACGATCGGAAGGTGGAATTTTTGGAGGAAATATGCACCTTGAAGCAAAAGTGTTTGTGATGATGCAAATGGATTTTGGGTGTTGTGGGAGAAGTAATATGGCGGAAGGAGTAGCGATTCCGATGGCTTCAGGACCACCCAATCAATTAACGTAAGGCACCCTACCCAGTTAGTACAGAGATCAGTGGTCTTGTCACTGTCCATTCTGCTGAAAAAGTCTTCTGCACTTACCTTGTCGATGTCGTTCATTATGTTCAACATTTCTATCAGATACCCTCAGGCACCTCTTTTTTATGTAAAACGTGCTCTCCTTCACCTGCTCATAGGAGCCCGCGGAACTACGTAACTTCCGGTTAGTGCACCCTTCGACAACAGTCACGTGATTGGATACGTTGAAAACAAACCACAAAAGGGCACGTGTTACAGCCGGAAATTATAGAAACGACCAACATCACCGCTTTGCACAAAAAAGGTGCAAAAACAGATCCTAGCAACTACAGACCAATCAGCCTTCTCCCAATTATCAGCAAAGTCATGGAATCCATCATTGCTTCGGATATGAAATCTTTCCTCTTCTCCAATGGCTTGATCTCTGATCATCAATTTGGTTTCAGACCAGGTCACTCTACTCTGGACATGCTGCTTCTGCTGTCTCAACAATGGATGGAGGTCCTCAATGCCAAACAGGAAATTAGAGCTGTCTCCCTCGGCATATCACGTGCCTTCGATACGGTCTGGCACCCCGCTCTGCTCACCAAACTCTCCTCCTTTGGTATCCATGGAAATCTCCACGCATGGCTGGCGGACTTCCTCTCTAGTCGTAGTCAACGTGTGGCCCTGAATGGGTTTCTCTCATCTCCTCTTCCTGTTCAGGCTGGAGTTCCCCAAGGCAGTGTTCTGGGCCCTGTGCTTTTTCTGGTCTTCACAAATGATCTCTCTGTCTCTCTTGAAAATCCTCTCTATCTCTTTGCTGATGACTCCACTCTCTGCCGCTCCATTCCTCATCCCTCAGATCGGCAGTCTGCAGCCTCCTCACTCTCTGCAGACCTGGACAACATCACAGACTGGGCAAACAAGTGGAACATGTCTTTCAATCCTGACAAATCTCACACTCTTACTATGTCTCTCCGAAAAGACCGACTGGACAACCTTCCCATCTACTTTCTCAACAATCCTCTCCAAGAAGTTCTGTCACTCAAGCTTTTGGGTCTCACTATCTGCCATGATCTTTCCTGGGAAAACCACATTTCCAAGCTGGCCTCCAAAGCCAGTCGCCGACTGGGCATCCTCCGTCGTGCGAAGTCCTTCCTTGGCACACCTGAGCTCCTCACCACATACAAGGCGTTCATCCGCAGCTCAATGGAATACTGCTCTCCCCTCTGGGCTGGTGCTCCTGCCTCACACCTAGCTCGTCTTCACGCTGTTGAAACCAAAGCATTCAGAATCATTGGAATCTCCCGTGATGAAGATACCTCCGAGGGCCTTTCACTTACTCACCGCAGGCAGGTTGGTGGTCTTTCCGTCTTCTACCGACTCCTCTCCGGCCATGCCCCCCCCAGCCCTCTCTGGGCTCTGTCCCCCAAATATTCCTACAGGTCGCACAAGATCTGCCTGCAACCCTCTTATGGTTAAACTGCCAAAATCAAGACTCTCTGCTCACCTTCATTCCTCTTTTCTCCCGCCTTTGGAACAAACTCCCTCACTCTCTTCAATCCCACTCCTCCCTCCAGGTCTTTAAAACGGCTGTTCACCACCATCTCTTATCTTCCCCCATCCAAAACCTTGATCTTTTCTACCCCCGCTAATTTCACCCCAAATCCACTTTTTGAGGTGCCGACTTCTTTCCTGGAAGTCCTTGCGTTTTATATTGTAGCGACCCATGGGTCCCCCAAGCAAGACCAGCATCAGAATCTCCTTGCTCCAGCCGGTGACGTCACCGGCGGGGATCCGCGGCGCCAGAGTGGCTGGTCACGTGACCACCAAAGCGTGCCGCGCGTGCGGGTATAATCAGCTACACCTGTTGATCATGTGACCACCGAAGCACGCCTCGCTTGAGAGGCGTGGCTTTCGGTTTCGGTTTCTGGTTGTGCTTTATAAGGCAGCCCGACAAACGGGCTTTACAGTGTTCCCGAGTTGGTTTTACGAATAAACATATTCTCTGACGAGTTTGTGCCTTGCCATCCTTTTGTCCGTATCATGCTGGAGCCCGGACTCCTTCAATATCTATCCTGCCCCCCCACCCCCCCAGGGCCTCTCCCTCCCACACATCTCCCGATGTCCCTGCTCTCAAATGTTGTGTTTGTGTGCTTCCTCCCCTTCTCTCCCCATCTTGTCGACCGCTCCCCTTTTTATATACTTTGTTTGCTTGTTTGTTTGATTTGTTTGTTTGATAAATGTTAGCTCTTTCACGAGCCTCGACTCTGTATACAAAAAACAAACAAAAAAAACGGTGTAGGGTATTTGATCATAACTCGCTTAATTCTTGTCTGATCTTTAAAATTTTAACTTTCCGACAAGGTAGAAGTAATTCTCTTTCTAACAATATAAAGTTTTATGAAAAATAATACAAAATGTTTGTATAGCCGCCCGCGGAACTACGTAACTTCCGGTTAATGCACCCTTCGCGACAACAGTCACGTGATTGGATACGTTGAAAACAAACCACAAAAGGGCACGTGACACGTGTTACAGCGTACTTCCGGTAGTCTCGCCCTCAATCCCCCTCATCCATTGTAGCTTAATTCACTCTAGTTGTAGCTTTGTATCACTAGGCCTGAACTACATCTATCTATACTCTATAGGGTAGCTATGTTCTTCCTCAAATGTGCTAAGCAAAACAATACGCAATATTTGAAATGAGGCTTCACGAAATTTTTCTACGTTATTAACACGACCTCGCTTGATTTATATTTTCTCCTCTCGCGAATAAAACTAAAAATCCGAGTACTTTTACCTACAGTTACTTGAGATCTCAGCGTCTTGAGTTTGATCCCCCTGTCGTGCCATTAAATAACACTAAGGGGGTTGACTCAGCCTCTCATACTTCCGAGGCTGGCCAAATGAGTACCAGCTTATTGGTATCAGGGGCATTGCATCAGCGCCACGCTTCCGGCAATGATGCACCAGCAACCACAGGCTGCATACGAAACAACAGCAACAACTGTGCTTTCTGCACAACAACAAAAACAACAACAACAACAACAACTAAAACAACAACAACAACAAAAATAAAAACAGAAACAAAAACAAACAGACCAAAAAACAACAAAACAAAAAAAACAACAAAACAAAAACAAAAACAAAAACAAAACACAAATAAAAAACAAATCAAAAACAAAAACAACATAAACAACAAATACTACTACTACTACTACTACTACTACTACTACTACTACTACTACTACTACTACTCCGCACTACTACTATGCACTACTACTACTATGCAGGCTGCATACGAAACAACAGCAACTGTGCTTTCTGCACAACAACAAAAACAACAACAACAACAGAAACAACAACAGAAACAACAACAGCAAAAACAACAACAAAAACAACAAAACAAACAAAAAACAAAAAAAAAAAATCAAAAACAAAAACAACATAAACAACAAATACTACTCCTACTACTACTACTACTACTACTACTACTACTACTACTACTACTGCTACTACTATTACTACTACTACTACGGTTTTGTATTCCCCAGACAGAGTAGGATGCCAGACTGTCGAAAGCCGATACATGTCCAGGGAGAAAGTCTTGATCTCCTGCTTGAGATTTTGGGATGAAAAGCAATGCTTTAAGAGCAGCAGCATGGCCAGACTTTTGACTGGGCACGAATCCACACTGATGGTCAAAGATCAGACTGTTCGAGAAGAGAATAGATGATATTAGAATAGATGACATCAGAAGTGAGCTTGTAACTAGTCAGTAGTTGATGGGATCTGTTTTTGTACCCTTCTTGTGGGTGGGAGTGATGTTTGCAGACTTTGTGGTTGATTGCATTTATCCTGTCAAATGTTTCCTTCCTTACTGGCAGGAATTTGTAATTTCAAATAATCACACAAAAGAGTGCATTTTCCAAAAATTGGTTGGTTTCCTCTCACATCTCTTCCTTCCTTCTTTGCACTGCGTTTTTGCCACCAGGGGAGTCTGTCTGTCAGAACTCAAGACAATGCTATAGCATGCCAGCAGATTGCTTTGTGGCCTTGCTACTGTTTCTTTGGAGAAGACAGACAAAAGTTTTTGGAAGACGTTCGTAAGGTGACACTTTTCCTTGTTCTCCACAACACAATCAATTTTTTAACTTTGTTTGGTTATTTGCGGACCTTCAAATGAAGTTTTGTCGAATTGACAATAGATTGCTCAGTGGTTTATAATGAATCTCATTGATTGTTTGTTATTGAGTTGGCATGTTACTTAATTTTGGCATGTCAGAGGCTTGTGAGAAACTCAATCTCATATTATAGGCTTGTCCTGGACACTTCCTTTCTTGGATACAAGCAGAAAGCCGGGGTACACCAGACTGCTCCAGGGGAAATAGTTCTCATTAGAGTGTGGAATATTTAAGGAGTTTGATGGGAATGTCCTTTGACAGCATAATGGCAGGGATCCGTGGAAATTGGGTGTAATGTAAAATATGACTTCAAGTCTTGAGTACCCCTTTCTTCTTCAAGCCCTCCTCCCAAATCCCCAACTTATCAGCCACACTCCCAAACTCCAAGTCCTCCACCTTCCCCTGCTACCCCGAAGGCTTCAATCCTGCACCTCTCTCCACACTCCTTCAAACCCCCTCCCCCACCACAACCCTTCAACTCCTCCACTTCCCACAACACCCCAACCTCACCCCTCTCCCCATCCACCAAAATGAAACCCCCCCTCCCAACTCTGTCCCAAATTGAGGGAAAGGTAATGATATGTTGACAGAATTGATTGAAGGTTTTCTCTTTGACAGAAAAGTTTTTTTTAAACTTCCGGTATATGTCTGAACCAACGACTCTGAATAAATACACCGCGTATGCAACAAAATGCAAATAACTTGGAATTGCATGAATTTTGATATTTGTAAACCCCCGCATGCACTGTATGGACACAAGAGCTCTTAAATGATGTATCATTCAGCATTGTACATGCTGTGGTTACGATGTTTACCTTGATCAGATGCAATCTGGCCACGAGTATTTATATATATATATATATATATAATTATATATATATATATATTATATATATATATATATATATATATATATATATATATATATATATATATATATATATATATATATATATATATATATATATATATATTGTTACGGTTCTCTGCCACCCTACTTCCCCTTACCAAGGGGGGATTAATCCCTTTGTTCTTTCTGGGCTTGGCGGAACCGAGACTTGAAACGCCTCTTCCGGGCAAAGCGCCAAGTAGGGTTTCGGGACCAAGTCTCGCTTATACCTAAATCCCTGCGCCACCACGGAAGTGAGGAAGCAAGCCTCGCACAAGCCACATGTGGTTTGGGTACGCCGAGCGGATTGAGTACCACGTGGTCCGTGCAGTTTAGGTAGTGGAACCTGATTCGAGCGGTTCTATTCGTACCACGCTTAGCCAATGAGGAAATCACAAGAACGATCGAATGGAAAAGGAAGAACACAGGTTTAATTATTCCCACATGTATATACAATGATCGCGACGCAGAGACACAGAGTAGCACTTAGATAGTCTTATCTTATCTCCCAGACTCGGGCCCGTCACACTCACACAGGGAATTGCAGATGGGTCGATGTTCCAGCCAGACGCGTCGACGTGGTCGTCCAGGAATGGCCCCGTCCGGCTCTCCACGGTTCGAGCACGTCCCGTGAAGATGGCAGCAGGCGGTGGAAGGAACCTCGTAGCGCGTATCCCGAACAAAGGCAGCCGATGAGGTGGAACGGCAAATGCACGTCTCTCAGCGCGGCTGACGGTTACACAGCCGTTATCACTCGCGCGACTTAATGCACTGTATGCGGATCGGCCTCCAACTCAACCGAGTGTCACTTTATAATAGTGCGTATTCCGGTTCATGCACGTCTTTCTTCACCCGCGTATCTCTCACAGTCCTTGGACGCTCTCAACTCCTGCTTGCCAACGATTCCTCCGGGTTGGTCAGTGCGCGCGAGTTCTCCCTGGGCAGCAGTCCTCTCGGGGGCTTTGTGCAACGCTTATATAGATACGCCCCCGAACCTGCTCGAACCCTCTCGAACCTTCTTACCACGCCCTGTGATGCAGTGCTGCCGTCACCACCTCTGAGCCCTGATTGGTGGCTCGTGCTTACCGTCAGCGCCTCTGCCGCCCCTCATTCGGCCCCGCCCCGACCCTCCTTGGCCTGCCTCGTGTTAATTCGACCAAAATGAACCAAAGTCAGCGCAAAGGGGCATGAGGCTAGGGAGGCTGGAAAGTCGGGAGAAGTAGGACCTATTCTCCTGACTCTACTCAATGCAGAACTAACATAGGAAAAGGACTAAGCTCACAAACACTAAGAGATAACTATACTATCGCGAGGCTACATGTTGCTTGTGTGACTAACTAGGAGGGGGAAATTTTAACCTTTATTATACGGACTGTACAAAACTCAAAACCGCAACAATATATTGTTACAGACGCGGTTTTGATGTTATTTTACCGAGCGGTTGGTATTACCGCGTCCGAACAGTTACTCCCCGATTAGAACCCGATTCCACCCGACGTTGACCAGATCGCACCGCAGATATTCAATCGGGAAACCTCTAAAGCGACCGAAAGAGAATGAAAAGAGAAGAAGACAGAGTACGGAGGAAGAACAGATTTATTATACACACACAAGCAATGGATGGAAGAAGCAGTCACACAGCGAATCGTTAACTTACACTATTCATTTTACTTAACCCCAAGACAACGAGTAGGACAGACGACGTTCACACTTACTCGGGGGATATTGCAGGCAGGTAGGGCTTGAGGTGGATTGCTGGAGAGGGAGGAGGGTCGGAGGCAGCAGCTCTCAATTCCTCGCGGTTTTTGGCGGGAAAACCCTTCGTCGCGTATCCGCTGCCGATGCTTTAGACGTCACGCGCTGGCTCGGGCACACCTGCTCCTCTCCTTCTGGTGGAGCCGTCTCCCTCCTTTCAGCGCGTCTCTCCAAAGCTGGTTTCCTTTCCGAGTACCTCTCCTCTTTGGCTTGGAGCGTTTCGCATCTCACCGCTCCTCTTGGTGCCGCCTCTTCACTCATCTCCCAGGTCATCTGGTGAAGCAGTCCCTTACAGTCGCTTTTATAACTCAGGGCGGAATCAAGCCGCCGGCTGCGAGGGCACACCTACCGGGTCGCTCACCGCGGTGCTGATTGGCCATGCGACCCTCTGGCTCACTCCTCCCCTCTATGACGAGGTGGAGACACGCCTTTCTTCTCCGAGATTAGCACATGGGCAATGGCGGCTTGCGGGATTGAACACAACTCGCACCCTTTTGAAAGGAACTTTGGAGAGCGGAGATGTTTGGGGAAATTGCAAGGGCCTATTCTTATTTTGTTTGATACAATGCAAAGTCAATCTAGTGGGAAACACATATTTAGCCTACATAGAATAAGGAAATACACTATTTAAAAAGATATATCGTGGCCTGCGTGGAAGTTTCATGGAATTAACTAGGAGGACGGCTGCGACCATTATTTACATTACGAGGGTGTTTACACATAACAAAACCATACTTTTTTACATTCGTTACACTTCCTCCAAAATTGTTACACTTCTTAAAAACCGTTACACTTCTCAAATTCGTTACCCACTTCTCAAAACCGTTACAATATATATATACATATATATATATATATATAATTTTTTTTAAATTTATATATTATATATATATATATATATATATATATATATATATATATATATATATATATATATATATATATATATATATATACACACTACATGGCCAAAAGTATGTGGACACCCGAACATCATACCCGTACATGCTCGTAGAATATCTCATTCCAAAATCATGGGCATTACGATGGAGTTGGTCCCCCTTTTGCTGCTATAACAGCCTCCACTCTTCCGGGAAGGCTTTCCACTAGATGTTGGAACATTACTGCGGAGATTTGCTTCCATTCAGCCTCAAGAGCATTCGTGAGGTCTGGCACTGATGTTGGGCGATTAGGTCTGGCTCGCAGTCGGCGTTAAAATTCAACCCAATGGTGTTCGATGGGGTTGAGGTCAGAGGTCTGTGCAGGCCAGTCAAGTTCTTCCACACCGATCTCGACAAACCATTTCTGTATGGACCTCGTTTTGTGCACGGGAACATTGTCATGCTGAAACATGTAAGGGCCTTCCCCAAACTGTTGTCACAATGTTGGAAGCACACAATAGTCTAGAATGCCATTGTATGCTGTAGCGTTAAGATTTCCCTTCACTGGAACCAAGCCCGAACCCAGACCGAACAGACCGAAGATGGGCCTAGCCCGAACCATGAAAAACATGAAACTCGATCTAGATTGTCATGGTTTGCTGTGGCATTAAGATTTACATTCACTGGAACTAAGGGGCTGAGCCCGAACCATGGAAAACAGCCCCAGACCATTATTCCTCCTCCACCAAACTTTACAGTTGGCACTATGCGCATTCGGGCAGGTAGCCTTCTTCTGGCATCCGCCCAACTCAGATTCGTCCGTCGGACTGCCAGATGGTGAAGCGTGATTCATCACTCCAGAGAATGCGCTTCCACTGTTCCAGAGTCCAATGGTGGCGGACTTTACACCACTCCAGCCGACGCTTGGCATTGCGCATGGTGATCTTAGGCTTGTGTGCGGCTGCTCGGCCATGGAAACCCATTTCATGAAGCTCCCAACGAACAGTTGTTGTGCTGACGTTGCTTCCAGAGACAGTTTGGAACTCGGTAGTGAGCGTTGCAACCGAGGACAGACAATTTTTACGCGCTACACTCTTCAGCACTCGGCGGTCCCGTTCTGTGAGCTTGTGTTGCCTACCATTTAGCGGCTGAGCTGTTGTTGCTCCTAGACGTTTCCACTTCACAATAACAGCACTTACAGTTGCCTGGGGCACCTCCAGCAGGGCAGAAATTTGATGAACTGACTTGTTGGAAAGGTGGCATCCTATGACGGTGCCATGTTGAAAGTCACTGAGCTCTTCAGTACAGCCCATTCGACTGGCAATGTTTGTCTATGGAGATTGCATGGCTGTGTGCTCAATTATATATACCTGTCAGCAATGGGTGTGGCTAACAGCCGAATCCACTAATTACAAGGGGTGTCCGCATACTTTTGGTCATGTAGTGTATCATGGGGTACGATGATACTCCACATGGAGGGATGGCATGGAAAAAATGGCCACAGTATCAAATGTGTACAAAATGATATTCTGAAAAACTGCTATAGAGTGAAACCATAAGCCTTTTAAAAACCATCCTTTTTATTCTCGAGCGTTTTCATAACTGACAAGAATGTAAAAATGCCAGAATACATCGCTACAGTACCAAATTGGGAGATCGCTAAATTGCAAAAATTGTACTTTTTCTTTCTTTCATCACTCAGCCCTGCATAATGGCTGAAGCGATTACAATGACTCTAACGGGGGAAGTGATATTGTCTCTGAGGTATTGCACTCGTACCGTAACAAAAAAGGATTTTTCTTGATGTTGAGCAGAGACCCAAACAGTAACACTTAGAGTTAAAAGGTCACTCCTCGGTTTGTTTCAATCATGGGGGATGTTGTAGCTGACGTCTCGTACTCGTACTTTGCAAACTAGCTCAGGCCTCGCTCCTGCCTTTGCTTAGTACAATGCAATGGTGAATGGTGATGCGACAGCATATTCGATAGATTCACATAAACCTGTAGTTTCATCTGTATGACATTATTTCATCCACATTTTAATTGGAATAGAATACATGCACGAACCGAAATACTTCAGCACGTGATTTCCATATGACAATTGAACCACAAGTTAGCACATGATACAATGCACACACCTATCCATAATTCTCTCCCCCCTCCAGCTCCCTAAAATAACCCCATAAACAAGTTAGAAAAACAACTTTAAAAAAAACAAATGAAAAAACATGTGAGAATGGAATCTCAGAAAGCCAACCGAACAAGGTAGGATTGACACCGCACAACGACACCACAACCTTTTATGGATTGCCATTACGACATATTTTGACATTCTTTTGGATCATGCCCACAACAAATATTTTAATACAGTACACAATTAGAGTACAAGCCTGGTGTTGGCTTAGCGGTTAGGGTGCCGGCTTGGGATCCTAGGATCCTGGGTTCGAATCCCGGTCGATCGCTGAATTAACGCCAGGGGAGTTGACTCAGCCTGTCATCCTTCCGAGGTCAGCAAATTGAGTACCAGTTCACTGGTGATTCCCTGTGCATCGCAAGAGGTGACTGCAAATTGAGTACCAGTTCATTGGTAATTCCCTGTGTGGTGACAAAAGGTAACTAACAGGTTTGGTGGCAGGAAGGGCATCCAGCCCTTCAAAAGCGGTTTTTCAACACTAACACAAGTGCGAAAAGTGTTTTTTCCACACTAATACAAGTGCGAAAAGTGGTTTTTCAACACTAACACAAGTGCGAAAAGTGGTTTTTCAACACTAACACAAGTGCGAAAAGTGGTTTTTCAACACTAACACAAGTGCGAAAAGTGGTTTTTCAACACTAACAAAAGTGCGAAAAGTGGTTTTTCAACACTAACAAAAGTGCGAAAAGTGGTTTTTCCACACTAATACAAGTGCAAAAGTGGTTTCCTGCACCAACACAAGTGCAAAAAGTGGTTTTTCAACACTAACACAAGTGCGAAAAGTGGTTTTTCAACACTATCACAAGTGCAAAAAGTATTTTTTCCACACTAATACAAGTGCAAAAGTGGTTTCCTGCACCAACACAAGTGCGAAAAGTGGTTTTTCAACACTAACACAAGTGCGAAAAGTGGTTTTTCAACACTAACACAAGTGCGAAAAGTGGTTTTTCAACACTAACACAAGTGCGAAAAGTGGTTTTTCCACACTAATACAAGTGCGAAAAGTGGTTTTTCCACACTAATACAAGTGCAAAAGTGGTTTCCGGCACCAACAAAAGTGCAAAAAGTGGTTTTTCAACACAAACACAAGTGTGAAAAGTGGTTTTTCAACACTATCACAAGTGCAAAAAGTGGTTTTTCAACACTAACACAAGTGCGAAAAGTGGTTTTTCAACACTAACACAAGTGCGAAAAGTGGTTTTTCCACACTAATACAAGTGCAAAAGTGGTTTCCTGCACCAACACAAGTGCGAAAAGTGGTTTTTCAACACTAACACAAGTGCGAAAAGTGGTTTTTCAACACTAACACAAGTGCAAAAGTGGTTTCCTGCACCAACACAAGTGCGAAAAGTAGTTTTTCAACACTAACACAAGTGCGAAAAGTGGTTTTTCAACACTAACACAAGTGCGAAAAGTGGTTTCCTGCACTAATACAAGTGCAAAAGTGGTTTCCTGCACCAACACAAGTGCGAAAAGTGGTTTTTCAACACTAACACAAGTGCGAAAAGTGGTTTTTCAACACTAACACAAGTGCGAAAAGTGTTTTTTCCACACTAATACAAGTGCGAAAAGTGGTTTTTCAACACTATCACAAGTGCAAAAAGTGGTTTTTCAACACTAACACAAGTGCGAAAAGTGGTTTTTCAACACTAACACAAGTGCGAAAAGTGTTTTTTCCACTCTAATACAAGTGCAAAAGTGGTTTCCTGCACCAACACAAGTGCGAAAAGTGGTTTTTTCAACACTAACACAAGTGCAAAAAGTGTTTTTTCAACACTAACACAAGTGCGAAATGTGTTTTTTCCACACTAATACAAGTGCAAAAGTGGTTTCCTGCACCAACATAAGTGCGAAAAGTGGTTTTTCAACACTAATACAAGTGCGAAAAGTGGTTTTTCCACACTATTACAAGTGCAAAAGTGGTTTCCTGCACCAACACAAGTGCGAAAAGTGGTTTTTCAACACTAACACAAGTGCGAAAAGTGGTTTTTCAACAATATCACAAGTGCAAAAAGTGTTTTTTCCACACTAATACAAGTGCAAAAGTGGTTTCCTGCACCAACACAAGTGCGAAAAGTGGTTTTTCAACACTATCACAAGTGCAAAAAGTGGTTTTTCCACACTAATACAAGTGCAAAAGTGGTTTCCTGCACCAACCCAAGTGCGAAAAGTGGTTTTTCAACATGAACACAAGTGCGAAAAGTGGTTTTTCAACACTAACACAAGTGCGAAAAGTGGTTTTTCAACAATATCACAAGTGCAAAAAGTGTTTTTTCCACACTAATACAAGTGCAAAAGTGGTTTCCTGCACCAACACAAGTGCGAAAAGTGGTTTTTCAACACTATCACAAGTGCAAAAAGTGGTTTTTCCACACTAATACAAGTGCAAAAGTGGTTTCCTGCACCAACCCAAATGCGAAAAGTGGTTTTTCAACATGAACACAAGTGCGAAAAGTGGTTTTTCAACACTATCACAAGTGCAAAAAGTGTTTTTTCCACACTAACACAAGTGCGAAAAGTGGTTTTTCAACACTATCACAAGTGCAAAAAGTGGTTTTTCCACACTAATACAAGTGCAAAAGTGGTTTCCTGCACCAACACAAGTGCGAAAAGTGGTTTTTCAACACTAACACAAGTGCGAAAAGTGGTTTTTCAACAATATCACAAGTGCAAAAAGTGTTTTTTTCACACTAATACAAGTGCAAAAGTGGTTTCCTGCACCAACACAAGTGCGAAAAGTGGTTTTTCAACACTATCACAAGTGCAAAAAGTGGTTTTTCCACACTAATACAAGTGCAAAAGTGGTTTCCTGCACCAACCCAAGTGCGAAAAGTGGTTTTTCAACATGAACACAAGTGCGAAAAGTGGTTTTTCAACACTAACACAAGTGCGAAAAGTGGTTTTTCAACAATATCACAAGTGCAAAAAGTGTTTTTTCCACACTAATACAAGTGCAAAAGTGGTTTCCTGCACCAACACAAGTGCGAAAAGTGGTTTTTCAACACTATCACAAGTGCAAAAAGTGGTTTTTCCACACTAATACAAGGGCAAAAGTGGTTTCCTGCACCAACCCAAATGCGAAAAGTGGTTTTTCAACATGAACACAAGTGCGAAAAGTGGTTTTTCAACACTATCACAAGTGCAAAAAGTGTTTTTTCCACACTATCACAAGTGCAAAAAGTGTTTTTTCCACACTAATACAAGTGCAAAAGTGGTTTCCTGCACCAACACAAGTGCGAAAAGTGGTTTTACAACACTAACACAAGTGCGAAAAGTGGTTTTTCCACACTAATACAAGTGCAAAAGTGGTTTCCTGCACCAACACAAGTGCGAAAAGTGGTTTTTCAACACTATCACAAGTGCAAAAAGTGTTTTTTCCACACTAATACAAGTGCAAAATTGGTTTCCTGCACCAACACAAGTGCGAAAAGTGGTTTTTCAACACTAACACAAGTGCGAAAAGTGGTTTTTCAACACTAACACAAGTGCGAAAAGTGGTTTTTCCACACTAATAGAAGTGCAAAAGTGTTTTTTCCACACTAATACAAGTTCAAAAGTGGTTTCCTGCACCAATACAAGTGCAAAAAGTGGTTTTTCAACACTAACACAAGTGCGAAAAGTGGTTTTTCAACACAAACACAAGTGCGAAAAGTGGTTTTTCAACACTATCACAAGTGCAAAAAGTGTTTTTTCCACACTAATACAAGTGCAAAAGTGGTTTCCTGCACCAACACAAGTGCGAAAAGTGGTTTTTCAACACTAACACAAGTGCGAAAAGTGGTTTATCAACACTAACACAAGTGCGAAAAGTGGTTTTTCCACACTAATACAAGTGCAAAAGTGTTTTTTCCACACTAATACAAGTGCAAAAGTGGTTTCCTGCACCAAGACAAGTGCGAAAAGTGGTTTTTCAACACTAACACAAGTGCGAAAAGTGGTTTTTCAACAATAACACAAATGCGAAAAGTACTTTTTCAACACGAACACAAGTGCGAAAAGTGGTTTTTCCACACTAATACAAGTGCAAAAGTGGTTTCCTGCACCAACACAAGTGCGAAAAGTGGTTTTTCTACACTAACACAAGTGCGAAAAGTGGTTTTTCAACACTATCACAAGTGCAAAAAGTGTTGTTTCCACACTAATACAAGTGCAAAACTGGTTTCCTGCACCAACACAAGTGTGAAAAGTGGGTTTTCAACACTAACACAAGTGCGAAAAGTGGTTTTTCAACAATAACACAAGTGCGAAAAGTGGTTTTTCAACACTAACACAAGTGCGAAAAGTGGTTTTTCCACAATAATACAAGTGCAAAAGTGGTTTCCTGCACCAACACAAGTGCGAAAAGTGGTTTTTCAACACTAACACAAGTGCGAAAAGTGGTTTTTCAACAATAACACAAGTGCGAAAAGTGGTTTTTCAACACTAACACAAGTGCGAAAAGTGGTTTTTCCACAATAATACAAGTGCAAAAGTGGTTTCCTGCACGAACACAAGTGCGAAAAGGCGTTTTTCAACACTAACACAAGTGCGAAAGGTGGTTTTTCAACACTATCACAAGTGCAAAAAGTGTTTTTTCCAAACTAATACAAGTGCAAAAGTGGTTTCCTGCACCAACACAAGTGCGAAAAGTGGTTTTTCAACACTAACACAAGTGCGAAAAGTGGTTTTTCAACACTAACACAAGTGCGAAAAGTGTTTTTTCCACACTAATACAAGTGCAAAAGTGGTTTCCTGCACCAACACAAGTGCGAAAAGTGGTTTTTCAACACTAACGCAAGTGCGAAAAGTGGTTTTTAAACACTAACACAAGTGCGAAAAGTGGTTTTTCAACACTAACACAAGTGCGAAAAGTGGTTTCCTGCACCAACACTAGTGCGAAAAGTGGTTTTTCAACACTAACACAAGTGCGAAAAGTGGTTTTTCAACACTAACACAAGTGCGAAAAGTGGTTTTTCCACACTAATACAAGTGCAAAAGTGGTTTCCTGCACCAACACAAGTGCAAAAAGTGTTTTTTCCACACTAATACAAGTGCAAAAGTGGTTTCCTGCACCAACACAAGTGCGAAAAGTGGTTTTTCAACACTAACACAAGTGCGAAAAGTGGGTTTTCAACACGAGCCCAAGTGCGAAAAGTGGTTTTTCAACACAAACACAAGTGCAAAAAGTGGTTTTTCCACACTAATACAAGTGCAAAAGTGGTTTCCTGCACCAACACAAGTGCGAAAAGTGGTTTTTCAACACTAACACAAGTGCGAAAAGTGTTTTTTCCACACTAATACAAGTGCAAAAGTGGTTTCCTGCACCAACACAAGTGCGAAAAGTGGTTTTTCAACACTAACACAAGTGCGAAAAGTGGTTTTTCAACACTAACACAAGTGTGAAAAGTGTTTTTTCCACACTAATACAAGTGCAAAAGTGGTTTCCTGCACCAACACAAGTGCGAAAAGTCGTTTTTCAACACTAACACAAGTGCGAAAAGTGGTTTTTCAACACTAACACAAGTGCGAAAGGTGGTTTTTCCACACTAATACAAGTGCAAAAGTGGTTTCCTGCACCAACACAAGTGTGAAAAGTGGTTTTTCAACACTAACACAAGTGCGAAAAGTGTTTTTTCAACACTATCACAAGTGCAAAAAGTGTTTTTTCCACACTAATACAAGTGCAAAAGTGGTTTCCTGCACCAACACAAGTGCGAAAAGTGGTTTTTCAACACTAACACAAGTGGGAAAAGTGGTTTTTCAACACTAACACAAGTGCGAAAAGTGTTTTTTACACACTATTACAAGTGCAAAAGTGGTTTCCTGCACCAACACAAGTGCGAAAAGTGGTTTTTCAACCCTAACACAAGTGCGAAAAGTGGTTTTTCAACACTAACACAAGTGCGAAAAGTGGTTTTTCAACACTAACACAAGTGCGAAAAGTGGTTTTTCAACACTATCACAAGTGCAAAAAGTGTTTTTTCCACACTAATACAAGTGCGATAAGTGGTTTTTCAACACAATCACAAGTGCGAAAAGTGGTTTTTCAACACTAACACAAGTGCGAAAAGTGGTTTTTCAACACTAACACAAGTGCGAAAAGTGGTTTTTCCACACTAACACAAGTGCAAAAGTGGTTTCCTGCACCAACACAAGTGCGAAAAGTGGTTTTTCAACACTAACACAAGTGCGAAAAGTGGTTTTTCAACACTATCACAAGTGCAAAAAGTGTTTTTTCCACACTAATACAAGTGCAAAAGTGGTTTCCTGCACCAACACAAGTGCGAAAAGTGGTTTTTCAACACTAACACAAGTGCGAAAAGTGGTTTTTCAACACTAACACAAGTGCGAAAAGTGTTTTTTCCACACTAATACATGTGCAAAAGTGGTTTCCTGCACCAACACAAGTGCGAAAAGTGGTTTTTCAACACTAACACAAGTGCGAAAAGTGGTTTTTCAACACTAACACAAATGCGAAAAGTACTTTTTCAACACTAACACAAGTGCGAAAAGTGGTTTTTCCACACTAATACAAGTGCAAAAGTGGTTTCCTGCACCAACACAAGTGCGAAAAGTGGTTTTTCAACACTAACACAAGTGCGAAAAGTGGTTTATCAACACTAACACAAGTGCGAAAAGTGGTTTTTCCACACTAATACAAGTGCAAAAGTGTTTTTTCCACACTAATACAAGTGCAAAAGTGGTTTCCTGCACCAACACAAGTGCGAAAAGTGGTTTTTCCACACTAATACAAGTGCAAAAGTGTTTTTTCCACACTAATACAAGTGCAAAAGTGGTTTCCTGCACCAACACAAGTGCGAAAAGTGGTTTTTCAACACTAACACAAGTGCGAAAAGTGGTTTTTCAACACTAACACAAATGCGAAAAGTACTTTTTCAACACTAACACAAGTGCGAAAAGTGGTTTTTCCACACTAATACAAGTGCAAAAGTGGTTTCCTGCACCAACACAAGTGCGAAAAGTGGTTTTTCTACACTAACACAAGTGCGAAAAGTGGTTTTTCAACACTATCACAAGTGCAAAAAGTGTTTTTTCCACACTAATACAAGTGCAAAAAGTGGTTTTTCAACACTAACACAAGTGCGAAAAGTGGTTTTTCCACAATAATACAAGTGCAAAAGTGGTTTCCTGCACCAACACAAGTGCGAAAAGTGGTTTTTCAACACTAACACAAGTGCGAAAAGTGGTTTTTCAACAATAACACAAGTGCGAAAAGTGGTTTTTCAACACTAACACAAGTGCGAAAAGTGGTTTTTCCACAATAATACAAGTGCAAAAGTGGTTTCCTGCACCAACACAAGTGCGAAAAGGCGTTTTTCAACATTAACACAAGTGCAAAAAGTGTTTTTTCCACACTAATACAAGTGCAAAAGTGGTTTCCTGCACCAACACAAGTGCGAAAAGTGGTTTTTCAACACTAACACAAGTGCGAAAAGTGGTTTTTCAACACTAACACAAGTGCGAAAAGTGTTTTTTCCACACTAATACAAGTGCAAAAGTGGTTTCCTGCACCAACACAAGTGCGAAAAGTGGTTTTTCAACACTAACGCAAGTGCGAAAAGTGGTTTTTAAACACTAACACAAGTGCGAAAAGTGGTTTTTCAACACTAACACAAGTGCGAAAAGTGGTTTCCTGCACCAACACTAGTGCGAAAAGTGGTTTTTCAACACTAACACAAGTGTGAAAAGTGGTTTTTCAACACTAACACAAGTGCGAAAAGTGGTTTTTCCACACTAATACAAGTGCAAAAGTGGTTTCCTGCACCAACACAAGTGCAAAAAGTGTTTTTCCACACTAATACAAGTGCAAAAGTGGTTTCCTGCACCAACACAAGTGCGAAAAGTGGTTTTTCAACACTAACACAAGTGCGAAAAGTGGGTTTTCAACACGAGCCCAAGTGCGAAAAGTGGTTTTTCAACACAAACACAAGTGCAAAAAGTGGTTTTTCCACACTAATACAAGTGCAAAAGTGGTTTCCTGCACCAACACAAGTGCGAAAAGTGGTTTTTCAACACTAACACAAGTGCGAAAAGTGTTTTTTCCACACTAATACAAGTGCAAAAGTGGTTTCCTGCACCAACACAAGTGCGAAAAGTGGTTTTTCAACACTAACACAAGTGCGAAAAGTGGTTTTTCAACACTAACACAAGTGTGAAAAGTGTTTTTTCCACACTAATACAAGTGCAAAAGTGGTTTCCTGCACCAACACAAGTGCGAAAAGTCGTTTTTCAACACTAACACAAGTGCGAAAAGTGGTTTTTCAACACTAACACAAGTGCGAAAAGTGGTTTTTCCACACTAATACAAGTGCAAAAGTGGTTTCCTGCACCAACACAAGTGCGAAAAGTGTTTTTTCAACACTAACACAAGTGCGAAAAGTGTTTTTTCAACACTATCACAAGTGCAAAAAGTGTTTTTTCCACACTAATACAAGTGCAAAAGTGGTTTCCTGCACCAACACAAGTGCGAAAAGTGGTTTTTCAACACTAACACAAGTGGGAAAAGTGGTTTTTCAACACTAACACAAGTGCGAAAAGTGTTTTTTCCACACTATTACAAGTGCAAAAGTGGTTTCCTGCACCAACACAAGTGCGAAAAGTGGTTTTTCAACCCTAACACAAGTGCGAAAAGTGGTTTTTCAACAATAACACAAGTGCGAAAAGTGGTTTTTCAACACTATCACAAGTGCAAAAAGTGTTTTTCCACACTAATACAAGTGCGATAAGTGGTTTTTCAACACAATCACAAGTGCGAAAAGTGGTTTTTCAACACTAACACAAGTGCGAAAAGTGGTTTTTCAACACTAACACAAGTGCGAAAAGTGGTTTTTCCACACTAACACAAGTGCAAAAGTGGTTTCCTGCACCAACACAAGTGCGAAAAGTGGTTTTTCAACACTAACACAAGTGCGAAAAGTGGTTTTTCAACACTATCACAAGTGCAAAAAGTGTTTTTTCCACACTAATACAAGTGCAAAAGTGGTTTCCTGCACCAACACAAGTGCGAAAAGTGGTTTTTCAACACTAACACAAGTGCGAAAAGTGGTTTTTCAACACTAACACAAGTGCGAAAAGTGTTTTTTCCACACTAATACATGTGCAAAAGTGGTTTCCTGCACCAACACAAGTGCGAAAAGTGGTTTTTCAACACTAACACAAGTGCGAAAAGTGGTTTTTCAACACTAACACAAGTGCGAAAATTGGTTTTTTAACACTAACACAAGTGCGAAAAGTGTTTTTTCCACACTAATACAAGTGCAAAAGTGGTTTCCTGCACCAACACAAGTGCGAAAAGTGGTTTTACAACACTAACACAAGTGCGAAAAGTGGTTTTTCCACACTAATACAAGTGCAAAAGTGGTTTCCTGCACCAACACAAGTGCGAAAAGTGGTTTTTCAACACTATCACAAGTGCAAAAAGTGTTTTTTCCACACTAATACAAGTGCAAAATTGGTTTCCTGCACCAACACAAGTGCGAAAAGTGGTTTTTCAACACTAACACAAGTGCGAAAAGTGGTTTTTCAACACTAACACAAGTGCGAAAAGTGGTTTTCCACACTAAAACAAGTGCAAAAGTGTTTTTTCCACACTAATACAAGTTCAAAAGTGGTTTCCTGCACCAATACAAGTGCAAAAAGTGGTTTTTCAACACTAACACAAGTGCGAAAAGTGGTTTTTCAACACAAACACAAGTGCGAAAAGTGGTTTTTCAACACTATCACAAGTGCAAAAAGTGTTTTTTCCACACTAATACAAGTGCAAAAGTGGTGTCCTGCACCAACACAAGTGCGAAAAGTGGTTTTTCAACACTAACACAAGTGCGAAAAGTGGTTTTTCAACACTAACAGAAGTGCGAAAAGTGGTTTTTCCACACTAATACAAGTGCAAAAGTGTTTTTTCCACACTAATACAAGTGCAAAAGTGGTTTCCTGCACCAACACAAGTGCGAAAAGTGGTTTTTCAACACTAACACAAGTGCGAAAAGTGGTTTTTCAACAATAACACAAGTGCGAAAAGTGGTTTTTCAACACTAACACAAGTGCGAAAAGTGGTTTTCCCACAATAATACAAGTGCAAAAGTGGTTTCCTGCACCAACACAAGTGCGAAAAGTGGTTTTTCAACACTAACACAAGTGCGAAAAGTGGTTTTTCAACAATAACACAAGTGCGAAAAGTGGTTTTTCAACACTAGCACAAGTGCGAAAAGTGGTTTTGCCACAATAATACAAGTGCAAAAGTGGTTTCCTGCACCAACACAAGTGCGAAAAGTCGTTTTTCAACACTAACACAAGTGCGAAAGGTGGTTTTTCAACACTATCACAAGTGCAAAAAGTGTTTTTTCCACACTAATACAAGTGCAAAAGTGGTTTCATGCACCAACACAAGTGCGAAAAGTGGTTTTTCAACACTAACACAAGTGCGAAAAGTGGTTTTTCAACAATAACACAAGTGCGAAAAGTGGTTTTTCAACACTAACACAAGTGCAAAAGTGGTTTTTCCACACTAATACAAGTGCAAAAGTGGTTTCCTGCACCAACACAAGTGCGAAAAGTGGTTTTTCTACACTAACACAAGTGCGAAAAGTGGTTTTTCAACACTATCACAAGTGCAAAAAGTGTTTTTTCCACACTAATAAAAGTGCAAAACTGGTTTCCTGCACCAACACAAGTGTGAAAAGTGGTTTTTCAACACTAACACAAGTGCGAAAAGTGGTTTTTCAACAATAACACAAGTGCGAAAAGTGGTTTTTCAACACTAACACAAGTGCGAAAAGTGGTTTTTCCACAATAATACAAGTGCAAAAGTGGTTTCCTGCACCAACACAAGTGCGAAAAGTGGTTTTTCAACACTAACACAAGTGCGAAAAGTGGTTTTTCAACAATAACACAAGTGCGAAAAGTGGTTTTTCAACACTAACACAAGTGCGAAAAGTGGTTTTTCCACAATAATACAAGTGCAAAAGTGGTTTCCTGCACCAACACAAGTGCGAAAAGGCGTTTTTCAACACTAACACAAGTGCGAAAGGTGGTTTTTCAACACTATCACAAGTGCAAAAAGTGTTTTTTCCACACTAATACAAGTGCAAAAGTGGTTTCCTGCACCAACACAAGTGCGAAAAGTGGTTTTTCAACACTAACACAAGTGCGAAAAGTGTTTTTTTCCACACTAATACAAGTGCAAAAGTGGTTTCCTGCACCAACACAAGTGCGAAAAGTGGTTTTTCAACACTAACGCAAGTGCGAAAAGTGGTTTTTAAACACTAACACAAGTGCGAAAAGTGGTTTTTCAACACTAACACAAGTGCGAAAAGTGGTTTCCTGCACCAACACTAGTGCGAAAAGTGGTTTTTCAACACTAACACAAGTGCGAAAAGTGGTTTTTCAACACTAACACAAGTGCGAAAAGTGGTTTTTCCACACTAATACAAGTGCAAAAGTGGTTTCCTGCACCAACACAAGTGCAAAAAGTGTTTTTTCCACACTAATACAAGTGCAAAAGTGGTTTCCTACACCAACACAAGTGCGAAAAGTGGTTTTTCAACACTAACACAAGTGCGAAAAGTGGGTTTTCAACACGAGCCCAAGTGCGAAAAGTGGTTTTTCAACACAAACACAAGTGCGAAAAGTGGTTTTTCAACACTAACACAAGTGCGAAAAGTGGTTTTTCAACACTAACACAAGTGCGAAAAGTGGTTTTTCCACACTAATACAAGTGCGAAAAGTGGTTTTTCCACACTAATACAAGTGCAAAAGTGGTTTCCTGCACCAACAAAAGTGCAAAAAGTGGTTTTTCAACACAAACACAAGTGTGAAAAGTGGTTTTTCAACACTATCACAAGTGCAAAAAGTGGTTTTTCAACACTAACACAAGTGCGAAAAGTGGTTTTTCAACACTAACACAAGTGCGAAAAGTGGTTTTTCCACACTAATACAAGTGCAAAAGTGGTTTCCTGCACCAACACAAGTGCGAAAAGTGGTTTTTCAACACTAACACAAGTGCGAAAAGTGGTTTTTCAACACTAACACAAGTGCAAAAGTGGTTTCCTGCACCAACACAAGTGCGAAAAGTAGTTTTTCAACACTAACACAAGTGCGAAAAGTGGTTTTTCAACACTAACACAAGTGCGAAAAGTGGTTTCCTGCACTAATACAAGTGCAAAAGTGGTTTCCTGCACCAACACAAGTGCGAAAAGTGGTTTTTCAACACTAACACAAGTGCGAAAAGTGTTTTTTCAACACTAACACAAGTGCGAAAAGTGTTTTTTCCACACTAATACAAGTGTGAAAAGTGGTTTTTCAACACTATCACAAGTGCAAAAAGTGGTTTTTCAACACTAACACAAGTGCGAAAAGTGGTTTTTCAACACTAACACAAGTGCGAAAAGTGTTTTTTCCACTCTAATACAAGTGCAAAAGTGGTTTCCTGCACCAACACAAGTGCGAAAAGTGGTTTTTTCAACACTAACACAAGTGCGAAAAGTGGTTTTTCAACACTAACACAAGTGCAAAAAGTGTTTTTTCAACACTAACACAAGTGCGAAATGTGTTTTTTCGACACTAATACAAGTGCAAAAGTGGTTTCCTGCACCAACATAAGTGCGAAAAGTGGTTTTTCAACACTAATACAAGTGCGAAAAGTGGTTTTTCCACACTATTACAAGTGCAAAAGTGGTTTCCTGCACCAACACAAGTGCGAAAAGTGGTTTTTCAACACTAACACAAGTGCAAAAAGTGGTTTTTCAACACTAACACAAGTGCGAAAAGTGGTTTTTCCACACTAATACAAGTGCAAAAGTGGTTTCCTGCACCAACACAAGTGCGAAAAGTGGTTTTTCAACACTAACACAAGTGCGAAAAGTGGTTTTTCAACAATATCACAAGTGCAAAAAGTGTTTTTTCCACACTAATACAAGTGCAAAAGTGGTTTCCTGCACCAACACAAGTGTGAAAAGTGGTTTTTCAACACTATCACAAGTGCAAAAAGTGGTTTTTCCACACTAATACAAGTGCAAAAGTGGTTTCCTGCACCAACCCAAGTGCGAAAAGTGGTTTTTCAACATGAACACAAGTGCGAAAAGTGTTTTTTCCACACTAACACAAGTGCGAAAAGTGGTTTTTCAACACTATCACAAGTGCAAAAAGTGTTTTTTCCACACTAATACAAGTGCAAAAGTGGTTTCCTGCACCAACACAAGTGCGAAAAGTGGTTTTACAACACTAACACAAGTGCGAAAAGTGGTTTTTCCACACTAATACAAGTGCAAAAGTGGTTTCCTGCACCAACACAAGTGCGAAAAGTGGTTTTTCAACACTATCACAAGTGCAAAAAGTGTTTTTTCCACACTAATACAAGTGCAAAATTGGTTTCCTGCACCAACACAAATGCGAAAAGTGGTTTTTCAACACTAACACAAGTGCGAAAAGTGGTTTTTCAACACTAACACAAGTGCGAAAAGTGGTTTTTCCACACTAATACAAGTGCAAAAGTGTTTTTTCCACACTAATACAAGTTCAAAAGTGGTTTCCTGCACCAATACAAGTGCAAAAAGTGGTTTTTCAACACTAACACAAGTGCGAAAAGTGGTTTTTCAACACAAACACAAGTGCGAAAAGTGGTTTTTCAACACTATCACAAGTGCAAAAAGTGTTTTTTCCACACTAATACAAGTGCAAAAGTGGTTTCCTGCACCAACACAAGTGCGAAAAGTGGTTTTTCAACACTAACATAAGTGCGAAAAGTGGTTTATCAACACTAACACAAGTGCGAAAAGTGGTTTTTCCACACTAATACAAGTGCAAAAGTGTTTTTTCCACACTAATACAAGTGCAAAAGTGGTTTCCTGCACCAACACAAGTGCGAAAAGTGGTTTTTCAACACTAACACAAGTGCGAAAAGTGGTTTTTCAACACTAACACAAGTGCGAAAAGTACTTTTTCAACACTAACACAAGTGCGAAAAGTGGGTTTTCAACACGAGCCCAAGTGCGAAAAGTGGTTTTTCAACACAAACACAAGTGCGAAAAGTGGTTTTTCAACACTAACACAAGTGCGAAAAGTGGTTTTTCAACACTAACACAAGTGCGAAAAGTGGTTTTTCCACACTAATACAAGTGCGAAAAGTGGTTTTTCCACACTAATACAAGTGCAAAAGTGGTTTCCTGCACCAACAAAAGTGCAAAAAGTGGTTTTTCAACACAAACACAAGTGTGAAAAGTGGTTTTTCAACACTATCACAAGTGCAAAAAGTGGTTTTTCAACACTAACACAAGTGCGAAAAGTGGTTTTTCAACACTAACACAAGTGCGAAAAGTGGTTTTTCCACACTAATACAAGTGCAAAAGTGGTTTCCTGCACCAACACAAGTGCGAAAAGTGGTTTTTCAACACTAACACAAGTGCGAAAAGTGGTTTTTCAACACTAACACAAGTGCAAAAGTGGTTTCCTGCACCAACACAAGTGCGAAAAGTAGTTTTTCAACACTAACACAAGTGCGAAAAGTGGTTTTTCAACACTAACACAAGTGCGAAAAGTGGTTTCCTGCACTAATACAAGTGCAAAAGTGGTTTCCTGCACCAACACAAGTGCGAAAAGTGGTTTTTCAACACTAACACAAGTGCGAAAAGTGTTTTTTCAACACTAACACAAGTGCGAAAAGTGTTTTTTCCACACTAATACAAGTGTGAAAAGTGGTTTTTCAACACTATCACAAGTGCAAAAAGTGGTTTTTCAACACTAACACAAGTGCGAAAAGTGGTTTTTCAACACTAACACAAGTGCGAAAAGTGTTTTTTCCACTCTAATACAAGTGCAAAAGTGGTTTCCTGCACCAACACAAGTGCGAAAAGTGGTTTTTTCAACACTAACACAAGTGCGAAAAGTGGTTTTTCAACACTAACACAAGTGCAAAAAGTGTTTTTTCAACACTAACACAAGTGCGAAATGTGTTTTTTCGACACTAATACAAGTGCAAAAGTGGTTTCCTGCACCAACATAAGTGCGAAAAGTGGTTTTTCAACACTAATACAAGTGCGAAAAGTGGTTTTTCCACACTATTACAAGTGCAAAAGTGGTTTCCTGCATCAACACAAGTGCGAAAAGTGGTTTTTCAACACTAACACAAGTGCAAAAAGTGGTTTTTCAACACTAACACAAGTGCGAAAAGTGGTTTTTCCACACTAATACAAGTGCAAAAGTGGTTTCCTGCACCAACACAAGTGCGAAAAGTGGTTTTTCAACACTAACACAAGTGCGAAAAGTGGTTTTTCAACAATATCACAAGTGCAAAAAGTGTTTTTTCCACACTAATACAAGTGCAAAAGTGGTTTCCTGCACCAACACAAGTGTGAAAAGTGGTTTTTCAACACTATCACAAGTGCAAAAAGTGGTTTTTCCACACTAATACAAGTGCAAAAGTGGTTTCCTGCACCAACCCAAGTGCGAAAAGTGGTTTTTCAACATGAACACAAGTGCGAAAAGTGTTTTTTCAACACTAACACAAGTGCGAAAAGTGGTTTTTCAACACTATCACAAGTGCAAAAAGTGTTTTTTCCACACTAATACAAGTGCAAAAGTGGTTTCCTGCACCAACACAAGTGCGAAAAGTGGTTTTACAACACTAACACAAGTGCGAAAAGTGGTTTTTCCACACTAATACAAGTGCAAAAGTGGTTTCCTGCACCAACACAAGTGCGAAAAGTGGTTTTTCAACACTATCACAAGTGCAAAAAGTGTTTTTTCCACACTAATACAAGTGCAAAATTGGTTTCCTGCACCAACACAAATGCGAAAAGTGGTTTTTCAACACTAACACAAGTGCGAAAAGTGGTTTTTCAACACTAACACAAGTGCGAAAAGTGGTTTTTCCACACTAATACAAGTGCAAAAGTGTTTTTTCCACACTAATACAAGTTCAAAAGTGGTTTCCTGCACCAATACAAGTGCAAAAAGTGGTTTTTCAACACTAACACAAGTGCGAAAAGTGGTTTTTCAACACAAACACAAGTGCGAAAAGTGGTTTTTCAACACTATCACAAGTGCAAAAAGTGTTTTTTCCACACTAATACAAGTGCAAAAGTGGTTTCCTGCACCAACACAAGTGCGAAAAGTGGTTTTTCAACACTAACACAAGTGCGAAAAGTGGTTTATCAACACTAACACAAGTGCGAAAAGTGGTTTTTCCACACTAATACAAGTGCAAAAGTGTTTTTTCCACACTAATACAAGTGCAAAAGTGGTTTCCTGCACCAACACAAGTGCGAAAAGTGGTTTTTCAACACTAACACAAGTGCGAAAAGTGGTTTTTCAACACTAACACAAATGCGAAAAGTACTTTTTCAACACTAACACAAGTGCGAAAAGTGGTTTTTCCACACTAATACAAGTGCAAAAGTGGTTTCCTGCACCAACACAAGTGCGAAAAGTGGTTTTTCTACACTAACACAAGTGCGAAAAGTGGTTTTTCAACACTATCACAAGTGCAAAAAGTGTTTTTTCCACACTAATACAAGTGCAAAACTGGTTTCCTGCACCAACACAAGTGTGAAAAGTGGTTTTTCAACACTAACACAAGTGCGAAAAGTGGTTTTTCAACAATAACACAAGTGCGAAAAGTGGTTTTTCAACACTAACACAAGTGCGAAAAGTGGTTTTTCCACAATAATACAAGTGCAAAAGTGGTTTCCTGCACCAACACAAGTGCGAAAAGGCGTTTTTCAACACTAACACAAGTGCGAAAGGTGGTTTTTCAACACTATCACAAGTGCAAAAAGTGTTTTTTCCACACTAATACAAGTGCAAAAGTGGTTTCCTGCACCAACACAAGTGCGAAAAGTGGTTTTTCAACACTAACACAAGTGCGAAAAGTGGTTTTTCAACACTAACACAAGTGCGAAAAGTGTTTTTTCCACACTAATACAAGTGCAAAAGTGGTTTCTTGCACCAACACAAGTGCGAAAAGTGGTTTTTCAACACTAACGCAAGTGCGAAAAGTGGTTTTTAAACACTAACACAAGTGCGAAAAGTGGTTTTTCAACACTAACACAAGTGCGAAAAGTGGTTTCCTGCACCAACACTAGTGCGAAAAGTGGTTTTTCAACACTAACACAAGTGCGAAAAGTGGTTTTTCAACACTAACACAAGTGCGAAAAGTGGTTTTTCCACACTAATACAAGTGCAAAAGTGGTTTCCTGCACCAACACAAGTGCAAAAAGTGTTTTTTCCACACTAATACAAGTGCAAAAGTGGTTTCCTGCACCAACACAAGTGCGAAAAGTGGTTTTTCAACACTAACACAAGTGCGAAAAGTGGGTTTTCAACACGAGCCCAAGTGCGAAAAGTGGTTTTTCAACACAAACACAAGTGCAAAAAGTGGTTTTTCCACACTAATACAAGTGCAAAAGTGGTTTCCTGCACCAACACAAGTGCGAAAAGTGGTTTTTCAACACTAACACAAGTGCGAAAAGTGGTTTTTCAACACTAACACAAGTGCGAAAAGTGGTTTTTCCACACTAATACAAGTGCAAAAGTGGTTGCCTGCACCAACACAAGTGCGAAAAGTGGTTTTTCAACACTAACACAAGTGCGAAAAGTGGTTTTTCAACACTAACACAAGTGTGAAAAGTGTTTTTTCCACACTAATACAAGTGCAAAAGTGGTTTCCTGCACCAACACAAGTGCGAAAAGTCGTTTTTCAACACTAACACAAGTGCGAAAAGTGGTTTTTCAACACTAACACAAGTGCGAAAAGTGGTTTTTCCACACTAATACAAGTGCAAAAGTGGTTTCCTGCACCAACACAAGTGCGAAAAGTGGTTTTTCAACACTAACACAAGTGCGAAAAGTGTTTTTTCAACACTATCACAAGTGCAAAAAGTGTTTTTTCCACACTAATACAAGTGCAAAAGTGGTTTCCTGCACCAACACAAGTGCGAAAAGTGGTTTTTCAACACTAACACAAGTGGGAAAAGTGGTTTTTCAACACTAACACAAGTGCGAAAAGTGTTTTTTCCACACTATTACAAGTGCAAAAGTGGTTTCCTGCACCAACACAAGTGCGAAAAGTGGTTTTTCAACCCTAACACAAGTGCGAAAAGTGGTTTTTCAACACTAACACAAGTGCGAAAAGTGGTTTTTCAACATTAACACAAGTGCGAAAAGTGGTTTTTCAACACTATCACAAGTGCAAAAAGTGTTTTTTCCACACTAATACAAGTGCGATAAGTGGTTTTTCAACACAATCACAAGTGCGAAAAGTGGTTTTTCAACACTAACACAAGTGCGAAAAGTGGTTTTTCAACACTAACACAAGTGTGAAAAGTGGTTTTTCCACACTAACACAAGTGCAAAAGTGGTTTCCTGCACCAACACAAGTGCGAAAAGTGGTTTTTCAACACTAACACAAGTGCGAAAAGTGGTTTTTCAACACTATCACAAGTGCAAAAAGTGTTTTTTCCACACTAATACAAGTGCAAAAGTGGTTTCCTGCACCAACACAAGTGCGAAAAGTGGTTTTTCAACACTAACACAAGTGCGAAAAGTGGTTTTTCAACACTAACACAAGTGCGAAAAGTGTTTTTTCCACACTAATACATGTGCAAAAGTGGTTTCCTGCACCAACACAAGTGCGAAAAGTGGTTTTTCAACACTAACACAAGTGCGAAAAGTGGTTTTTCAACACTAACACAAGTGCGAAAAGTGGTTTTTCAACACTAACACAAGTGCGAAAAGTGTTTTTTTCCACACTAATACAAGTGCAAAAGTGGTTTCCTGCACCAACACAAGTGCGAAAAGTGGTTTTACAACACTAACACAAGTGCGAAAAGTGGTTTTTCCACACTAATACAAGTGCAAAAGTGGTTTCCTGCACCAACACAAGTGCGAAAAGTGGTTTTTCAACACTATCACAAGTTCAAAAAGTGTTTTTTCCACACTAATACAAGTGCAAAATTGGTTTCCTGCACCAACACAAGTGCGAAAAGTGGTTTTTCAACACTAACACAAGTGCGAAAAGTGGTTTTTCAACACTAACACAAGTGCGAAAAGTGGTTTTCCACACTAATACAAGTGCAAAAGTGTTTTTTCCACACTAATACAAGTTCAAAAGTGGTTTCCTGCACCAATACAAGTGCAAAAAGTGGTTTTTCAACACTAACACAAGTGCGAAAAGTGTTTTTTCAACACAAACACAAGTGCGAAAAGTGGTTTTTCAACACTATCACAAGTGCAAAAAGTGTTTTTTCCACACTAATACAAGTGCAAAAGTGGTGTCCTGCACCAACACAAGTGCGAAAAGTGGTTTTTCAACACTAACACAAGTGCGAAAAGTGGTTTTTCAACACTAACACAAGTGCGAAAAGTGGTTTTTCCACACTAATACAAGTGCAAAAGTGTTTTTTCCACACTAATACAAGTGCAAAAGTGGTTTCCTGCACCAACACAAGTGCGAAAAGTGGTTTTTCAACACTAACACAGGTGCGAAATGTGGTTTTTCAACACTAACACAAATGCGAAAAGTACTTTTTCAACACTAACACAAGTGCGAAAAGTGGTTTTTCCACACTAATACAAGTGCAAAAGTGGTTTTCTGCACCAACACAAGTGCGAAAAGTGGTTTTTCTACACTAACACAAGTGCGAAAAGTGGTTTTTCAACACTATCACAAGTGCAAAAAGTGTTTTTTCCACACTAATACAAGTGCAAAACTGGTTTCCTGCACCAACACAAGTGTGAAAAGTGGTTTTTCAACACTAACACAAGTGCGAAAAGTGGTTTTTCAACAATAACACAAGTGCGAAAAGTGGTTTTTCAACACTAACACAAGTGCGAAAAGTGGTTTTTCCACAATAATACAAGTGCAAAAGTGGTTTCCTGCACCAACACAAGTGCGAAAAGTGGTTTTTCAACACTAACACAAGTGCGAAAAGTGGTTTTTCAACAATAACACAAGTGCGAAAAGTGGTTTTTCAACACTAGCACAAGTGCGAAAAGTGGTTTTTCCACAATAATACAAGTGCAAAAGTGGTTTCCTGCACCAACACAAGTGCGAAAAGTCGTTTTTCAACACTAACACAAGTGCGAAAGGTGGTTTTTCAACACTATCACAAGTGCAAAAAGTGTTTTTTCCACACTAATACAAGTGCAAAAGTGGTTTCCTGCACCAACACAAGTGCGAAAAGTGGTTTTTCAACACTAACACAAGTGCGAAAAGTGGTTTTTCAACAATAACACAAGTGCGAAAAGTGGTTTTTCAACACTAACACAAGTGCAAAAGTGGTTTTTCCACACTAATACAAGTGCAAAAGTGGTTTTTCAACACTAACACAAGTGCGAAAAGTGGTTTTTCAACAATAACACAAGTGCGAAAAGTGGTTTTTCAACACCAACACAAGTGCGAAAAGTGGTTTTTCAACACTAACACAAGTGCGAAAAGTGGTTTTTCAACACTAACACAAATGCGGAAAGTACTTTTTGAACACTAACACAAGTGCGAAAAGTGGTTTTTCCACACTAATACAAGTGCAAAAGTGGTTTCCTGCACCAACACAAGTGCGAAAAGTGGTTTTTCAACACTAACACAAGTGCGAAAAGTGGTTTTTCAACAATAACACAAGTGCGAAAAGTGGTTTTTCAACACTAACACAAGTGCGAAAAGTGGTTTTTCCACAATAATACAAGTGCAAAAGTGGTTTCCTGCACCAACACAAGTGCGAAAAGGCGTTTTTCAACACTAACACAAGTGCGAAAAGTGGTTTTTCAACAATAACACAAGTGCGAAAAGTGGTTTTTCAACACTAACACAAGTGCGAAAAGTGGTTTTTCCACAATAATACAAGTGCAAAAGTGGTTTCCTGCACCAACACAAGTGCGAAAAGGCGTTTTTCAACACTAACACAAGTGCGAAAGGTGGTTTTTCAACACTATCACAAGTGCAAAAAGTGTTTTTTCCACACTAATACAAGTGCAAAAGTGGTTTCCTGCACCAACACAAGTGCGAAAAGTGGTTTTTCAACACTAACACAAGTGCGAAAAGTGTTTTTTCCACACTAATACAAGTGCAAAAGTGGTTTCCTGCACCAACACAAGTGCGAAAAGTGGTTTTTCAACACTAACGCAAGTGCGAAAAGTGGTTTTTAAACACTAACACAAGTGCGAAAAGTGGTTTTTCAACACTAACACAAGTGCGAAAAGTGGTTTCCTGCACCAACACTAGTGCGAAAAGTGGTTTTTCAACACTAACACAAGTGCGAAAAGTGGTTTTTCAACACTAACACAAGTGCGAAAAGTGGTTTTTCCACACTAATACAAGTGCAAAAGTGGTTTCCTGCACCAACACAAGTGCAAAAAGTGTTTTTTCCACACTAATACAAGTGCAAAAGTGGTTTCCTACACCAACACAAGTGCGAAAAGTGGTTTTTCAACACTAACACAAGTGCGAAAAGTGGGTTTTCAACACGAGCCCAAGTGCGAAAAGTGGTTTTTCAACACAAACACAAGTGCGAAAAGTGGTTTTTCAACAATAACACAAGTGCGAAAAGTGGTTTTTCAACACTAACACAAGTGCGAAAAGTGGTTTTTCCACACTAATACAAGTGCGAAAAGTGGTTTTTCCACACTAATACAAGTGCAAAAGTGGTTTCCTGCACCAACAAAAGTGCAAAAAGTGGTTTTTCAACACAAACACAAGTGTGAAAAGTGGTTTTTCAACACTATCACAAGTGCAAAAAGTGGTTTTTCAACACTAACACAAGTGCGAAAAGTGGTTTTTCAACACTAACACAAGTGCGAAAAGTGGTTTTTCCACACTAATACAAGTGCAAAAGTGGTTTCCTGCACCAACACAAGTGCGAAAAGTGGTTTTTCAACACTAACACAAGTGCGAAAAGTGGTTTTTCAACACTAACACAAGTGCAAAAGTGGTTTCCTGCACCAACACAAGTGCGAAAAGTAGTTTTTCAACACTAACACAAGTGCGAAAAGTGGTTTTTCAACACTAACACAAGTGCGAAAAGTGGTTTCCTGCACTAATACAAGTGCAAAAGTGGTTTCCTGCACCAACACAAGTGCGAAAAGTGGTTTTTCAACACTAACACAAGTGCGAAAAGTGTTTTTTCAACAGTAACACAAGTGCGAAAAGTGTTTTTTCCACACTAATACAAGTGTGAAAAGTGGTTTTTCAACACTATCACAAGTGCAAAAAGTGGTTTTTCAACACTAACACAAGTGCGAAAAGTGGTTTTTCAACACTAACACAAGTGCGAAAAGTGTTTTTTCCACTCTAATACAAGTGCAAAAGTGGTTTCCTGCACCAACACAAGTGCGAAAAGTGGTTTTTTCAACACTAACACAAGTGCGAAAAGTGGTTTTTCAACACTAACACAAGTGCAAAAAGTGTTTTTTCAACACTAACACAAGTGCGAAATGTGTTTTTTCCACACTAGTACAAGTGCAAAAGTGGTTTCCTGCACCAACATAAGTGCGAAAAGTGGTTTTTCAACACTAATACAAGTGCGAAATGTGGTTTTTCCACACTATTACAAGTGCAAAAGTGGTTTCCTGCACCAACACAAGTGCGAAAAGTGGTTTTTCAACACTAACACAAGTGCGAAAAGTGGTTTTTCAACACTAACACAAGTGCGAAAAGTGGTTTTTCCACACTAATACAAGTGCAAAAGTGGTTTCCTGCACCAACACAAGTGCGAAAAGTGGTTTTTCAACACTAACACAAGTGCGAAAAGTGGTTTTTCAACAATATCACAAGTGCAAAAAGTGTTTTTTCCACACTAATACAAGTGCAAAAGTGGTTTCCTGCACCAATACAAGTGCGAAAAGTGGTTTTTCAACACTATCACAAGTGCAAAAAGTGGTTTTTCCACACTAATACAAGTGCAAAAGTGGTTTCCTGCACCAACCCAAGTGCGAAAAGTGGTTTTTCAACATGAACACAAGTGCGAAAAGTGGTTTTTCAACACTAACACAAGTGCGAAAAGTGGTTTTTCAACACTATCACAAGTGCAAAAAGTGTTTTTTCCACACTAATACAAGTGCAAAAGTGGTTTCCTGCACCAACACAAGTGCGAAAAGTGGTTTTACAACACTAACACAAGTGCGAAAAGTGGTTTTTCCACACTAATACAAGTGCAAAAGTGGTATCCTGCACCAACACAAGTGCGAAAAGTGGTTTTTCAACACTATCGCAAGTGCAAAAAGTGTTTTTTCCACACTAATACAAGTGCAAAATTGGTTTCCTGCACCAACACAAATGCGAAAAGTGGTTTTTCAACACTAACACAAGTGCGAAAAGTGGTTTTTCAACACTAACACAAGTGCGAAAAGTGGTTTTTCCACACTAATACAAGTGCAAAAGTGTTTTTTCCACACTAATACAAGTTCAAAAGTGGTTTCCTGCACCAATACAAGTGCAAAAAGTGGTTTTTCAACACTAACACAAGTGCGAAAAGTGGTTTTTCAACACAAACACAAGTGCGAAAAGTGGTTTTTCAATACTATCACAAGTGCAAAAAGTGTTTTTTCCACACTAATACAAGTGCAAAAGTGGTTTCCTGCACCAACACAAGTGCGAAAAGTGGTTTTTCAACACTAACACAAGTGCGAAAAGTGGTTTATCAACACTAACACAAGTGCGAAAAGTGGTTTTTCCACACTAATACAAGTGCAAAAGTGTTTTTTCCACACTAATACAAGTGCAAAAGTGGTTTCCTGCACCAACACAAGTGCGAAAAGTGGTTTTTCAACACTAACACAAGTGCGAAAAGTGGTTTTTCAACACTAACACAAATGCAAAAAGTACTTTTTCAACACTAACACAAGTGCGAAAAGTGGTTTTTCCACACTAATACAAGTGCAAAAGTGGTTTCCTGCGCCAACACAAGTGCGAAAAGTGGTTTTTCTACACTAACACAAGTGCGAAAAGTGGTTTTTCAACACTATCACAAGTGCAAAAAGTGTTTTTTCCACACTAATACAAGTGCAAAACTGGTTTCCTGCACCAACACAAGTGTGAAAAGTGGTTTTTCAACACTAACACAAGTGCGAAAAGTGGTTTTTCAACAATAACACAAGTGCGAAAAGTGGTTTTTCAACACTAACACAAGTGCGAAGAGTGGTTTTTCCACAATAATACAAGTGCAAAAGTGGTTTCCTGCACCAACACAAGTGCGAAAAGTGGTTTTTCAACACTAACACATGTGCGAAAAGTGGTTTTTCAACAATAACACAAGTGCGAAAAGTGGTTTTTCAACACTAACACAAGTGCGAAAAGTGGTTTTTCCACAATAATACAAGTGCAAAAGTGGGTTCCTGCACCAACACAAGTGCGAAAAGGCGTTTTTCAACACTAACACAAGTGCGAAAGGTGGTTTTTCAACACTATCACAAGTGCAAAAAGTGTTTTTTCCACACTAATACAAGTGCAAAAGTGGTTTCCTGCACCAACACAAGTGCGAAAAGTGGTTTTTCAACACTAACACAAGTGCGAAAAGTGGTTTTTCAACACGAACACAAGTGCGAAAAGTGTTTTTTCCACACTAATACAAGTGCAAAAGTGGTTTCCTGCACCAACACAAGTGCGAAAAGTGGTTTTTCAACACTAACGCAAGTGCGAAAAGTGGTTTTTAAACACTAACACAAGTGCGAAAAGTGGTTTTTCAACACTAACACAAGTGCGAAAAGTGGTTTCCTGCACCAACACTAGTGCGAAAAGTGGTTTTTCAACACTAACACAAGTGCGAAAAGTGGTTTTTCAACACTAACACAAGTGCGAAAAGTGGTTTTTCCACACTAATACAAGTGCGAAAAGTGGTTTTTCAACACTAACACAAGTGCGAAATGTGTTTTTTCCACACTAATACAAGTGCAAAAGTGGTTTCCTGCACCAACACAAGTGCGAAAAGTGGTTTTTCAACACTAACGCAAGTGCGAAAAGTGGTTTTTAAACACTAACACAAGTGCGAAAAGTGGTTTTTCAACACTAACACAAGTGCGAAAAGTGGTTTTTCCACACTAATACAAGTGCAAAAGTGGTTTCCTGCACCAACACAAGTGCAAAAAGTGTTTTTTCCACACTAATACAAGTGCAAAAGTGGTTTCCTACACCAACACAAGTGCGAAAAGTGGTTTTTCAACACTAACACAAGTGCGAAAAGTGGGTTTTCAACACGAGCCCAAGTGCGAAAAGTGGTTTTTCAACACAAACACAAGTGCGAAAAGTGGTTTTTCAACACTAACACAAGTGCGAAAAGTGGTTTTTCCACACTAATACAAGTGCAAAAGTGGTTTCCTGCACCAACACAAGTGCGAAAAGTGGTTTTTCAACACTAACGCAAGTGCGAAAAGTGGTTTTTAAACACTAACACAAGTGCGAAAAGTGGTTTTTCAACACTAACACAAGTGCGAAAAGTGGTTTCCTGCACCAACACTAGTGCGAAAAGTGGTTTTTCAACACTAACACAAGTGCGAAAAGTGGATTTTCAACACTAACACAAGTGCGAAAAGTGGTTTTTCCACACTAATACAAGTGCAAAAGTGGTTTCCTGCACCAACACAAGTGCAAAAAGTGTTTTTTCCACACTAATACAAGTGCAAAAGTGGTTTCCTACACCAACACAAGTGCGAAAAGTGGTTTTTCAACACTAACACAAGTGCGAAAAGTGGGTTTTCAACACGAGCCCAAGTGCGAAAAGTGGTTTTTCAACACAAACACAAGTGCGAAAAGTGGTTTTTCAACACTAACACAAGTGCGAAAAGTGGTTTTTCAACACTAACACAAGTGCGAAAAGTGGTTTTTCCACACTAATACAAGTGCGAAAAGTGGTTTTTCCACACTAATACAAGTGCAAAAGTGGTTTCCTGCACCAACAAAAGTGCAAAAAGTGGTTTTTCAACACAAACACAAGTGTGAAAAGTGGTTTTTCAACACTATCACAAGTGCAAAAAGTGGTTTTTCAACACTAACACAAGTGCGAAAAGTGGTTTTTCAACACTAACACAAGTGCGAAAAGTGGTTTTTCAACACTAACACAAGTGCGAAAAGTGGTTATTCCACACTAATACAAGTGCAAAAGTGGTTTCCTGCACCAACACAAGTGCGAAAAGTGGTTTTTCAACACTAACACAAGTGCGAAAAGTGGTTTTTCAACACTAACACAAGTGCAAAAGTGGTTTCCTGCACCAACACAAGTGCGAAAAGTAGCTTTTCAACACTAACACAAGTGCGAAAAGTGGTTTTTCAACACTAACACAAGTGCGAAAAGTGGTTTTTCAACACTAACACAAGTGCGAAAAGTGTTTTTTCAACACTAACACAAGTGCGAAAAGTGTTTTTTCCACACTAATACAAGTGTGAAAAGTGGTTTTTCAACACTATCACAAGTGCAAAAAGTGGTTTTTCAACACTAACACAAGTGCGAAAAGTGGTTTTTCAACACTAACACAAGTGCGAAAAGTGTTTTTCCACTCTAATACAAGTGCAAAAGTGGTTTCCTGCACCAACGCAAGTGCGAAAAGTGGTTTTTTCAACACTAACACAAGTGCGAAAAGTGGTTTTTCAACACTAACACAAGTGCAAAAAGTGTTTTTTCAACACTAACACAAGTGCGAAATGTGTTTTTTCGACACTAATACAAGTGCAAAAGTGGTTTCCTGCACCAACATAAGTGCGAAAAGTGGTTTTTCAACACTAATACAAGTGCGAAAAGTGGTTTTTCCACACTATTACAAGTGCAAAAGTGGTTTCCTGCACCAACACAAGTGCGAAAAGTGGTTTTTCAACACTAACACAAGTGCGAAAAGTGGTTTTTCAACACTAACACAAGTGCGAAAAGTGGTTTTCCACACTAATACAAGTGCAAAAGTGGTTTCCTGCACCAACACAAGTGCGAAAAGTGGTTTTTCAACACTAACACAAGTGCGAAAAGTGGTTTTTCAACAATATCACAAGTGCAAAAAGTGTTTTTTCCACACTAATACAAGTGCAAAAGTGGTTTCCTGCACCAACACAAGTGTGAAAAGTGGTTTTTCAACACTATCACAAGTGCAAAAAGTGGTTTTTCCACACTAATACAAGTGCAAAAGTGGTTTCCTGCACCAACCCAAGTGCGAAAAGTGGTTTTTCAACATGAACACAAGTGCGAAAAGTGGTTTTTCAACACTAACACAAGTGCGAAAAGTGGTTTTTCAACACTATCACAAGTGCAAAAAGTGTTTTTTCCACACTAATACAAGTGCAAAAGTGGTTTCCTGCACCAACACAAGTGCGAAAAGTGGTTTTACAACACTAACACAAGTGCGAAAAGTGGTTTTTCCACACTAATACAAGTGCAAAAGTGGTTTCCTGCACCAACACAAGTGCGAAAAGTGGTTTTTCAACACTATCACAAGTGCAAAAAGTGTTTTTTCCACACTAATACAAGTGCAAAATTGGTTTCCTGCACCAACACAAATGCGAAAAGTGGTTTTTCAACACTAACACAAGTGCGAAAAGTGGTTTTTCAACACTAACACAAGTGCGAAAAGTGGTTTTTCCACACTAATACAAGTGCAAAAGTGTTTTTTCCACACTAATACAAGTTCAAAAGTGGTTTCCTGCACCAATACAAGTGCAAAAAGTGGTTTTTCAACACTAACACAAGTGCGAAAAGTGGTTTTTCAACACAAACACAAGTGCGAAAAGTGGTTTTTCAACACTATCACAAGTGCAAAAAGTGTTTTTTCCACACTAATACAAGTGCAAAAGTGGTTTCCTGCACCAACACAAGTGCGAAAAGTGGTTTTTCAATACTAACACAAGTGCGAAAAGTGGTTTATCAACACTAACACAAGTGCGAAAAGTGGTTTTTCCACACTAATACAAGTGCAAAAGTGTTTTTTCCACACTAATACAAGTGCAAAAGTGGTTTCCTGCACCAACACAAGTGCGAAAAGTGGTTTTTCAACACTAACACAAGTGCGAAAAGTGGTTTTTCAACACTAACACAAATGCGAAAAGTACTTTTTCAACACTAACACAAGTGCGAAAAGTGGTTTTTCCACACTAATACAAGTGCAAAAGTGGTTTCCTGCACCAACACAAGTGCGAAAAGTGGTTTTTCTACACTAACACAAGTGCGAAAAGTGGTTTTTCAACACTATCACAAGTGCAAAAAGTGTTTTTTCCACTAATACAAGTGCAAAAGTGGTTTCCTGCACCAACACAAGTGCGAAAAGTGGTTTTTCTACACTAACACAAGTGCGAAAAGTGGTTTTTCAACACTATCACAAGTGCAAAAAGTGTTTTTTCCACACTAATACAAGTGCAAAACTGGTTTCCTGCACCAACACAAGTGTGAAAAGTGGTTTTTCAACACTAACACAAGTGCGAAAAGTGGTTTTTCAACAATAACACAAGTGCGAAAAGTGGTTTTTCAACACTAACACAAGTGCGAAAAGTGGTTTTTCCACAATAATACAAGTGCAAAAGTGGTTTCCTGCACCAACACAAGTGCGAAAAGGCGTTTTTCAACACTAACACAAGTGCGAAAGGTGGTTTTTCAACACTATCACAAGTGCAAAAAGTGTTTTTTCCACACTAATACAAGTGCAAAAGTGGTTTCCTGCACCAACACAAGTGCGAAAAGTGGTTTTTCAACACTAACACAAGTGCGAAAAGTGGTTTTTCAACACTAACACAAGTGCGAAAAGTGTTTTTTCCACACTAATACAAGTGCAAAAGTGGTTTCCTGCACCAACACAAGTGCGAAAAGTGGTTTTTCAACACTAACGCAAGTGCGAAAAGTGGTTTTTAAACACTAACACAAGTGCGAAAAGTGGTTTTTCAACACTAACACAAGTGCGAAAAGTGGTTTCCTGCACCAACACTAGTGCGAAAAGTGGTTTTTCAACACTAACACAAGTGCGAAAAGTGGTTTTTCAACACTAACACAAGTGCGAAAAGTGGTTTTTCCACACTAATACAAGTGCAAAAGTGGTTTCCTGCTCCAACACAAGTGCAAAAAGTGTTTTTTCCACACTAATACAAGTGCAAAAGTGGTTTCCTGCACCAACACAAGTGCGAAAAGTGGTTTTTCAACACTAACACAAGTGCGAAAAGTGGGTTTTCAACACGAGCCAAAGTGCGAAAAGTGGTTTTTCAACACAAACACAAGTGCAAAAAGTGGTTTTTCCACACTAATACAAGTGCAAAAGTGGTTTCCTGCACCAACACAAGTGCGAAAAGTGGTTTTTCAACACTAACACAAGTGCGAAAAGTGGTTTTTCAACACTAACACAAGTGCGAAAAGTGTTTTTTCCACACTAATACAAGTGCAAAAGTGGTTGCCTGCACCAACACAAGTGCGAAAAGTGGTTTTTCAACACTAACACAAGTGCGAAAAGTGGTTTTTCAACACTAACACAAGTGTGAAAAGTGTTTTTTTCCACACTAATACAAGTGCAAAAGTGGTTTCCTGCACCAACACAAGTGCGAAAAGTCGTTTTTCAACACTAACACAAGTGCGAAAAGTGGTTTTTCAACACTAACACAAGTGCGAAAAGTGGTTTTTCCACACTAATACAAGTGCAAAAGTGGTTTCCTGCACCAACACAAGTGCGAAAAGTGGTTTTTCAACACTAACACAAGTGCGAAAAGTGTTTTTTCAACACTATCACAAGTGCAAAAAGTGTTTTTTCCACACTAATACAAGTGCAAAAGTGGTTTCCTGCACCAACACAAGTGCGAAAAGTGGTTTTTCAACACTAACACAAGTGGGAAAAGTGGTTTTTCAACACTAACACAAGTGCGAAAAGTGTTTTTTCCACACTATTACAAGTGCAAAAGTGGTTTCCTGCACCAACACAAGTGCGAAAAGTGGTTTTTCAACCCTAACACAAGTGCGAAAAGTGGTTTTTCAACACTAACACAAGTGCGAAAAGTGGTTTTTCAACAATAACACAAGTGCGAAAAGTGGTTTTTCAACACTATCACAAGTGCAAAAAGTGTTTTTTCCACACTAATACAAGTGCGATAAGTGGTTTTTCAACACAATCACAAGTGCGAAAAGTGGTTTTTCAACACTAACACAAGTGCGAAAAGTGGTTTTTCAACACTAACACAAGTGCGAAAAGTGGTTTTTCCACACTAACACAAGTGCAAAAGTGGTTTCCTGCACCAACACAAGTGCGAAAAGTGGTTTTTCAACACTAACACAAGTGCGAAAAGTGGTTTTTCAACACTATCACAAGTGCAAAAAGTGTTTTTTCCACACTAATACAAGTGCAAAAGTGGTTTCCTGCACCAACACAAGTGCGAAAAGTGGTTTTTCAACACTAACACAAGTGCGAAAAGTGGTTTTTCAACACTAACACAAGTGCGAAAAGTGTTTTTTCCACACTAATACATGTGCAAAAGTGGTTTCCTGCACCAACACAAGTGCGAAAAGTGGTTTTTCAACACTAACACAAGTGCGAAAAGTGGTTTTTCAACACTAACACAAGTGCGAAAAGTGGTTTTTCAACACTAACACAAGTGCGAAAAGTGTTTTTTCCACACTAATACAAGTGCAAAAGTGGTTTCCTGCACCAACACAAGTGCGAAAAGTGGTTTTACAACACTAACACAAGTGCGAAAAGTGGTTTTTCAACACTAACACAAGTGTGAAAAGTGTTTTTTCCACACTAATACAAGTGCAAAAGTGGTTTCCTGCACCAACACAAGTGCGAAAAGTCGTTTTTCAACACTAACACAAGTGCGAAAAGTGGTTTTTCAACACTAACACAAGTGCGAAAAGTGGTTTTTCCACACTAATACAAGTGCAAAAGTGGTTTCCTGCACCAACACAAGTGCGAAAAGTGGTTTTTCAACACTAACACAAGTGCGAAAAGTGTTTTTTCAACACTATCACAAGTGCAAAAAGTGTTTTTTCCACACTAATACAAGTGCAAAAGTGGTTTCCTGCACCAACACAAGTGCGAAAAGTGGTTTTTCAACACTAACACAAGTGGGAAAAGTGGTTTTTCAACACTAACACAAGTGCGAAAAGTGTTTTTTCCACACTATTACAAGTGCAAAAGTGGTTTCCTGCACCAACACAAGTGCGAAAAGTGGTTTTTCAACCCTAACACAAGTGCGAAAAGTGGTTTTTCAACACTAACACAAGTGCGAAAAGTGGTTTTTCCACACTAATACAAGTGCAAAAGTGTTTTTTCCACACTAATACAAGTTCAAAAGTGGTTTCCTGCACCAATACAAGTGCAAAAAGTGGTTTTTCAACACTAACACAAGTGCGAAAAGTGGTTTTTCAACACAAACACAAGTGCGAAAAGTGGTTTTTCAACACTATCACAAGTGCAAAAAGTGTTTTTTCCACACTAATACAAGTGCAAAAGTGGTTTCCTGCACCAACACAAGTGCGAAAAGTGGTTTTTCAATACTAACACAAGTGCGAAAAGTGGTTTATCAACACTAACACAAGTGCGAAAAGTGGTTTTTCCACACTAATACAAGTGCAAAAGTGTTTTTTCCACACTAATACAAGTGCAAAAGTGGTTTCCTGCACCAACACAAGTGCGAAAAGTGGTTTTTCAACACTAACACAAGTGCGAAAAGTGGTTTTTCAACACTAACACAAATGCGAAAAGTACTTTTTCAACACTAACACAAGTGCGAAAAGTGGTTTTTCCACACTAATACAAGTGCAAAAGTGGTTTCCTGCACCAACACAAGTGCGAAAAGTGGTTTTTCTACACTAACACAAGTGCGAAAAGTGGTTTTTCAACACTATCACAAGTGCAAAAAGTGTTTTTTCCACTAATACAAGTGCAAAAGTGGTTTCCTGCACCAACACAAGTGCGAAAAGTGGTTTTTCTACACTAACACAAGTGCGAAAAGTGGTTTTTCAACACTATCACAAGTGCAAAAAGTGTTTTTTCCACACTAATACAAGTGCAAAACTGGTTTCCTGCACCAACACAAGTGTGAAAAGTGGTTTTTCAACACTAACACAAGTGCGAAAAGTGGTTTTTCAACAATAACACAAGTGCGAAAAGTGGTTTTTCAACACTAACACAAGTGCGAAAAGTGGTTTTTCCACAATAATACAAGTGCAAAAGTGGTTTCCTGCACCAACACAAGTGCGAAAAGGCGTTTTTCAACACTAACACAAGTGCGAAAGGTGGTTTTTCAACACTATCACAAGTGCAAAAAGTGTTTTTTCCACACTAATACAAGTGCAAAAGTGGTTTCCTGCACCAACACAAGTGCGAAAAGTGGTTTTTCAACACTAACACAAGTGCGAAAAGTGGTTTTTCAACACTAACACAAGTGCGAAAAGTGTTTTTTCCACACTAATACAAGTGCAAAAGTGGTTTCCTGCACCAACACAAGTGCGAAAAGTGGTTTTTCAACACTAACGCAAGTGCGAAAAGTGGTTTTTAAACACTAACACAAGTGCGAAAAGTGGTTTTTCAACACTAACACAAGTGCGAAAAGTGGTTTCCTGCACCAACACTAGTGCGAAAAGTGGTTTTTCAACACTAACACAAGTGCGAAAAGTGGTTTTTCAACACTAACACAAGTGCGAAAAGTGGTTTTTCCACACTAATACAAGTGCAAAAGTGGTTTCCTGCTCCAACACAAGTGCAAAAAGTGTTTTTTCCACACTAATACAAGTGCAAAAGTGGTTTCCTGCACCAACACAAGTGCGAAAAGTGGTTTTTCAACACTAACACAAGTGCGAAAAGTGGGTTTTCAACACGAGCCAAAGTGCGAAAAGTGGTTTTTCAACACAAACACAAGTGCAAAAAGTGGTTTTTCCACACTAATACAAGTGCAAAAGTGGTTTCCTGCACCAACACAAGTGCGAAAAGTGGTTTTTCAACACTAACACAAGTGCGAAAAGTGGTTTTTCAACACTAACACAAGTGCGAAAAGTGTTTTTTCCACACTAATACAAGTGCAAAAGTGGTTGCCTGCACCAACACAAGTGCGAAAAGTGGTTTTTCAACACTAACACAAGTGCGAAAAGTGGTTTTTCAACACTAACACAAGTGTGAAAAGTGTTTTTTCCACACTAATACAAGTGCAAAAGTGGTTTCCTGCACCAACACAAGTGCGAAAAGTCGTTTTTCAACACTAACACAAGTGCGAAAAGTGGTTTTTCAACACTAACACAAGTGCGAAAAGTGGTTTTTCCACACTAATACAAGTGCAAAAGTGGTTTCCTGCACCAACACAAGTGCGAAAAGTGGTTTTTCAACACTAACACAAGTGCGAAAAGTGTTTTTTCAACACTATCACAAGTGCAAAAAGTGTTTTTTCCACACTAATACAAGTGCAAAAGTGGTTTCCTGCACCAACACAAGTGCGAAAAGTGGTTTTTCAACACTAACACAAGTGGGAAAAGTGGTTTTTCAACACTAACACAAGTGCGAAAAGTGTTTTTTCCACACTATTACAAGTGCAAAAGTGGTTTCCTGCACCAACACAAGTGCGAAAAGTGGTTTTTCAACCCTAACACAAGTGCGAAAAGTGGTTTTTCAACACTAACACAAGTGCGAAAAGTGGTTTTTCAACAATAACACAAGTGCGAAAAGTGGTTTTTCAACACTATCACAAGTGCAAAAAGTGTTTTTTCCACACTAATACAAGTGCGATAAGTGGTTTTTCAACACAATCACAAGTGCGAAAAGTGGTTTTTCAACACTAACACAAGTGCGAAAAGTGGTTTTTCAACACTAACACAAGTGCGAAAAGTGGTTTTTCCACACTAACACAAGTGCAAAAGTGGTTTCCTGCACCAACACAAGTGCGAAAAGTGGTTTTTCAACACTAACACAAGTGCGAAAAGTGGTTTTTCAACACTATCACAAGTGCAAAAAGTGTTTTTTCCACACTAATACAAGTGCAAAAGTGGTTTCCTGCACCAACACAAGTGCGAAAAGTGGTTTTTCAACACTAACACAAGTGCGAAAAGTGGTTTTTCAACACTAACACAAGTGCGAAAAGTGTTTTTTCCACACTAATACATGTGCAAAAGTGGTTTCCTGCACCAACACAAGTGCGAAAAGTGGTTTTTCAACACTAACACAAGTGCGAAAAGTGGTTTTTCAACACTAACACAAGTGCGAAAAGTGGTTTTTCAACACTAACACAAGTGCGAAAAGTGTTTTTTCCACACTAATACAAGTGCAAAAGTGGTTTCCTGCACCAACACAAGTGCGAAAAGTGGTTTTACAACACTAACACAAGTGCGAAAAGTGGTTTTTCCACACTAATACAAGTGCAAAAGTGGTTTCCTGCACCAACACAAGTGCGAAAAGTGGTTTTTCAACACTATCACAAGTTCAAAAAGTGTTTTTTTCCACACTAATACAAGTGCAAAATTGGTTTCCTGCACCAACACAAGTGCGAAAAGTGGTTTTTCAACACTAACACAAGTGCGAAAAGTGGTTTTTCAACACTAACACAAGTGCGAAAAGTGGTTTTCCACACTAATACAAGTGCAAAAGTGTTTTTTCCACACTAATACAAGTTCAAAAGTGGTTTCCTGCACCAATACAAGTGCAAAAAGTGGTTTTTCAACACTAACACAAGTGCGAAAAGTGGTTTTTCAACACAAACACAAGTGCGAAAAGTGGTTTTTCAACACTATCACAAGTGCAAAAAGTGTTTTTTCCACACTAATACAAGTGCAAAAGTGGTGTCCTGCACCAACACAAGTGCGAAAAGTGGTTTTTCAACACTAACACAAGTGCGAAAAGTGGTTTTTCAACACTAACACAAGTGCGAAAAGTGGTTTTTCCACACTAATACAAGTGCAAAAGTGTTTTTTCCACACTAATACAAGTGCAAAAGTGGTTTCCTGCACCAACACAAGTGCGAAAAGTGGTTTTTCAACACTAACACAGGTGCGAAATGTGGTTTTTCAACACTAACACAAATGCGAAAAGTACTTTTTCAACACTAACACAAGTGCGAAAAGTGGTTTTTCCACACTAATACAAGTGCAAAAGTGGTTTTCTGCACCAACACAAGTGCGAAAAGTGGTTTTTCTACACTAACACAAGTGCAAAAAGTGTTTTTTCCACACTAATACAAGTGCAAAACTGGTTTCCTGCACCAACACAAGTGTGAAAAGTGGTTTTTCAACACTAACACAAGTGCGAAAAGTGGTTTTTCAACAATAACACAAGTGCGAAAAGTGGTTTTTCAACACTAACACAAGTGCGAAAAGTGGTTTTTCAACACTAACACAGGTGCGAAATGTGGTTTTTCAACACTAACACAAATGCGAAAAGTACTTTTTCAACACTAACACAAGTGCGAAAAGTGGTTTTTCCACACTAATACAAGTGCAAAAGTGGTTTTCTGCACCAACACAAGTGCGAAAAGTGGTTTTTCAACACTATCACAAGTGCAAAAAGTGTTTTTTCCACACTAATACAAGTGCAAAACTGGTTTCCTGCACCAACACAAGTGTGAAAAGTGGTTTTTCAACACTAACACAAGTGCGAAAAGTGGTTTTTCAACAATAACACAAGTGCGAAAAGTGGTTTTTCAACACTAACACAAGTGCGAAAAGTGGTTTTTCCACAATAATACAAGTGCAAAAGTGGTTTCCTGCACCAACACAAGTGCGAAAAGTGGTTTTTCAACACTAACACAAGTGCGAAAAGTGGTTTTTCAACAATAACACAAGTGCGAAAAGTGGTTTTTCAACACTAGCACAAGTGCGAAAAGTGGTTTTTCCACAATAATACAAGTGCAAAAGTGGTTTCCTGCACCAACACAAGTGCGAAAAGTCGTTTTTCAACACTAACACAAGTGCGAAAGGTGGTTTTTCAACACTATCACAAGTGCAAAAAGTGTTTTTTCCACACTAATACAAGTGCAAAAGTGGTTTCCTGCACCAACACAAGTGCGAAAAGTGGTTTTTCAACACTAACACAAGTGCGAAAAGTGGTTTTTCAACAATAACACAAGTGCGAAAAGTGGTTTTTCAACACTAACACAAATGCGGAAAGTACTTTTTCAACACTAACACAAGTGCGAAAAGTGGTTTTTCCACACTAATACAAGTGCAAAAGTGGTTTCCTGCACCAACACAAGTGCGAAAAGTGGTTTTTCAACAATAACACAAGTGCGAAAAGTGGTTTTTCAACACTAACACAAGTGCGAAAAGTGGTTTTTCCACAATAATACAAGTGCAAAAGTGGTTTCCTGCACCAACACAAGTGCGAAAAGTGGTTTTTCTACACTAACACAAGTGCGAAAAGTGGTTTTTCAACACTATCACAAGTGCAAAAAGTGTTTTTTCCACTAATACAAGTGCAAAAGTGGTTTCCTGCACCAACACAAGTGCGAAAAGTGGTTTTTCTACACTAACACAAGTGCGAAAAGTGGTTTTTCAACACTATCACAAGTGCAAAAAGTGTTTTTTCCACACTAATACAAGTGCAAAACTGGTTTCCTGCACCAACACAAGTGTGAAAAGTGGTTTTTCAACACTAACACAAGTGCGAAAAGTGGTTTTTCAACAATAACACAAGTGCGAAAAGTGGTTTTTCAACACTAACACAAGTGCGAAAAGTGGTTTTTCCACAATAATACAAGTGCAAAAGTGGTTTCCTGCACCAACACAAGTGCGAAAAGGCGTTTTTCAACACTAACACAAGTGCGAAAGGTGGTTTTTCAACACTATCACAAGTGCAAAAAGTGTTTTTTCCACACTAATACAAGTGCAAAAGTGGTTTCCTGCACCAACACAAGTGCGAAAAGTGGTTTTTCAACACTAACACAAGTGCGAAAAGTGGTTTTTCAACACTAACACAAGTGCGAAAAGTGTTTTTTCCACACTAATACAAGTGCAAAAGTGGTTTCCTGCACCAACACAAGTGCGAAAAGTGGTTTTTCAACACTAACGCAAGTGCGAAAAGTGGTTTTTAAACACTAACACAAGTGCGAAAAGTGGTTTTTCAACACTAACACAAGTGCGAAAAGTGGTTTCCTGCACCAACACTAGTGCGAAAAGTGGTTTTTCAACACTAACACAAGTGCGAAAAGTGGTTTTTCAACACTAACACAAGTGCGAAAAGTGGTTTTTCCACACTAATACAAGTGCAAAAGTGGTTTCCTGCTCCAACACAAGTGCAAAAAGTGTTTTTTCCACACTAATACAAGTGCAAAAGTGGTTTCCTGCACCAACACAAGTGCGAAAAGTGGTTTTTCAACACTAACACAAGTGCGAAAAGTGGGTTTTCAACACGAGCCAAAGTGCGAAAAGTGGTTTTTCAACACAAACACAAGTGCAAAAAGTGGTTTTTCCACACTAATACAAGTGCAAAAGTGGTTTCCTGCACCAACACAAGTGCGAAAAGTGGTTTTTCAACACTAACACAAGTGCGAAAAGTGGTTTTTCAACACTAACACAAGTGCGAAAAGTGTTTTTTCCACACTAATACAAGTGCAAAAGTGGTTGCCTGCACCAACACAAGTGCGAAAAGTGGTTTTTCAACACTAACACAAGTGCGAAAAGTGGTTTTTCAACACTAACACAAGTGTGAAAAGTGTTTTTTCCACACTAATACAAGTGCAAAAGTGGTTTCCTGCACCAACACAAGTGCGAAAAGTCGTTTTTCAACACTAACACAAGTGCGAAAAGTGGTTTTTCAACACTAACACAAGTGCGAAAAGTGGTTTTTCCACACTAATACAAGTGCAAAAGTGGTTTCCTGCACCAACACAAGTGCGAAAAGTGGTTTTTCAACACTAACACAAGTGCGAAAAGTGTTTTTTCAACACTATCACAAGTGCAAAAAGTGTTTTTTCCACACTAATACAAGTGCAAAAGTGGTTTCCTGCACCAACACAAGTGCGAAAAGTGGTTTTTCAACACTAACACAAGTGGGAAAAGTGGTTTTTCAACACTAACACAAGTGCGAAAAGTGTTTTTTCCACACTATTACAAGTGCAAAAGTGGTTTCCTGCACCAACACAAGTGCGAAAAGTGGTTTTTCAACCCTAACACAAGTGCGAAAAGTGGTTTTTCAACACTAACACAAGTGCGAAAAGTGGTTTTTCAACAATAACACAAGTGCGAAAAGTGGTTTTTCAACACTATCACAAGTGCAAAAAGTGTTTTTTCCACACTAATACAAGTGCGATAAGTGGTTTTTCAACACAATCACAAGTGCGAAAAGTGGTTTTTCAACACTAACACAAGTGCGAAAAGTGGTTTTTCAACACTAACACAAGTGCGAAAAGTGGTTTTTCCACACTAACACAAGTGCAAAAGTGGTTTCCTGCACCAACACAAGTGCGAAAAGTGGTTTTTCAACACTAACACAAGTGCGAAAAGTGGTTTTTCAACACTATCACAAGTGCAAAAAGTGTTTTTTCCACACTAATACAAGTGCAAAAGTGGTTTCCTGCACCAACACAAGTGCGAAAAGTGGTTTTTCAACACTAACACAAGTGCGAAAAGTGGTTTTTCAACACTAACACAAGTGCGAAAAGTGTTTTTTCCACACTAATACATGTGCAAAAGTGGTTTCCTGCACCAACACAAGTGCGAAAAGTGGTTTTTCAACACTAACACAAGTGCGAAAAGTGGTTTTTCAACACTAACACAAGTGCGAAAAGTGGTTTTTCAACACTAACACAAGTGCGAAAAGTGTTTTTTCCACACTAATACAAGTGCAAAAGTGGTTTCCTGCACCAACACAAGTGCGAAAAGTGGTTTTACAACACTAACACAAGTGCGAAAAGTGGTTTTTCCACACTAATACAAGTGCAAAAGTGGTTTCCTGCACCAACACAAGTGCGAAAAGTGGTTTTTCAACACTATCACAAGTTCAAAAAGTGTTTTTTTCCACACTAATACAAGTGCAAAATTGGTTTCCTGCACCAACACAAGTGCGAAAAGTGGTTTTTCAACACTAACACAAGTGCGAAAAGTGGTTTTTCAACACTAACACAAGTGCGAAAAGTGGTTTTCCACACTAATACAAGTGCAAAAGTGTTTTTTCCACACTAATACAAGTTCAAAAGTGGTTTCCTGCACCAATACAAGTGCAAAAAGTGGTTTTTCAACACTAACACAAGTGCGAAAAGTGGTTTTTCAACACAAACACAAGTGCGAAAAGTGGTTTTTCAACACTATCACAAGTGCAAAAAGTGTTTTTTCCACACTAATACAAGTGCAAAAGTGGTGTCCTGCACCAACACAAGTGCGAAAAGTGGTTTTTCAACACTAACACAAGTGCGAAAAGTGGTTTTTCAACACTAACACAAGTGCGAAAAGTGGTTTTTCCACACTAATACAAGTGCAAAAGTGTTTTTTCCACACTAATACAAGTGCAAAAGTGGTTTCCTGCACCAACACAAGTGCGAAAAGTGGTTTTTCAACACTAACACAGGTGCGAAATGTGGTTTTTCAACACTAACACAAATGCGAAAAGTACTTTTTCAACACTAACACAAGTGCGAAAAGTGGTTTTTCCACACTAATACAAGTGCAAAAGTGGTTTTCTGCACCAACACAAGTGCGAAAAGTGGTTTTTCTACACTAACACAAGTGCAAAAAGTGTTTTTTCCACACTAATACAAGTGCAAAACTGGTTTCCTGCACCAACACAAGTGTGAAAAGTGGTTTTTCAACACTAACACAAGTGCGAAAAGTGGTTTTTCAACAATAACACAAGTGCGAAAAGTGGTTTTTCAACACTAACACAAGTGCGAAAAGTGGTTTTTCAACACTAACACAGGTGCGAAATGTGGTTTTTCAACACTAACACAAATGCGAAAAGTACTTTTTCAACACTAACACAAGTGCGAAAAGTGGTTTTTCCACACTAATACAAGTGCAAAAGTGGTTTTCTGCACCAACACAAGTGCGAAAAGTGGTTTTTCAACACTATCACAAGTGCAAAAAGTGTTTTTTCCACACTAATACAAGTGCAAAACTGGTTTCCTGCACCAACACAAGTGTGAAAAGTGGTTTTTCAACACTAACACAAGTGCGAAAAGTGGTTTTTCAACAATAACACAAGTGCGAAAAGTGGTTTTTCAACACTAACACAAGTGCGAAAAGTGGTTTTTCCACAATAATACAAGTGCAAAAGTGGTTTCCTGCACCAACACAAGTGCGAAAAGTGGTTTTTCAACACTAACACAAGTGCGAAAAGTGGTTTTTCAACAATAACACAAGTGCGAAAAGTGGTTTTTCAACACTAGCACAAGTGCGAAAAGTGGTTTTTCCACAATAATACAAGTGCAAAAGTGGTTTCCTGCACCAACACAAGTGCGAAAAGTCGTTTTTCAACACTAACACAAGTGCGAAAGGTGGTTTTTCAACACTATCACAAGTGCAAAAAGTGTTTTTTCCACACTAATACAAGTGCAAAAGTGGTTTCCTGCACCAACACAAGTGCGAAAAGTGGTTTTTCAACACTAACACAAGTGCGAAAAGTGGTTTTTCAACAATAACACAAGTGCGAAAAGTGGTTTTTCAACACTAACACAAATGCGGAAAGTACTTTTTCAACACTAACACAAGTGCGAAAAGTGGTTTTTCCACACTAATACAAGTGCAAAAGTGGTTTCCTGCACCAACACAAGTGCGAAAAGTGGTTTTTCAACAATAACACAAGTGCGAAAAGTGGTTTTTCAACACTAACACAAGTGCGAAAAGTGGTTTTTCCACAATAATACAAGTGCAAAAGTGGTTTCCTGCACCAACACAAGTGCGAAAAGTGGTTTTTCTACACTAACACAAGTGCGAAAAGTGGTTTTTCAACACTATCACAAGTGCAAAAAGTGTTTTTTCCACTAATACAAGTGCAAAAGTGGTTTCCTGCACCAACACAAGTGCGAAAAGTGGTTTTTCTACACTAACACAAGTGCGAAAAGTGGTTTTTCAACACTATCACAAGTGCAAAAAGTGTTTTTTCCACACTAATACAAGTGCAAAACTGGTTTCCTGCACCAACACAAGTGTGAAAAGTGGTTTTTCAACACTAACACAAGTGCGAAAAGTGGTTTTTCAACAATAACACAAGTGCGAAAAGTGGTTTTTCAACACTAACACAAGTGCGAAAAGTGGTTTTTCCACAATAATACAAGTGCAAAAGTGGTTTCCTGCACCAACACAAGTGCGAAAAGGCGTTTTTCAACACTAACACAAGTGCGAAAGGTGGTTTTTCAACACTATCACAAGTGCAAAAAGTGTTTTTTCCACACTAATACAAGTGCAAAAGTGGTTTCCTGCACCAACACAAGTGCGAAAAGTGGTTTTTCAACACTAACACAAGTGCGAAAAGTGGTTTTTCAACACTAACACAAGTGCGAAAAGTGTTTTTTCCACACTAATACAAGTGCAAAAGTGGTTTCCTGCACCAACACAAGTGCGAAAAGTGGTTTTTCAACACTAACGCAAGTGCGAAAAGTGGTTTTTAAACACTAACACAAGTGCGAAAAGTGGTTTTTCAACACTAACACAAGTGCGAAAAGTGGTTTCCTGCACCAACACTAGTGCGAAAAGTGGTTTTTCAACACTAACACAAGTGCGAAAAGTGGTTTTTCAACACTAACACAAGTGCGAAAAGTGGTTTTTCCACACTAATACAAGTGCAAAAGTGGTTTCCTGCTCCAACACAAGTGCAAAAAGTGTTTTTTCCACACTAATACAAGTGCAAAAGTGGTTTCCTGCACCAACACAAGTGCGAAAAGTGGTTTTTCAACACTAACACAAGTGCGAAAAGTGGGTTTTCAACACGAGCCAAAGTGCGAAAAGTGGTTTTTCAACACAAACACAAGTGCAAAAAGTGGTTTTTCCACACTAATACAAGTGCAAAAGTGGTTTCCTGCACCAACACAAGTGCGAAAAGTGGTTTTTCAACACTAACACAAGTGCGAAAAGTGGTTTTTCAACACTAACACAAGTGCGAAAAGTGTTTTTTCCACACTAATACAAGTGCAAAAGTGGTTGCCTGCACCAACACAAGTGCGAAAAGTGGTTTTTCAACACTAACACAAGTGCGAAAAGTGGTTTTTCAACACTAACACAAGTGTGAAAAGTGTTTTTTCCACACTAATACAAGTGCAAAAGTGGTTTCCTGCACCAACACAAGTGCGAAAAGTCGTTTTTCAACACTAACACAAGTGCGAAAAGTGGTTTTTCAACACTAACACAAGTGCGAAAAGTGGTTTTTCCACACTAATACAAGTGCAAAAGTGGTTTCCTGCACCAACACAAGTGCGAAAAGTGGTTTTTCAACACTAACACAAGTGCGAAAAGTGTTTTTTCAACACTATCACAAGTGCAAAAAGTGTTTTTTCCACACTAATACAAGTGCAAAAGTGGTTTCCTGCACCAACACAAGTGCGAAAAGTGGTTTTTCAACACTAACACAAGTGGGAAAAGTGGTTTTTCAACACTAACACAAGTGCGAAAAGTGTTTTTTCCACACTATTACAAGTGCAAAAGTGGTTTCCTGCACCAACACAAGTGCGAAAAGTGGTTTTTCAACCCTAACACAAGTGCGAAAAGTGGTTTTTCAACACTAACACAAGTGCGAAAAGTGGTTTTTCAACAATAACACAAGTGCGAAAAGTGGTTTTTCAACACTATCACAAGTGCAAAAAGTGTTTTTTCCACACTAATACAAGTGCGATAAGTGGTTTTTCAACACAATCACAAGTGCGAAAAGTGGTTTTTCAACACTAACACAAGTGCGAAAAGTGGTTTTTCAACACTAACACAAGTGCGAAAAGTGGTTTTTCCACACTAACACAAGTGCAAAAGTGGTTTCCTGCACCAACACAAGTGCGAAAAGTGGTTTTTCAACACTAACACAAGTGCGAAAAGTGGTTTTTCAACACTATCACAAGTGCAAAAAGTGTTTTTTCCACACTAATACAAGTGCAAAAGTGGTTTCCTGCACCAACACAAGTGCGAAAAGTGGTTTTTCAACACTAACACAAGTGCGAAAAGTGGTTTTTCAACACTAACACAAGTGCGAAAAGTGTTTTTTCCACACTAATACATGTGCAAAAGTGGTTTCCTGCACCAACACAAGTGCGAAAAGTGGTTTTTCAACACTAACACAAGTGCGAAAAGTGGTTTTTCAACACTAACACAAGTGCGAAAAGTGGTTTTTCAACACTAACACAAGTGCGAAAAGTGTTTTTTCCACACTAATACAAGTGCAAAAGTGGTTTCCTGCACCAACACAAGTGCGAAAAGTGGTTTTACAACACTAACACAAGTGCGAAAAGTGGTTTTTCCACACTAATACAAGTGCAAAAGTGGTTTCCTGCACCAACACAAGTGCGAAAAGTGGTTTTTCAACACTATCACAAGTTCAAAAAGTGTTTTTTTCCACACTAATACAAGTGCAAAATTGGTTTCCTGCACCAACACAAGTGCGAAAAGTGGTTTTTCAACACTAACACAAGTGCGAAAAGTGGTTTTTCAACACTAACACAAGTGCGAAAAGTGGTTTTCCACACTAATACAAGTGCAAAAGTGTTTTTTCCACACTAATACAAGTTCAAAAGTGGTTTCCTGCACCAATACAAGTGCAAAAAGTGGTTTTTCAACACTAACACAAGTGCGAAAAGTGGTTTTTCAACACAAACACAAGTGCGAAAAGTGGTTTTTCAACACTATCACAAGTGCAAAAAGTGTTTTTTCCACACTAATACAAGTGCAAAAGTGGTGTCCTGCACCAACACAAGTGCGAAAAGTGGTTTTTCAACACTAACACAAGTGCGAAAAGTGGTTTTTCAACACTAACACAAGTGCGAAAAGTGGTTTTTCCACACTAATACAAGTGCAAAAGTGTTTTTTCCACACTAATACAAGTGCAAAAGTGGTTTCCTGCACCAACACAAGTGCGAAAAGTGGTTTTTCAACACTAACACAGGTGCGAAATGTGGTTTTTCAACACTAACACAAATGCGAAAAGTACTTTTTCAACACTAACACAAGTGCGAAAAGTGGTTTTTCCACACTAATACAAGTGCAAAAGTGGTTTTCTGCACCAACACAAGTGCGAAAAGTGGTTTTTCTACACTAACACAAGTGCAAAAAGTGTTTTTTCCACACTAATACAAGTGCAAAACTGGTTTCCTGCACCAACACAAGTGTGAAAAGTGGTTTTTCAACACTAACACAAGTGCGAAAAGTGGTTTTTCAACAATAACACAAGTGCGAAAAGTGGTTTTTCAACACTAACACAAGTGCGAAAAGTGGTTTTTCAACACTAACACAGGTGCGAAATGTGGTTTTTCAACACTAACACAAATGCGAAAAGTACTTTTTCAACACTAACACAAGTGCGAAAAGTGGTTTTTCCACACTAATACAAGTGCAAAAGTGGTTTTCTGCACCAACACAAGTGCGAAAAGTGGTTTTTCAACACTATCACAAGTGCAAAAAGTGTTTTTTCCACACTAATACAAGTGCAAAACTGGTTTCCTGCACCAACACAAGTGTGAAAAGTGGTTTTTCAACACTAACACAAGTGCGAAAAGTGGTTTTTCAACAATAACACAAGTGCGAAAAGTGGTTTTTCAACACTAACACAAGTGCGAAAAGTGGTTTTTCCACAATAATACAAGTGCAAAAGTGGTTTCCTGCACCAACACAAGTGCGAAAAGTGGTTTTTCAACACTAACACAAGTGCGAAAAGTGGTTTTTCAACAATAACACAAGTGCGAAAAGTGGTTTTTCAACACTAGCACAAGTGCGAAAAGTGGTTTTTCCACAATAATACAAGTGCAAAAGTGGTTTCCTGCACCAACACAAGTGCGAAAAGTCGTTTTTCAACACTAACACAAGTGCGAAAGGTGGTTTTTCAACACTATCACAAGTGCAAAAAGTGTTTTTTCCACACTAATACAAGTGCAAAAGTGGTTTCCTGCACCAACACAAGTGCGAAAAGTGGTTTTTCAACACTAACACAAGTGCGAAAAGTGGTTTTTCAACAATAACACAAGTGCGAAAAGTGGTTTTTCAACACTAACACAAATGCGGAAAGTACTTTTTCAACACTAACACAAGTGCGAAAAGTGGTTTTTCCACACTAATACAAGTGCAAAAGTGGTTTCCTGCACCAACACAAGTGCGAAAAGTGGTTTTTCAACAATAACACAAGTGCGAAAAGTGGTTTTTCAACACTAACACAAGTGCGAAAAGTGGTTTTTCCACAATAATACAAGTGCAAAAGTGGTTTCCTGCACCAACACAATTGCGAAAAGTGGTTTTTCAACACTAACACAAGTGCGAAAAGTGGTTTTTCAACAATAACACAAGTGCGAAAAGTGGTTTTTCAACACTAACACAAGTGCGAAAAGTGGTTTTTCCACAATAATACAAGTGCAAAAGTGGTTTCCTGCACCAACACAAGTGCGAAAAGGCGTTTTTCAACACTAACACAAGTGCGAAAGGTGGTTTTTCAACACTATCACAAGTGCAAAAAGTGTTTTTTCCACACTAATACAAGTGCAAAAGTGGTTTCCTGCACCAACACAAGTGCGAAAAGTGGTTTTTCAACACTAACACAAGTGCGAAAAGTGTTTTTTCCACACTAATACAAGTGCAAAAGTGGTTTCCTGCACCAACACAAGTGCGTAAAGTGGTTTTTCAACACTAACGCAAGTGCGAAAAGTGGTTTTTAAACACTAACACAAGTGCGAAAAGTGGTTTTTCAACACTAACACAAGTGCGAAAAGTGGTTTCCTGCACCAACACTAGTGCGAAAAGTGGTTTTTCAACACTAACACAAGTGCGAAAAGTGGTTTTTCAACACTAACACAAGTGCGAAAAGTGGTTTTTCCACACTAATACAAGTGCAAAAGTGGTTTCCTGCACCAACACAAGTGCAAAAAGTGTTTTTTCCACACTAATACAAGTGCAAAAGTGGTTTCCTACACCAACACAAGTGCGAAAAGTGGTTTTTCAACACTAACACAAGTGCGAAAAGTGGGTTTTCAACACGAGCCCAAGTGCGAAAAGTGGTTTTTCAACACAAACACAAGTGCGAAAAGTGGTTTTTCAACACTAACACAAGTGCGAAAAGTGGTTTTTCAACACTAACACAAGTGCGAAAAGTGTTTTTTCCACACTAATACAAGTGCAAAAGTGGTTTCCTGCACCAACACAAGTGCGAAAAGTGGTTTTACAACACTAACACAAGTGCGAAAAGTGGTTTTTCCACACTAATACAAGTGCAAAAGTGGTTTCCTGCACCAACACAAGTGCGAAAAGTGGTTTTTCAACACTATCACAAGTTCAAAAAGTGTTTTTTCCACACTAATACAAGTGCAAAATTGGTTTCCTGCACCAACACAAGTGCGAAAAGTGGTTTTTCAACACTAACACAAGTGCGAAAAGTGGTTTTTCAACACTAACACAAGTGCGAAAAGTGGTTTTCCACACTAATACAAGTGCAAAAGTGTTTTTTCCACACTAATACAAGTTCAAAAGTGGTTTCCTGCACCAATACAAGTGCAAAAAGTGGTTTTTCAACACTAACACAAGTGCGAAAAGTGGTTTTTCAACACAAACACAAGTGCGAAAAGTGGTTTTTCAACACTATCACAAGTGCAAAAAGTGTTTTTTCCACACTAATACAAGTGCAAAAGTGGTGTCCTGCACCAACACAAGTGCGAAAAGTGGTTTTTCAACACTAACACAAGTGCGAAAAGTGGTTTTTCAACACTAACACAAGTGCGAAAAGTGGTTTTTCCACACTAATACAAGTGCAAAAGTGTTTTTTCCACACTAATACAAGTGCAAAAGTGGTTTCCTGCACCAACACAAGTGCGAAAAGTGGTTTTTCAACACTAACACAGGTGCGAAATGTGGTTTTTCAACACTAACACAAATGCGAAAAGTACTTTTTCAACACTAACACAAGTGCGAAAAGTGGTTTTTCCACACTAATACAAGTGCAAAAGTGGTTTTCTGCACCAACACAAGTGCGAAAAGTGGTTTTTCTACACTAACACAAGTGCGAAAAGTGGTTTTTCAACACTATCACAAGTGCAAAAAGTGTTTTTTCCACACTAATACAAGTGCAAAACTGGTTTCCTGCACCAACACAAGTGTGAAAAGTGGTTTTTCAACACTAACACAAGTGCGAAAAGTGGTTTTTCAACAATAACACAAGTGCGAAAAGTGGTTTTTCAACACTAACACAAGTGCGAAAAGTGGTTTTTCCACAATAATACAAGTGCAAAAGTGGTTTCCTGCACCAACACAAGTGCGAAAAGTGGTTTTTCAACACTAACACAAGTGCGAAAAGTGGTTTTTCAACAATAACACAAGTGCGAAAAGTGGTTTTTCAACACTAGCACAAGTGCGAAAAGTGGTTTTTCCACAATAATACAAGTGCAAAAGTGGTTTCCTGCACCAACACAAGTGCGAAAAGTCGTTTTTCAACACTAACACAAGTGCGAAAGGTGGTTTTTCAACACTATCACAAGTGCAAAAAGTGTTTTTTCCACACTAATACAAGTGCAAAAGTGGTTTCCTGCACCAACACAAGTGCGAAAAGTGGTTTTTCAACACTAACACAAGTGCGAAAAGTGGTTTTTCAACAATAACACAAGTGCGAAAAGTGGTTTTTCAACACTAACACAAGTGCAAAAGTGGTTTTTCCACACTAATACAAGTGCAAAAGTGGTTTCCTGCACCAACACAAGTGCGAAAAGTGGTTTTTCAACACTAACACAAGTGCGAAAAGTGGTTTTTCAACACTAACACAAATGCGGAAAGTACTTTTTCAACACTAACACAAGTGCGAAAAGTGGTTTTTCCACACTAATACAAGTGCAAAAGTGGTTTCCTGCACCAACACAAGTGCGAAAAGTGGTTTTTCAACAATAACACAAGTGCGAAAAGTGGTTTTTCAACACTAACACAAGTGCGAAAAGTGGTTTTTCCACAATAATACAAGTGCAAAAGTGGTTTCCTGCACCAACACAAGTGCGAAAAGTGGTTTTTCAACACTAACACAAGTGCGAAAAGTGGTTTTTCAACAATAACACAAGTGCGAAAAGTGGTTTTTCAACACTAACACAAGTGCGAAAAGTGGTTTTTCCACAATAATACAAGTGCAAAAGTGGTTTCCTGCACCAACACAAGTGCGAAAAGGCGTTTTTCAACACTAACACAAGTGCGAAAGGTGGTTTTTCAACACTATCACAAGTGCAAAAAGTGTTTTTTCCACACTAATACAAGTGCAAAAGTGGTTTCCTGCATCAACACAAGTGCGAAAAGTGGTTTTTCAACACTAACACAAGTGCGAAAAGTGTTTTTTCCACACTAATACAAGTGCAAAAGTGGTTTCCTGCACCAACACAAGTGCGAAAAGTGGTTTTTCAACACTAACGCAAGTGCGAAAAGTGGTTTTTAAACACTAACACAAGTGCGAAAAGTGGTTTTTCAACACTAACACAAGTGCGAAAAGTGGTTTCCTGCACCAACACTAGTGCGAAAAGTGGTTTTTCAACACTAACACAAGTGCGAAAAGTGGTTTTTCAACACTAACACAAGTGCGAAAAGTGGTTTTTCCACACTAATACAAGTGCAAAAGTGGTTTCCTGCACCAACACAAGTGCAAAAAGTGTTTTTTCCACACTAATACAAGTGCAAAAGTGGTTTCCTGCACCAACACAAGTGCGAAAAGTGGTTTTTCAACACTATCACAAGTTCAAAAAGTGTATTTTCCACACTAATACAAGTGCAAAATTGGTTTCCTGCACCAACACAAGTGCGAAAAGTGGTTTTTCAACACTAACACAAGTGCGAAAAGTGGTTTTTCAACACTAACACAAGTGCGAAAAGTGGTTTTCCACACTAATACAAGTGCAAAAGTGTTTTTTCCACACTAATACAAGTTCAAAAGTGGTTTCCTGCACCAATACAAGTGCAAAAAGTGGTTTTTCAACACTAACACAAGTGCGAAAAGTGGTTTTTCAACACAAACACAAGTGCGAAAAGTGGTTTTTCAACACTATCACAAGTGCAAAAAGTGTTTTTTCCACACTAATACAAGTGCAAAAGTGGTGTCCTGCACCAACACAAGTGCGAAAAGTGGTTTTTCAACACTAACACAAGTGCGAAAAGTGGTTTTTCAACACTAACACAAGTGCGAAAAGTGGTTTTTCCACACTAATACAAGTGCAAAAGTGTTTTTTCCACACTAATACAAGTGCAAAAGTGGTTTCCTGCACCAACACAAGTGCGAAAAGTGGTTTTACAACACTAACACAAGTGCGAAAAGTGGTTTTTCCACACTAATACAAGTGCAAAAGTGGTTTCCTGCACCAACACAAGTGCGAAAAGTGGTTTTTCAACACTATCACAAGTTCAAAAAGTGTTTTTTCCACACTAATACAAGTGCAAAATTGGTTTCCTGCACCAACACAAGTGCGAAAAGTGGTTTTTCAACACTAACACAAGTGCGAAAAGTGGTTTTTCAACACTAACACAAGTGCGAAAAGTGGTTTTCCACACTAATACAAGTGCAAAAGTGTTTTTTCCACACTAATACAAGTTCAAAAGTGGTTTCCTGCACCAATACAAGTGCAAAAAGTGGTTTTTCAACACTAACACAAGTGCGAAAAGTGGTTTTTCAACACAAACACAAGTGCGAAAAGTGGTTTTTCAACACTATCACAAGTGCAAAAAGTGTTTTTTCCACACTAATACAAGTGCAAAAGTGGTGTCCTGCACCAACACAAGTGCGAAAAGTGGTTTTTCAACACTAACACAAGTGCGAAAAGTGGTTTTTCAACACTAACACAAGTGCGAAAAGTGGTTTTTCCACACTAATACAAGTGCAAAAGTGTTTTTTCCACACTAATACAAGTGCAAAAGTGGTTTCCTGCACCAACACAAGTGCGAAAAGTGGTTTTTCAACACTAACACAGGTGCGAAATGTGGTTTTTCAACACTAACACAAATGCGAAAAGTACTTTTTCAACACTAACACAAGTGCGAAAAGTGGTTTTTCCACACTAATACAAGTGCAAAAGTGGTTTTCTGCACCAACACAAGTGCGAAAAGTGGTCTTTCTACACTAACACAAGTGCGAAAAGTGGTTTTTCAACACTATCACAAGTGCAAAAAGTGTTTTTTCCACACTAATACAAGTGCAAAACTGGTTTCCTGCACCAACACAAGTGTGAAAAGTGGTTTTTCAACACTAACACAAGTGCGAAAAGTGGTTTTTCAACAATAACACAAGTGCGAAAAGTGGTTTTTCAACACTAACACAAGTGCGAAAAGTGGTTTTTCCACAATAATACAAGTGCAAAAGTGGTTTCCTGCACCAACACAAGTGCGAAAAGTGGTTTTTCAACACTAACACAAGTGCGAAAAGTGGTTTTTCAACAATAACACAAGTGCGAAAAGTGGTTTTTCAACACTAGCACAAGTGCGAAAAGTGGTTTTTCCACAATAATACAAGTGCAAAAGTGGTTTCCTGCACCAACACAAGTGCGAAAAGTCGTTTTTCAACACTAACACAAGTGCGAAAGGTGGTTTTTCAACACTATCACAAGTGCAAAAAGTGTTTTTTCCACACTAATACAAGTGCAAAAGTGGTTTCCTGCACCAACACAAGTGCGAAAAGTGGTTTTTCAACACTAACACAAGTGCGAAAAGTGGTTTTTCAACAATAACACAAGTGCGAAAAGTGGTTTTTCAACACTAACACAAGTGCAAAAGTGGTTTTTCCACACTAATACAAGTGCAAAAGTGGTTTCCTGCACCAACACAAGTGCGAAAAGTGGTTTTTCAACACTAACACAAGTGCGAAAAGTGGTTTTTCAACACTAACACAAATGCGGAAAGTACTTTTTCAACACTAACACAAGTGCGAAAAGTGGTTTTTCCACACTAATACAAGTGCAAAAGTGGTTTCCTGCACCAACACAAGTGCGAAAAGTGGTTTTTCAACAATAACACAAGTGCGAAAAGTGGTTTTTCAACACTAACACAAGTGCGAAAAGTGGTTTTTCCACAATAATACAAGTGCAAAAGTGGTTTCCTGCACCAACACAAGTGCGAAAAGTGGTTTTTCAACACTAACACAAGTGCGAAAAGTGGTTTTTCAACAATAACACAAGTGCGAAAAGTGGTTTTTCAACACTAACACAAGTGCGAAAAGTGGTTTTTCCACAATAATACAAGTGCAAAAGTGGTTTCCTGCACCAACACAAGTGCGAAAAGGCGTTTTTCAACACTAACACAAGTGCGAAAGGTGGTTTTTCAACACTATCACAAGTGCAAAAAGTGTTTTTTCCACACTAATACAAGTGCAAAAGTGGTTTCCTGCACCAACACAAGTGCGAAAAGTGGTTTTTCAACACTAACACAAGTGCAAAAAGTGTTTTTTCCACACTAATACAAGTGCAAAAGTGGTTTCCTGCACCAACACAAGTGCGAAAAGTGGTTTTTCAACACTAACGCAAGTGCGAAAAGTGGTTTTTAAACACTAACACAAGTGCGAAAAGTGGTTTTTCAACACTAACACAAGTGCGAAAAGTGGTTTCCTGCACCAACACTAGTGCGAAAAGTGGTTTTTCAACACTAACACAAGTGCGAAAAGTGGTTTTTCAACACTAACACAAGTGCGAAAAGTGGTTTTTCCACACTAATACAAGTGCAAAAGTGGTTTCCTGCACCAACACAAGTGCAAAAAGTGTTTTTTCCACACTAATACAAGTGCAAAAGTGGTTTCCTACACCAACACAAGTGCGAAAAGTGGTTTTTCAACACTAACACAAGTGCGAAAAGTGGGTTTTCAACACGAGCCCAAGTGCGAAAAGTGGTTTTTCAACACAAACACAAGTGCGAAAAGTGGTTTTTCAACACTAACACAAGTGCGAAAAGTGGTTTTTCAACACTAACACAAGTGCGAAAAGTGGTTTTTCCACACTAATACAAGTGCGAAAAGTGGTTTTTCCACACTAATACAAGTGCAAAAGTGGTTTCCTGCACCAACAAAAGTGCAAAAAGTGGTTTTTCAACACAAACACAAGTGTGAAAAGTGGTTTTTCAACACTATCACAAGTGCAAAAAGTGGTTTTTCAACACTAACACAAGTGCGAAAAGTGGTTTTTCCACACTAATACAAGTGCAAAAGTGGTTTCCTGCACCAACACAAGTGCGAAAAGTGGTTTTTCAACACTAACACAAGTGCGAAAAGTGGTTTTTCAACACTAACACAAGTGCGAAAAGTGGTTTCCTGCACTAATACAAGTGCAAAAGTGGTTTCCTGCACCAACACAAGTGCGAAAAGTGGTTTTTCAACACTAACACAAGTGCGAAAAGTGTTTTTTCAACAGTAACACAAGTGCGAAACGTTTTTTTTCCACACTAATACAAGTGTGAAAAGTGGTTTTTCAACACTATCACAAGTGCAAAAAGTGGTTTTTCAACACTAACACAAGTGCGAAAAGTGGTTTTTCAACACTAACACAAGTGCGAAAAGTGTTTTTTCCACTCTAATACAAGTGCAAAAGTGGTTTCCTGCACCAACACAAGTGCGAAAAGTGGTTTTTTCAAAACTAACACAAGTGCGAAAAGTGGTTTTTCAACACTAACACAAGTGCAAAAAGTGTTTTTTCAACACTAACACAAGTGCGAAATGTGTTTTTTCCACACTAATACAAGTGCAAAAGTGGTTTCCTGCACCAACATAAGTGCGAAAAGTGGTTTTTCAACACTAATACAAGTGCGAAAAGTGGTTTTTCCACACTATTACAAGTGCAAAAGTGGTTTCCTGCACCAACACAAGTGCGAAAAGTGGTTTTTCAACACTAACACAAGTGCGAAAAGTGGTTTTTCAACACTAACACAAGTGCGAAAAGTGGTTTTTCCACACTAATACAAGTGCAAAAGTGGTTTCCTGCACCAACACAAGTGCGAAAAGTGGTTTTTCAACACTAACACAAGTGCGAAAAGTGGTTTTTCAACAATATCACAAGTGCAAAAAGTGTTTTTTCCACACTAATACAAGTGCAAAAGTGGTTTCCTGCACCAACACAAGTGCGAAAAGTGGTTTTTCAACACTATCACAAGTGCAAAAAGTGGTTTTTCCACACTAATACAAGTGCAAAAGTGGTTTCCTGCACCAACCCAAGTGCGAAAAGTGGTTTTTCAACATGAACACAAGTGCGAAAAGTGGTTTTTCAACACTAACACAAGTGCGAAAAGTGGTTTTTCAACACTATCACAAGTGCAAAAAGTGTTTTTTCCACACTAATACAAGTGCAAAAGTGGTTTCCTGCACCAACACAAGTGCGAAAAGTGGTTTTACAACACTAACACAAGTGCGAAAAGTGGTTTTTCAACACTAACACAAGTGCGAAAAGTGGTTTTTCCACACTAATACAAGTGCAAAAGTGTTTTTTCCACACTAATACAAGTTCAAAAGTGGTTTCCTGCACCAATACAAGTGCAAAAAGTGGTTTTTCAACACTAACACAAGTGCGAAAAGTGGTTTTTCAACACAAACACAAGTGCGAAAAGTGGTTTTTCAACACTATCACAAGTGCAAAAAGTGTTTTTTCCACACTAATACAAGTGCAAAAGTGGTTTCCTGCACCAACACAAGTGCGAAAAGTGGTTTTTCAACACTAACACAAGTGCGAAAAGTGGTTTATCAACACTAACACAAGTGCGAAAAGTGGTTTTTCCACACTAATACAAGTGCAAAAGTGGTTTCCTGCACCAACACAAGTGCGAAAAGTGGTTTTTCAACACTAACACAAGTGCGAAAAGTGTTTTTTCCACACTAATACAAGTGCAAAAGTGGTTTCCTGCACCAACACAAGTGCGAAAAGTGGTTTTTCAACACTAACGCAAGTGCGAAAAGTGGTTTTTAAACACTAACACAAGTGCGAAAAGTGGTTTTTCAACACTAACACAAGTGCGAAAAGTGGTTTCCTGCACCAACACTAGTGCGAAAAGTGGTTTTTCAACACTAACACAAGTGCGAAAAGTGGTTTTTCAACACTAACACAAGTGCGAAAAGTGGTTTTTCCACACTAATACAAGTGCAAAAGTGGTTTCCTGCACCAACACAAGTGCAAAAAGTGTTTTTTCCACACTAATACAAGTGCAAAAGTGGTTTCCTACACCAACACAAGTGCGAAAAGTGGTTTTTCAACACTAACACAAGTGCGAAAAGTGGGTTTTCAACACGAGCCCAAGTGCGAAAAGTGGTTTTTCAACACAAACACAAGTGCGAAAAGTGGTTTTTCAACACTAACACAAGTGCGAAAAGTGGTTTTTCAACACTAACACAAGTGCGAAAAGTGGTTTTTCCACACTAATACAAGTGCGAAAAGTGGTTTTTCCACACTAATACAAGTGCAAAAGTGGTTTCCTGCACCAACAAAAGTGCAAAAAGTGGTTTTTCAACACAAACACAAGTGTGAAAAGTGGTTTTTCAACACTATCACAAGTGCAAAAAGTGGTTTTTCAACACTAACACAAGTGCGAAAAGTGGTTTTTCCACACTAATACAAGTGCAAAAGTGGTTTCCTGCACCAACACAAGTGCGAAAAGTGGTTTTTCAACACTAACACAAGTGCGAAAAGTGGTTTTTCAACACTAACACAAGTGCAAAAGTGGTTTCCTGCACCAACACAAGTGCGAAAAGTAGTTTTTCAACACTAACACAAGTGCGAAAAGTGGTTTTTCAACACTAACACAAGTGCGAAAAGTGGTTTCCTGCACTAATACAAGTGCAAAAGTGGTTTCCTGCACCAACACAAGTGCGAAAAGTGGTTTTTCAACACTAACACAAGTGCGAAAAGTGTTTTTTCAACAGTAACACAAGTGCGAAACGTGTTTTTTCCACACTAATACAAGTGTGAAAAGTGGTTTTTCAACACTATCACAAGTGCAAAAAGTGGTTTTTCAACACTAACACAAGTGCGAAAAGTGGTTTTTCAACACTAACACAAGTGCGAAAAGTGTTTTTTCCACTCTAATACAAGTGCAAAAGTGGTTTCCTGCACCAACACAAGTGCGAAAAGTGGTTTTTTCAAAACTAACACAAGTGCGAAAAGTGGTTTTTCAACACTAACACAAGTGCAAAAAGTGTTTTTTCAACACTAACACAAGTGCGAAATGTGTTTTTTTCCACACTAATACAAGTGCAAAAGTGGTTTCCTGCACCAACATAAGTGCGAAAAGTGGTTTTTCAACACTAATACAAGTGCGAAAAGTGGTTTTTCCACACTATTACAAGTGCAAAAGTGGTTTCCTGCACCAACACAAGTGCGAAAAGTGGTTTTTCAACACTAACACAAGTGCGAAAAGTGGTTTTTCAACACTAACACAAGTGCGAAAAGTGGTTTTTCCACACTAATACAAGTGCAAAAGTGGTTTCCTGCACCAACACAAGTGCGAAAAGTGGTTTTTCAACACTAACACAAGTGCGAAAAGTGGTTTTTCAACAATATCACAAGTGCAAAAAGTGTTTTTTCCACACTAATACAAGTGCAAAAGTGGTTTCCTGCACCAACACAAGTGCGAAAAGTGGTTTTTCAACACTATCACAAGTGCAAAAAGTGGTTTTTCCACACTAATACAAGTGCAAAAGTGGTTTCCTGCACCAACCCAAGTGCGAAAAGTGGTTTTTCAACATGAACACAAGTGCGAAAAGTGGTTTTTCAACACTAACACAAGTGCGAAAAGTGGTTTTTCAACACTATCACAAGTGCAAAAAGTGTTTTTTCCACACTAATACAAGTGCAAAAGTGGTTTCCTGCACCAACACAAGTGCGAAAAGTGGTTTTACAACACTAACACAAGTGCGAAAAGTGGTTTTTCAACACTAACACAAGTGCGAAAAGTGGTTTTTCCACACTAATACAAGTGCAAAAGTGTTTTTTCCACACTAATACAAGTTCAAAAGTGGTTTCCTGCACCAATACAAGTGCAAAAAGTGGTTTTTCAACACTAACACAAGTGCGAAAAGTGGTTTTTCAACACAAACACAAGTGCGAAAAGTGGTTTTTCAACACTATCACAAGTGCAAAAAGTGTTTTTTCCACACTAATACAAGTGCAAAAGTGGTTTCCTGCACCAACACAAGTGCGAAAAGTGGTTTTTCAACACTAACACAAGTGCGAAAAGTGGTTTATCAACACTAACACAAGTGCGAAAAGTGTTTTTTCCACACTAATACAAGTGCAAAAGTGGTTTCCTGCACCAACACAAGTGCGAAAAGTGGTTTTTCAACACTAACGCAAGTGCGAAAAGTGGTTTTTAAACACTAACACAAGTGCGAAAAGTGGTTTTTCAACACTAACACAAGTGCGAAAAGTGGTTTCCTGCACCAACACTAGTGCGAAAAGTGGTTTTTCAACACTAACACAAGTGCGAAAAGTGGTTTTTCAACACTAACACAAGTGCGAAAAGTGGTTTTTCCACACTAATACAAGTGCAAAAGTGGTTTCCTGCACCAACACAAGTGCAAAAAGTGTTTTTTCCACACTAATACAAGTGCAAAAGTGGTTTCCTACACCAACACAAGTGCGAAAAGTGGTTTTTCAACACTAACACAAGTGCGAAAAGTGGGTTGTCAACACGAGCCCAAGTGCGAAAAGTGGTTTTTCAACACAAACACAAGTGCGAAAAGTGGTTTTTCAACACTAACACAAGTGCGAAAAGTGGTTTTTCCACACTAATACAAGTGCGAAAAGTGGTTTTTCCACACTAATACAAGTGCAAAAGTGGTTTCCTGCACCAACAAAAGTGCAAAAAGTGGTTTTTCAACACAAACACAAGTGTGAAAAGTGGTTTTTCAACACTATCACAAGTGCAAAAAGTGGTTTTTCAACACTAACACAAGTGCGAAAAGTGGTTTTTCCACACTAATACAAGTGCAAAAGTGGTTTCCTGCACCAACACAAGTGCGAAAAGTGGTTTTTCAACACTAACACAAGTGCGAAAAGTGGTTTTTCAACACTAACACAAGTGCAAAAGTGGTTTCCTGCACCAACACAAGTGCGAAAAGTAGTTTTTCAACACTAACACAAGTGCGAAAAGTGGTTTTTCAACACTAACACAAGTGCGAAAAGTGGTTTCCTGCACTAATACAAGTGCAAAAGTGGTTTCCTGCACCAACACAAGTGCGAAAAGTGGTTTTTCAACACTAACACAAGTGCGAAAAGTGTTTTTTCAACAGTAACACAAGTGCGAAACGTGTTTTTTCCACACTAATACAAGTGTGAAAAGTGGTTTTTCAACACTATCACAAGTGCAAAAAGTGGTTTTTCAACACTAACACAAGTGCGAAAAGTGGTTTTTCAACACTAACACAAGTGCGAAAAGTGTTTTTTCCACTCTAATACAAGTGCAAAAGTGGTTTCCTGCACCAACACAAGTGCGAAAAGTGGTTTTTTCAAAACTAACACAAGTGCGAAAAGTGGTTTTTCAACACTAACACAAGTGCAAAAAGTGTTTTTTCAACACTAACACAAGTGCGAAATGTGTTTTTTCCACACTAATACAAGTGCAAAAGTGGTTTCCTGCACCAACATAAGTGCGAAAAGTGGTTTTTCAACACTAATACAAGTGCGAAAAGTGGTTTTTCCACACTATTACAAGTGCAAAAGTGGTTTCCTGCACCAACACAAGTGCGAAAAGTGGTTTTTCAACACTAACACAAGTGCGAAAAGTGGTTTTTCAACACTAACACAAGTGCGAAAAGTGGTTTTTCCACACTAATACAAGTGCAAAAGTGGTTTCCTGCACCAACACAAGTGCGAAAAGTGGTTTTTCAACACTAACACAAGTGCGAAAAGTGGTTTTTCAACAATATCACAAGTGCAAAAAGTGTTTTTTCCACACTAATACAAGTGCAAAAGTGGTTTCCTGCACCAACACAAGTGCGAAAAGTGGTTTTTCAACACTATCACAAGTGCAAAAAGTGGTTTTTCCACACTAATACAAGTGCAAAAGTGGTTTCCTGCACCAACCCAAGTGCGAAAAGTGGTTTTTCAACATGAACACAAGTGCGAAAAGTGGTTTTTCAACACTAACACAAGTGCGAAAAGTGGTTTTTCAACACTATCACAAGTGCAAAAAGTGTTTTTTCCACACTAATACAAGTTCAAAAGTGGTTTCCTGCACCAACACAAGTGCGAAAAGTGGTTTTACAACACTAACACAAGTGCGAAAAGTGGTTTTTCAACACTAACACAAGTGCGAAAAGTGGTTTTTCCACACTAATACAAGTGCAAAAGTGTTTTTTCCACACTAATACAAGTTCAAAAGTGGTTTCCTGCACCAATACAAGTGCAAAAAGTGGTTTTTCAACACTAACACAAGTGCGAAAAGTGGTTTTTCAACACAAACACAAGTGCGAAAAGTGGTTTTTCAACACTATCACAAGTGCAAAAAGTGTTTTTTCCACACTAATACAAGTGCAAAAGTGGTTTCCTGCACCAACACAAGTGCGAAAAGTGGTTTTTCAACACTAACACAAGTGCGAAAAGTGGTTTATCAACACTAACACAAGTGCGAAAAGTGGTTTTTCCACACTAATACAAGTGCAAAAGTGGTTTCCTGCACCAACACAAGTGCGAAAAGTGGTTTTTCAACACTATCACAAGTGCAAAAAGTGTTTTTTCCACACTAATACAAGTGCAAAATTGGTTTCCTGCACCAACACAAATGCGAAAAGTGGTTTTTCAACACTAACACAAGTGCGAAAAGTGGTTTTTCAACACTAACACAAGTGCGAAAAGTGGTTTTTCCACACTAATACAAGTGCAAAAGTGTTTTTTCCACACTAATACAAGTTCAAAAGTGGTTTCCTGCACCAATACAAGTGCAAAAAGTGGTTTTTCAACACTAACACAAGTGCGAAAAGTGGTTTTTCAACACAAACACAAGTGCGAAAAGTGGTTTTTCAACACTATCACAAGTGCAAAAAGTGTTTTTTCCACACTAATACAAGTGCAAAAGTGGTTTCCTGCACCAACACAAGTGCGAAAAGTGGATTTTCAACACTAACACAAGTGCGAAAAGTGGTTTATCAACACTAACACAAGTGCGAAAAGTGGTTTTTCCACACTAATACAAGTGCAAAAGTGTTTTTTCCACACTAATACAAGTGCAAAAGTGGTTTCCTGCACCAACACAAGTGCGAAAAGTGGTTTTTCAACACTAACACAAGTGCGAAAAGGGGTTTTTCAACACTAACACAAATGCGAAAAGTACTTTTTCAACACTAACACAAGTGCGAAAAGTGGTTTTTCCACACTAATACAAGTGCAAAAGTGGTTTCCTGCGCCAACACAAGTGCGAAAAGTGGTTTTTCTACACTAACACAAGTGCGAAAAGTGGTTTTTCAACACTATCACAAGTGCAAAAAGTGTTTTTTCCACACTAATACAAGTGCAAAACTGGTTTCCTGCACCAACACAAGTGTGAAAAGTGGTTTTTCAACACTAACACAAGTGCGAAAAGTGGTTTTTCAACAATAACACAAGTGCGAAAAGTGGTTTTTCAACACTAACACAAGTGCGAAGAGTGGTTTTTCCACAATAATACAAGTGCAAAAGTGGTTTCCTGCACCAACACAAGTGCGAAAAGTGGTTTTTCAACACTAACACATGTGCGAAAAGTGGTTTTTCAACAATAACACAAGTGCGAAAAGTGGTTTTTCAACACTAACACAAGTGCGAAAAGTGGTTTTTCCACAATAATACAAGTGCAAAAGTGGGTTCCTGCACCAACACAAGTGCGAAAAGGCGTTTTTCAACACTAACACAAGTGCAAAAGGTGGTTTTTCAACACTATCACAAGTGCAAAAAGTGTTTTTTCCACACTAATACAAGTGCAAAAGTGGTTTCCTGCACCAACACAAGTGCGAAAAGTGGTTTTTCAACACTAACACAAGTGCGAAAAGTGGTTTTTCAACACTAACACAAGTGCGAAAAGTGTTTTTTCCACACTAATACAAGTGCAAAAGTGGTTTCCTGCACCAACACAAGTGCGAAAAGTGGTTTTTCAACACTAACGCAAGTGCGAAAAGTGGTTTTTAAACACTAACACAAGTGCGAAAAGTGGTTTTTCAACACTAACACAAGTGCGAAAAGTGGTTTCCTGCACCAACACTAGTGCGAAAAGTGGTTTTTCAACACTAACACAAGTGCGAAAAGTGGTTTTTCAACACTAACACAAGTGCGAAAAGTGGTTTTTCCACACTAATACAAGTGCGAAAAGTGGTTTTTCAACAATAACACAAGTGCGAAAAGTGGTTTTTCAACACTAGCACAAGTGCGAAAAGTGGTTTTTCCACAATAATACAAGTGCAAAAGTGGTTTCCTGCACCAACACAAGTGCGAAAAGTCGTTTTTCAACACTAACACAAGTGCGAAAGGTGGTTTTTCAACACTATCACAAGTGCAAAAAGTGTTTTTTCCACACTAATACAAGTGAAAAAGTGGTTTCCTGCACCAACACAAGTGCGAAAAGTGGTTTTTCAACACTAACACAAGTGCGAAAAGTGGTTTTTCAACAATAACACAAGTGCGAAAAGTGGTTTTTCAACACTAACACAAGTGCAAAAGTGGTTTTTCCACACTAATACAAGTGCAAAAGTGGTTTCCTGCACCAACACAAGTGCGAAAAGTGGTTTTTCAACACTAACACAAGTGCGAAAAGTGGTTTTTCAACACTAACACAAATGCGGAAAGTACTTTTTCAACACTAACACAAGTGCGAAAAGTGGTTTTTCCACACTAATACAAGTGCAAAAGTGGTTTCCTGCACCAACACAAGTGCGAAAAGTGGTTTTTCAACAATAACACAAGTGCGAAAAGTGGTTTTTCAACACTAACACAAGTGCGAAAAGTGGTTTTTCCACAATAATACAAGTGCAAAAGTGGTTTCCTGCACCAACACAAGTGCGAAAAGTGGTTTTTCAACACTAACACAAGTGCGAAAAGTGGTTTTTCAACAATAACACAAGTGCGAAAAGTGGTTTTTCAACACTAACACAAGTGCGAAAAGTGGTTTTTCCACAATAATACAAGTGCAAAAGTGGTTTCCTGCACCAACACAAGTGCGAAAAGGCGTTTTTCAACACTAACACAAGTGCGAAAGGTGGTTTTTCAACACTATCACAAGTGCAAAAAGTGTTTTTTCCACACTAATACAAGTGCAAAAGTGGTTTCCTGCACCAACACAAGTGCGAAAAGTGGTTTTTCAACACTAACACAAGTGCGAAAAGTGTTTTTTCCACACTAATACAAGTGCAAAAGTGGTTTCCTGCACCAACACAAGTGCGAAAAGTGGTTTTTCAACACTAACGCAAGTGCGAAAAGTGGTTTTTAAACACTAACACAAGTGCGAAAAGTGGTTTTGCAACACTAACACAAGTGCGAAAAGTGGTTTCCTGCACCAACACTAGTGCGAAAAGTGGTTTTTCAACACTAACACAAGTGCGAAAAGTGGTTTTTCAACACTAACACAAGTGCGAAAAGTGGTTTTTCCACACTAATACAAGTGCAAAAGTGGTTTCCTGCACCAACACAAGTGCAAAAAGTGTTTTTTCCACACTAATACAAGTGCAAAAGTGGTTTCCTACACCAACACAAGTGCGAAAAGTGGTTTTTCAACACTAACACAAGTGCGAAAAGTGGGTTTTCAACACGAGCCCAAGTGCGAAAAGTGGTTTTTCAACACAAACACAAGTGCGAAAAGTGGTTTTTCAACACTAACACAAGTGCGAAAAGTGGTTTTTCAACACTAACACAAGTGCGAAAAGTGGTTTTTCCACACTAATACAAGTGCGAAAAGTGGTTTTTCCACACTAATACAAGTGCAAAAGTGGTTTCCTGCACCAACAAAAGTGCAAAAAGTGGTTTTTCAACACAAACACAAGTGTGAAAAGTGGTTTTTCAACACTATCACAAGTGCAAAAAGTGGTTTTTCAACACTAACACAAGTGCGAAAAGTGGTTTTTCAACACTAACACAAGTGCGAAAAGTGGTTTTGCCACACTAATACAAGTGCAAAAGTGGTTTCCTGCACCAACACAAGTGCGAAAAGTGGTTTTTCAACACTAACACAAGTGCGAAAAGTGGTTTTTCAACACTAACACAAGTGCAAAAGTGGTTTCCTGCACCAACACAAGTGCGAAAAGTAGTTTTTCAACACTAACACAAGTGCGAAAAGTGGTTTTTCAACACTAACACAAGTGCGAAAAGTGGTTTCCTGCACTAATACAAGTGCAAAAGTGGTTTCCTGCACCAACACAAGTGCGAAAAGTGGTTTTTCAACACTAACACAAGTGCGAAAAGTGTTTTTTCAACAGTAACACAAGTGCGAAAAGTGTTTTTTCCACACTAATACAAGTGTGAAAAGTGGTTTTTCAACACTATCACAAGTGCAAAAAGTGGTTTTTCAACACTAACACAAGTGCGAAAAGTGGTTTTTCAACACTAACACAAGTGCGAAAAGTGTTTTTTCCACTCTAATACAAGTGCAAAAGTGGTTTCCTGCACCAACACAAGTGCGAAAAGTGGTTTTTTCAACACTAACACAAGTGCGAAAAGTGGTTTTTCAACACTAACACAAGTGCAAAAAGTGTTTTTTCAACACTAACACAAGTGCGAAATGTGTTTTTTCCACACTAATACAAGTGCAAAAGTGGTTTCCTGCACCAACATAAGTGCGAAAAGTAGTTTTTCAACACTAATACAAGTGCGAAAAGTGGTTTTTCCACACTATTACAAGTGCAAAAGTGGTTTCCTGCACCAACACAAGTGCGAAAAGTGGTTTTTCCACACTAATACAAGTGCAAAAGTGGTTTCCTGCACCAACAAAAGTGCAAAAAGTGGTTTTTCAACACAAACACAAGTGTGAAAAGTGGTTTTTCAACACTAATACAAGTGCGAAAAGTGGTTTTTCCACACTATTACAAGTGCAAAAGTGGTTTCCTGCACCAACACAAGTGCGAAAAGTGGTTTTTCAACACTAACACAAGTGCGAAAAGTGGTTTTTCAACACTAACACAAGTGCGAAAAGTGGTTTTTCCACACTAATACAAGTGCAAAAGTGGTTTCCTGCACCAACACAAGTGCGAAAAGTGGTTTTTCAACACTAACACAAGTGCGAAAAGTGGTTTTTCAACAATATCACAAGTGCAAAAAGTGTTTTTTCCACACTAATACAAGTGCAAAAGTGGTTTCCTGCACCAACACAAGTGCGAAAAGTGGTTTTTCAACACTATCACAAGTGCAAAAAGTGGTTTTTCCACACTAATACAAGTGCAAAAGTGGTTTCCTGCACCAACCCAAGTGCGAAAAGTGGTTTTTCAACATGAACACAAGTGCGAAAAGTGGTTTTTCAACACTAACACAAGTGCGAAAAGTGGTTTTTCAACACTATCACAAGTGCAAAAAGTGTTTTTTCCACACTAATACAAGTGCAAAAGTGGTTTCCTGCACCAACACAAGTGCGAAAAGTGGTTTTACAACACTAACACAAGTGCGAAAAGTGGTTTTTCAACACTAACACAAGTGCGAAAAGTGGTTTTTCCACACTAATACAAGTGCAAAAGTGTTTTTTCCACACTAATACAAGTTCAAAAGTGGTTTCCTGCACCAATACAAGTGCAAAAAGTGGTTTTTCAACACTAACACAAGTGCGAAAAGTGGTTTTTCAACACAAACACAAGTGCGAAAAGTGGTTTTTCAACACTATCACAAGTGCAAAAAGTGTTTTTTCCACACTAATACAAGTGCAAAAGTGGTTTCCTGCACCAACACAAGTGCGAAAAGTGGTTTTTCAACACTAACACAAGTGCGAAAAGTGGTTTATCAACACTAACACAAGTGCGAAAAGTGGTTTTTCCACACTAATACAAGTGCAAAAATGGTTTCCTGCACCAACACAAGTGCGAAAAGTGGTTTTTCAACACTATCACAAGTGCAAAAAGTGTTTTTTCCACACTAATACAAGTGCAAAATTGGTTTCCTGCACCAACACAAATGCGAAAAGTGGTTTTTCAACACTAACACAAGTGCGAAAAGTGGTTTTTCAACACTAACACAAGTGCGAAAAGTGGTTTTTCCACACTAATACAAGTGCAAAAGTGTTTTTTCCACACTAATACAAGTTCAAAAGTGGTTTCCTGCACCAATACAAGTGCAAAAAGTGGTTTTTCAACACTAACACAAGTGCGAAAAGTGGTTTTTCAACACAAACACAAGTGCGAAAAGTGGTTTTTCAACACTATCACAAGTGCAAAAAGTGTTTTTTCCACACTAATACAAGTGCAAAAGTGGTTTCCTGCACCAACACAAGTGCGAAAAGTGGATTTTCAACACTAACACAAGTGCGAAAAGTGGTTTATCAACACTAACACAAGTGCGAAAAGTGGTTTTTCCACACTAATACAAGTGCAAAAGTGTTTTTTCCACACTAATACAAGTGCAAAAGTGGTTTCCTGCACCAACACAAGTGCGAAAAGTGGTTTTTCAACACTAACACAAGTGCGAAAAGGGGTTTTTCAACACTAACACAAATGCGAAAAGTACTTTTTCAACACTAACACAAGTGCGAAAAGTGGTTTTTCCACACTAATACAAGTGCAAAAGTGGTTTCCTGCGCCAACACAAGTGCGAAAAGTGGTTTTTCTACACTAACACAAGTGCGAAAAGTGGTTTTTCAACACTATCACAAGTGCAAAAAGTGTTTTTTCCACACTAATACAAGTGCAAAACTGGTTTCCTGCACCAACACAAGTGTGAAAAGTGGTTTTTCAACACTAACACAAGTGCGAAAAGTGGTTTTTCAACAATAACACAAGTGCGAAAAGTGGTTTTTCAACACTAACACAAGTGCGAAGAGTGGTTTTTCCACAATAATACAAGTGCAAAAGTGGTTTCCTGCACCAACACAAGTGCGAAAAGTGGTTTTTCAACACTAACACATGTGCGAAAAGTGGTTTTTCAACAATAACACAAGTGCGAAAAGTGGTTTTTCAACACTAACACAAGTGCGAAAAGTGGTTTTTCCACAATAATACAAGTGCAAAAGTGGGTTCCTGCACCAACACAAGTGCGAAAAGGCGTTTTTCAACACTAACACAAGTGCGAAAGGTGGTTTTTCAACACTATCACAAGTGCAAAAAGTGTTTTTTCCACACTAATACAAGTGCAAAAGTGGTTTCCTGCACCAACACAAGTGCGAAAAGTGGTTTTTCAACACTAACACAAGTGCGAAAAGTGGTTTTTCAACACTAACACAAGTGCGAAAAGTGTTTTTTCCACACTAATACAAGTGCAAAAGTGGTTTCCTGCACCAACACAAGTGCGAAAAGTGGTTTTTCAACACTAACGCAAGTGCGAAAAGTGGTTTTTAAACACTAACACAAGTGCGAAAAGTGGTTTTTCAACACTAACACAAGTGCGAAAAGTGGTTTCCTGCACCAACACTAGTGCGAAAAGTGGTTTTTCAACACTAACACAAGTGCGAAAAGTGGTTTTTCAACACTAACACAAGTGCGAAAAGTGGTTTTTCCACACTAATACAAGTGCGAAAAGTGGTTTTTCAACAATAACACAAGTGCGAAAAGTGGTTTTTCAACACTAGCACAAGTGCGAAAAGTGGTTTTTCCACAATAATACAAGTGCAAAAGTGGTTTCCTGCACCAACACAAGTGCGAAAAGTCGTTTTTCAACACTAACACAAGTGCGAAAGGTGGTTTTTCAACACTATCACAAGTGCAAAAAGTGTTTTTTCCACACTAATACAAGTGCAAAAGTGGTTTCCTGCACCAACACAAGTGCGAAAAGTGGTTTTTCAACACTAACACAAGTGCGAAAAGTGGTTTTTCAACAATAACACAAGTGCGAAAAGTGGTTTTTCAACACTAACACAAGTGCAAAAGTGGTTTTTCCACACTAATACAAGTGCAAAAGTGGTTTCCTGCACCAACACAAGTGCGAAAAGTGGTTTTTCAACACTAACACAAGTGCGAAAAGTGGTTTTTCAACACTAACACAAATGCGGAAAGTACTTTTTCAACACTAACACAAGTGCGAAAAGTGGTTTTTCCACACTAATACAAGTGCAAAAGTGGTTTCCTGCACCAACACAAGTGCGAAAAGTGGTTTTTCAACAATAACACAAGTGCGAAAAGTGGTTTTTCAACACTAACACAAGTGCGAAAAGTGGTTTTTCCACAATAATACAAGTGCAAAAGTGGTTTCCTGCACCAACACAAGTGCGAAAAGTGGTTTTTCAACACTAACACAAGTGCGAAAAGTGGTTTTTCAACAATAACACAAGTGCGAAAAGTGGTTTTTCAACACTAACACAAGTGCGAAAAGTGGTTTTTCCACAATAATACAAGTGCAAAAGTGGTTTCCTGCACCAACACAAGTGCGAAAAGGCGTTTTTCAACACTAACACAAGTGCGAAAGGTGGTTTTTCAACACTATCACAAGTGCAAAAAGTGTTTTTTCCACACTAATACAAGTGCAAAAGTGGTTTCCTGCACCAACACAAGTGCGAAAAGTGGTTTTTCAACACTAACACAAGTGCGAAAAGTGTTTTTTCCACACTAATACAAGTGCAAAAGTGGTTTCCTGCACCAACACAAGTGCGAAAAGTGGTTTTTCAACACTAACGCAAGTGCGAAAAGTGGTTTTTAAACACTAACACAAGTGCGAAAAGTGGTTTTGCAACACTAACACAAGTGCGAAAAGTGGTTTCCTGCACCAACACTAGTGCGAAAAGTGGTTTTTCAACACTAACACAAGTGCGAAAAGTGGTTTTTCAACACTAACACAAGTGCGAAAAGTGGTTTTTCCACACTAATACAAGTGCAAAAGTGGTTTCCTGCACCAACACAAGTGCAAAAAGTGTTTTTTCCACACTAATACAAGTGCAAAAGTGGTTTCCTACACCAACACAAGTGCGAAAAGTGGTTTTTCAACACTAACACAAGTGCGAAAAGTGGGTTTTCAACACGAGCCCAAGTGCGAAAAGTGGTTTTTCAACACAAACACAAGTGCGAAAAGTGGTTTTTCAACACTAACACAAGTGCGAAAAGTGGTTTTTCAACACTAACACAAGTGCGAAAAGTGGTTTTTCCACACTAATACAAGTGCGAAAAGTGGTTTTTCCACACTAATACAAGTGCAAAAGTGGTTTCCTGCACCAACAAAAGTGCAAAAAGTGGTTTTTCAACACAAACACAAGTGTGAAAAGTGGTTTTTCAACACTATCACAAGTGCAAAAAGTGGTTTTTCAACACTAACACAAGTGCGAAAAGTGGTTTTTCAACACTAACACAAGTGCGAAAAGTGGTTTTGCCACACTAATACAAGTGCAAAAGTGGTTTCCTGCACCAACACAAGTGCGAAAAGTGGTTTTTCAACACTAACACAAGTGCGAAAAGTGGTTTTTCAACACTAACACAAGTGCAAAAGTGGTTTCCTGCACCAACACAAGTGCGAAAAGTAGTTTTTCAACACTAACACAAGTGCGAAAAGTGGTTTTTCAACACTAACACAAGTGCGAAAAGTGGTTTCCTGCACTAATACAAGTGCAAAAGTGGTTTCCTGCACCAACACAAGTGCGAAAAGTGGTTTTTCAACACTAACACAAGTGCGAAAAGTGTTTTTTCAACAGTAACACAAGTGCGAAAAGTGTTTTTTCCACACTAATACAAGTGTGAAAAGTGGTTTTTCAACACTATCACAAGTGCAAAAAGTGGTTTTTCAACACTAACACAAGTGCGAAAAGTGGTTTTTCAACACTAACACAAGTGCGAAAAGTGTTTTTTCCACTCTAATACAAGTGCAAAAGTGGTTTCCTGCACCAACACAAGTGCGAAAAGTGGTTTTTTCAACACTAACACAAGTGCGAAAAGTGGTTTTTCAACACTAACACAAGTGCAAAAAGTGTTTTTTCAACACTAACACAAGTGCGAAATGTGTTTTTTCCACACTAATACAAGTGCAAAAGTGGTTTCCTGCACCAACATAAGTGCGAAAAGTAGTTTTTCAACACTAATACAAGTGCGAAAAGTGGTTTTTCCACACTATTACAAGTGCAAAAGTGGTTTCCTGCACCAACACAAGTGCGAAAAGTGGTTTTTCCACACTAATACAAGTGCAAAAGTGGTTTCCTGCACCAACAAAAGTGCAAAAAGTGGTTTTTCAACACAAACACAAGTGTGAAAAGTGGTTTTTCAACACTATCACAAGTGCAAAAAGTGGTTTTTCAACACTAATACAAGTGCGAAATGTGTTTTTTCCACACTAATACAAGTGCAAAAGTGGTTTCCTGCACCAACATAAGTGCGAAAAGTGGTTTTTCAACACTAACACAAGTGCGAAAAGTGGTTTTTCAACACTAACACAAGTGTGAAAAGTGGTTTTTCCACACTAATACAAGTGCGAAAAGTGATTTTTCCACACTAATACAAGTGCAAAAGTGGTTTCCTGCACCAACAAAAGTGCAAAAAGTGGTTTTTCAACACAAACACAAGTGTGAAAAGTGGTTTTTCAACACTATCACAAGTGTAAAAAGTGGTTTTTCAACACTAACACAAGTGCGAAAAGTGGTTTTTCAACACTAACACAAGTGCGAAAAGTGGTTTTTCCACACTAATACAAGTGCAAAAGTGGTTTCCTGCACCAACACAAGTGCGAAAAGTGGTTTTTCAACACTAACACAAGTGCGAAAAGTGGTTTTTCAACACTAACACAAGTGCAAAAGTGGTTTCCTGCACCAACACAAGTGCGAAAAGTAGTTTTTCAACACTAACACAAGTGCGAAAAGTGGTTTTTCAACACTAACACAAGTGCGAAAAGTGGTTTCCTGCACTAATACAAGTGCAAAAGTGGTTTCCTGCACCAACACAAGTGCGAAAAGTGGTTTTTCAACACTAACACAAGTGCGAAAAGTGTTTTTTCAACAGTAACACAAGTGCGAAAAGTGTTTTTTCCACACTAATACAAGTGTGAAAAGTGGTTTTTCAACACTATCACAAGTGCAAAAAGTGGTTTTTCAACACTAACACAAGTGCGAAAAGTGGTTTTTCAACACTAACACAAGTGCGAAAAGTGTTTTTTCCACTCTAATACAAGTGCAAAAGTGGTTTCCTGCACCAACACAAGTGCGAAAAGTGGTTTTTTCAACACTAACACAAGTGCGAAAAGTGGTTTTTCAACACTAACACAAGTGCAAAAAGTGTTTTTTCAACACTAACACAAGTGCGAAATGTGTTTTTTCCACACTAATACAATTGCAAAAGTGGTTTCCTGCACCAACATAAGTGCGAAAAGTGGTTTTTCAACACTAATACAAGTGCGAAAAGTGGTTTTTCCACACTATTACAAGTGCAAAAGTGGTTTCCTGCACCAACACAAGTGCGAAAAGTGGTTTTTCAACACTAACACAAGTGCGAAAAGTGGTTTTTCAACACTAACACAAGTGCGAAAAGTGGTTTTTCCACACTAATACAAGTGCAAAAGTGGTTTCCTGCACCAACACAAGTGCGAAAAGTGGTTTTTCAACACTAACACAAGTGCGAAAAGTGGTTTTTCAACAATATCACAAGTGCAAAAAGTGTTTTTTCCACACTAATACAAGTGCAAAAGTGGTTTCCTGCACCAACACAAGTGCGAAAAGTGGTTTTTCAACACTATCACAAGTGCAAAAAGTGGTTTTTCCACACTAATACAAGTGCAAAAGTGGTTTCCTGCACCAACCCAAGTGCGAAAAGTGGTTTTTCAACATGAACACAAGTGCGAAAAGTGGTTTTTCAACACTAACACAAGTGCGAAAAGTGGTTTTTCAACACTATCACAAGTGCAAAAAGTGTTTTTTCCACACTAATACAAGTGCAAAAGTGGTTTCCTGCACCAACACAAGTGCGAAAAGTGGTTTTACAACACTAACACAAGTGCGAAAAGTGGTTTTTCCACACTAATACAAGTGCAAAAGTGGTTTCCTGCACCAACACAAGTGCGAAAAGTGGTTTTTCAACACTATCACAAGTGCAAAAAGTGTTTTTTCCACACTAATACAAGTGCAAAATTGGTTTCCTGCACCAACACAAATGCGAAAAGTGGTTTTTCAACACTAACACAAGTGCGAAAAGTGGTTTTTCAACACTAACACAAGTGCGAAAAGTGGTTTTTCCACACTAATACAAGTGCAAAAGTGTTTTTTCCACACTAATACAAGTTCAAAAGTGGTTTCCTGCACCAATACAAGTGCAAAAAGTGGTTTTTCAACACTAACACAAGTGCGAAAAGTGGTTTTTCAACACAAACACAAGTGCGAAAAGTGGTTTTTCAACACTATCACAAGTGCAAAAAGTGTTTTTTCCACACTAATACAAGTGCAAAAGTGGTTTCCTGCACCAACACAAGTGCGAAAAGTGGTTTTTCAACACTAACACAAGTGCGAAAAGTGGTTTATCAACACTAACACAAGTGCGAAAAGTGGTTTTTCCACACTAATACAAGAGCAAAAGTGTTTTTTCCACACTAATACAAGTGCAAAAGTGGTTTCCTGCACCAACACAAGTGCGAAAAGTGGTTTTTCAACACTAACACAAGTGCGAAAAGTGGTTTTTCAACACTAACACAAATGCGAAAAGTACTTTTTCAACACTAACACAAGTGCGAAAAGTGGTTTTTCCACACTAATACAAGTGCAAAAGTGGTTTCCTGCGCCAACACAAGTGCGAAAAGTGGTTTTTCTACACTAACACAAGTGCGAAAAGTGGTTTTTCAACACTATCACAAGTGCAAAAAGTGTTTTTTCCACACTAATACAAGTGCAAAACTGGTTTACTGCACCAACACAAGTGTGAAAAGTGGTTTTTCAACACTAACACAAGTGCGAAAAGTGGTTTTTCAACAATAACACAAGTGCGAAAAGTGGTTTTTCAACACTAACACAAGTGCGAAGAGTGGTTTTTCCACAATAATACAAGTGCAAAAGTGGTTTCCTGCACCAACACAAGTGCGAAAAGTGGTTTTTCAACACTAACACATGTGCGAAAAGTGGTTTTTCAACAATAACACAAGTGCGAAAAGTGGTTTTTCAACACTAACACAAGTGCGAAAAGTGGTTTTTCCACAATAATACAAGTGCAAAAGTGGTTTCCTGCACCAACACAAGTGCGAAAAGGCGTTTTTCAACACTAACACAAGTGCGAAAAGTGGTTTTTCAACACTAACACAAGTGCGAAAAGTGGTTTCCTGCACCAAGACTAGTGCGAAAAGTGGTTTTTCAACACTAACACAAGTGCGAAAAGTGGTTTTTCAACACTAACACAAGTGCGAAAAGTGGTTTTTCCACACTAATACAAGTGCAAAAGTGGTTTCCTGCACCAACACAAGTGCAAAAAGTGTTTTTTCCACACTAATACAAGTGCAAAAGTGGTTTCCTGCACCAACACAAGTGCGAAAAGTGGTTTTTCAACACTAACACAAGTGCGAAAAGTGGGTTTTCAACACGAGCCCAAGTGCGAAAAGTGGTTTTTCAACACAAACACAAGTGCAAAAAGTGGTTTTTCCACACTAATACAAGTGCAAAAGTGGTTTCCTGCACCAACACAAGTGCGAAAAGTGGTTTTTCAACACTAACACAATTGCGAAAAGTGGTTTTTCAACACTAACACAAGTGCGAAAAGTGTTTTTTCCACACTAATACAAGTGCAAAAGTGGTTGCCTGCACCAACACAAGTGCGAAAAGTGGTTTTTCAACACTAACACAAGTGCGAAAAGTGGTTTTTCAACACTAACACAAGTGCGAAAAGTGGTTTTTCCACACTAATACAAGTGCAAAAGTGGTTTCCTGCACCAACACAAGTGCGAAAAGTGGTTTTTCAACACTAACACAAGTGCGAAAAGTGTTTTTTCAACACTATCACAAGTGCAAAAAGTGTTTTTTCCACACTAATACAAGTGCAAAAGTGGTTTCCTGCACCAACACAAGTGCGAAAAGTGGTTTTTCAACACTAACACAAGTGGGAAAAGTGGTTTTTCAACACTAACACAAGTGCGAAAAATGTTTTTTCCACACTATTACAAGTGCAAAAGTGGTTTCCTGCACCAACACAAGTGCGAAAAGTGGTTTTTCAACCCTAACACAAGTGCGAAAAGTGGTTTTTCAACACTAACACAAGTGCGAAAAGTGGTTTTTCAACACTAACACAAGTGCGAAAAGTGGTTTTTCAACACTATCACAAGTGCAAAAAGTGTTTTTTCCACACTAATACAAGTGCGATAAGTGGTTTTTCAACACAATCACAAGTGCGAAAAGTGGTTTTTCAACACTAACACAAGTGCGAAAAGTGGTTTTTCAACACTAACACAAGTGCGAAAAGTGGTTTTTCCACACTAACACAAGTGCAAAAGTGGTTTCCTGCACCAACACAAGTGCGAAAAGTGGTTTTTCAACACTAACACAAGTGCGAAAAGTGGTTTTTCAACACTATCACAAGTGCAAAAAGTGTTTTTTCCACACTAATACAAGTGCAAAAGTGGTTTCCTGCACCAACACAAGTGCGAAAAGTGGTTTTTCAACACTAACACAAGTGCGAAAAGTGGTTTTTCAACACTAACACAAGTGCGAAAAGTGTTTTTTCCACACTAATACATGTGCAAAAGTGGTTTCCTGCACCAACACAAGTGCGAAAAGTGGTTTTTCAACACTAACACAAGTGCGAAAAGTGGTTTTTCAACACTAACACAAGTGCGAAAAGTGGTTTTTCAACACTAACACAAGTGCGAAAAGTGTTTTTTCCACACTAATACAAGTGCAAAAGTGGTTTCCTGCACCAACACAAGTGCGAAAAGTGGTTTTACAACACTAACACAAGTGCGAAAAGTGGTTTTTCCACACTAATACAAGTGCAAAAGTGGTTTCCTGCACCAACACAAGTGCGAAAAGTGGTTTTTCAACACTATCACAAGTGCAAAAAGTGTTTTTTCCACACTAATACAAGTGCAAAATTGGTTTCCTGCACCAACACAAGTGCGAAAAGTGGTTTTTCAACACTAACACAAGTGCGAAAAGTGGTTTTTCAACACTAACACAAGTGCGAAAAGTGGTTTTCCACACTAATACAAGTGCAAAAGTGTTTTTTCCACACTAATACAAGTTCAAAAGTGGTTTCCTGCACCAATACAAGTGCAAAAAGTGGTTTTTCAACACTAACACAAGTGCGAAAAGTGGTTTTTCAACACAAACACAAGTGCGAAAAGTGGTTTTTCAACACTATCACAAGTGCAAAAAGTGTTTTTTCCACACTAATACAAGTGCAAAAGTGGTGTCCTGCACCAACACAAGTGCGAAAAGTGGTTTTTCAACACTAACACAAGTGCGAAAAGTGGTTTTTCAACACTAACACAAGTGCGAAAAGTGGTTTTTCCACACTAATACAAGTGCAAAAGTGTTTTTTCCACACTAATACAAGTGCAAAAGTGGTTTCCTGCACCAACACAAGTGCGAAAAGTGGTTTTTCAACACTAACACAGGTGCGAAATGTGGTTTTTCAACACTAACACAAATGCGAAAAGTACTTTTTCAACACTAACACAAGTGCGAAAAGTGGTTTTTCCACACTAATACAAGTGCAAAAGTGGTTTTCTGCACCAACACAAGTGCGAAAAGTGGTTTTTCTACACTAACACAAGTGCGAAAAGTGGTTTTTCAACACTATCACAAGTGCAAAAAGTGTTTTTTCCACACTAATACAAGTGCAAAACTGGTTTCCTGCACCAACACAAGTGTGAAAAGTGGTTTTTCAACACTAACACAAGTGCGAAAAGTGGTTTTTCAACAATAACACAAGTGCGAAAAGTGGTTTTTCCACAATAATACAAGTGCAAAAGTGGTTTCCTGCACCAACACAAGTGCGAAAAGTGGTTTTTCAACACTAACACAAGTGCGAAAAGTGGTTTTTCAACAATAACACAAGTGCGAAAAGTGGTTTTTCAACACTAACACAAGTGCGAAAAGTGGTTTTTCCACAATAATACAAGTGCAAAAGTGGTTTCCTGCACCAACACCAGTGCGAAAAGGCGTTTTTCAACACTAACACAAGTGCGAAAGGTGGTTTTTCAACACTATCACAAGTGCAAAAAGTGTTTTTTCCACACTAATACAAGTGCAAAAGTGGTTTCCTGCACCAACACAAGTGCGAAAAGTGGTTTTTCAACACTAACACAAGTGCGAAAAGTGGTTTTTCAACACTAACACAAGTGCGAAAAGTGGTTTCCTGCACTAATACAAGTGCAAAAGTGGTTTCCTGCACCAACACAAGTGCGAAAACTGGTTTTTCAACACTAACACAAGTGCGAAAAGTGGTTTTTCAACACTAACACAAGTGCGAAAAGTGTTTTTTCCACACTAATACAAGTGCAAAAGTGGTTGCCTGCACCAACACAAGTGCGAAAAGTGGTTTTTCAACACTAACACAAGTGCGAAAAGTGGTTTTTCAACACTAACACAAGTGTGAAAAGTGTTTTTTCCACACTAATACAAGTGCAAAAGTGGTTTCCTGCACCAACACAAGTGCGAAAAGTCGTTTTTCAACACTAACACAAGTGCGAAAAGTGGTTTTTCAACACTAACACAAGTGCGAAAAGTGGTTTTTAAACACTAACACAAGTGCGAAAAGTGGTTTTTCAACACTAATACAAGTGCGAAAAGTGGTTTCCTGCACCAACACTAGTGCGAAAAGTGGTTTTTCAACACTAACACAAGTGCGAAAAGTGGTTTTTCAACACTAACACAAGTGCGAAAAGTGTTTTTTCCACTCTAATACAAGTGCAAAAGTGGTTTCCTGCACCAACACAAGTGCGAAAAGTGGTTTTTTCAACACTAACACAAGTGCGAAAAGTGGTTTTTCAACACTAACACAAGTGCAAAAAGTGTTTTTTCAACACTAACACAAGTGCGAAATGTGTTTTTTCCACACTAATACAAGTGCAAAAGTGGTTTCCTGCACCAACATAAGTGCGAAAAGTGGTTTTTCAACACTAATACAAGTGCGAAAAGTGGTTTTTCCACACTATTACAAGTGCAAAAGTGGTTTCCTGCACCAACACAAGTGCGAAAAGTGGTTTTTCAACACTAACACAAGTGCGAAAAGTGGTTTTTCAACACTAACACAAGTGCGAAAAGTGGTTTTTCCACACTAATACAAGTGCAAAAGTGGTTTCCTGCACCAACACAAGTGCGAAAAGTGGTTTTTCAACACTAACACAAGTGCGAAAAGTGGTTTTTCAACAATATCACAAGTGCAAAAAGTGTTTTTTCCACACTAATACAAGTGCAAAAGTGGTTTCCTGCACCAACACAAGTGCGAAAAGTGGTTTTTCAACACTATCACAAGTGCAAAAAGTGGTTTTTCCACACTAATACAAGTGCAAAAGTGGTTTCCTGCACCAACCCAAGTGCGAAAAGTGGTTTTTCAACATGAACACAAGTGCGAAAAGTGGTTTTTCAACACTAACACAAGTGCGAAAAGTGGTTTTTCAACACTATCACAAGTGCAAAAAGTGTTTTTTCCACACTAATACAAGTGTAAAAGTGGTTTCCTGCACCAACACAAGTGCGAAAAGTGGTTTTACAACACTAACACAAGTGCGAAAAGTGGTTTTTCCACACTAATACAAGTGCAAAAGTGGTTTCCTGCACCAACACAAGTGCGAAAAGTGGTTTTTCAACACTATCACAAGTGCAAAAAGTGTTTTTTCCACACTAATACAAGTGCAAAATTGGTTTCCTGCACCAACACAAATGCGAAAAGTGGTTTTTCAACACTAACACAAGTGCGAAAAGTGGTTTTTCAACACTAACACAAGTGCGAAAAGTGGTTTTTCCACACTAATACAAGTGCAAAAGTGTTTTTTCCACACTAATACAAGTTCAAAAGTGGTTTCCTGCACCAATACAAGTGCAAAAAGTGGTTTGTCAACACTAACACAAGTGCGAAAAGTGGTTTTTCAACACAAACACAAGTGCGAAAAGTGGTTTTTCAACACTAACACAAGTGCGAAAAGTGGTTTTTCAACACTAACACAAGGGCGAAAAGTGGTTTTCCACACCAATACAAGTGCAAAAGTGTTTTTTCCACACTAATACAAGTTCAAAAGTGGTTTCCTGCACCAATACAAGTGCGAAAAGTGGTTTTTCAACACTAACACAAGTGCGAAAAGTGGTTTTTCAACACTAACACAAGGGCGAAAAGTGGTTTTCCACACCAATACAAGTGCAAAAGTGTTTTTTCCACACTAATACAAGTTCAAAAGTGGTTTCCTGCACCAATACAAGTGCAAAAAGTGGTTTTTCAACACTAACACAAGTGCGAAAAGTGGTTTTTCAACACAAACACAAGTGCGAAAAGTGGTTTTTCAACACTATCACAAGTGCAAAAAGTGTTTTTTCCACACTAATACAAGTGCAAAAGTGGTGTCCTGCACCAACACAAGTGCGAAAAGTGGTTTTTCAACACTAACACAAGTGCGAAAAGTGGTTTTTCAACACTAACACAAGTGCGAAAAGTGGTTTTTCCACACTAATACAAGTGCAAAAGTGTTTTTTCCACACTAATACAAGTGCAAAAGTGGTTTCCTGCACCAACACAAGTGCGAAAAGTGGTTTTTCAACACTAACACAGGTGCGAAATGTGGTTTTTCAACACTAACACAAATGCGAAAAGCACTTTTTCAACACTAACACAAGTGCGAAAAGTGGTTTTTCCACACTAATACAAGTGCAAAAGTGGTTTTCTACACCAACACAAGTGCGAAAAGTGGTTTTTCTACACTAACACAAGTGCGAAAAGTGGTTTTTCAACACTATCACAAGTGCAAAAAGTGTTTTTTCCACACTAATACAAGTGCAAAACTGGTTTCCTGCACCAACACAAGTGCGAAAAGTGGTTTTTCAACATGAACACAAGTGCGAAAAGTGGTTTTTCAACACTAACACAAGTGCGAAAAGTGGTTTTTCAACACTATCACAAGTGCAAAAAGTGTTTTTTCCACACTAATACAAGTGCAAAAGTGGTTTCCTGCACCAACACAAGTGCGAAAAGTGGTTTTACAACACTAACACAAGTGCGAAAAGTGGTTTTTCCACACTAATACAAGTGCAAAAGTGGTTTCCTGCACCAACACAAGTGCGAAAAGTGGTTTTTCAACACTATCACAAGTGCAAAAAGTGTTTTTTCCACACTAATACAAGTGCAAAATTGGTTTCCTGCACCAACACAAATGCGAAAAGTGGTTTTTCAACACTAACACAAGTGCGAAAAGTGGTTTTTCAACACTAACACAAGTGCGAAAAGTGGTTTTTCCACACTAATACAAGTGCAAAAGTGTTTTTTCCACACTAATACAAGTTCAAAAGTGGTTTCCTGCACCAATACAAGTGCAAAAAGTGGTTTTTCAACACTAACACAAGTGCGAAAAGTGGTTTTTCAACACAAACACAAGTGCGAAAAGTGGTTTTTCAACACTATCACAAGTGCAAAAAGTGTTTTTTCCACACTAATACAAGTGCAAAAGTGGTTTCCTGCACCAACACAAGTGCGAAAAGTGGTTTTTCAACACTAACACAAGTGCGAAAAGTGGTTTATCAACACTAACACAAGTGCGAAAAGTGGTTTTTCCACACTAATACAAGTGCAAAAGTGTTTTTTCCACACTAATACAAGTGCAAAAGTGGTTTCCTGCACCAACACAAGTGCGAAAAGTGGTTTTTCAACACTAACACAAGTGCGAAAAGTGGTTTTTCAACACTAACACAAATGCGAAAAGTACTTTTTCAACACTAACACAAGTGCGAAAAGTGGTTTTTCCACACTAATACAAGTGCAAAAGTGGTTTCCTGCGCCAATACAAGTGCGAAAAGTGGTTTTTCTACACTAACACAAGTGCGAAAAGTGGTTTTTCAACACTATCACAAGTGCAAAAAGTGTTTTTTCCACACTAATACAAGTGCAAAACTGGTTTACTGCAACAACACAAGTGTGAAAAGTGGTTTTTCAACACTAACACAAGTGCGAAAAGTGGTTTTTCAACAATAACACAAGTGCGAAAAGTGGTTTTTCAACACTAACACAAGTGCGAAGAGTGGTTTTTCCACAATAATACAAGTGCAAAAGTGGTTTCCTGCACCAACACAAGTGCGAAAAGTGGTTTTTCAACACTAACACATGTGCGAAAAGTGGTTTTTCAACAATAACACAAGTGCGAAAAGTGGTTTTTCAACACTAACACAAGTGCGAAAAGTGGTTTTTCCACAATAATACAAGTGCAAAAGTGGTTTCCTGCACCAACACAAGTGCGAAAAGGCGTTTTTCAACACTAACACAAGTGCGAAAGGTGGTTTTTCAACACTATCACAAGTGCAAAAAGTGTTTTTTCCACACTAATACAAGTGCAAAAGTGGTTTCCTGCACCAACACAAGTGCGAAAAGTGGTTATTCAACACTAACACAGGTGCGAAAAGTGGTTTTTCAACACTAACACAAGTGCGAAAAGTGTTTTTTCCACACTAATACAAGTGCAAAAGTGGTTTCCTGCACCAACACAAGTGCGAAAAGTGGTTTTTCAACACTAACGCAAGTGCGAAAAGTGGTTTTTAAACACTAACACAAGTGCGAAAAGTGGTTTTTCAACACTAACACAAGTGCGAAAAGTGGTTTCCTGCACCAAGACTAGTGCGAAAAGTGGTTTTTCAACACTAACACAAGTGCGAAAAGTGGTTTTTCAACACTAACACAAGTGCGAAAAGTGGTTTTTCCACACTAATACAAGTGCAAAAGTGGTTTCCTGCACCAACACAAGTGCAAAAAGTGTTTTTTCCACACTAATACAAGTGCAAAAGTGGTTTCCTGCACCAACACAAGTGCGAAAAGTGGTTTTTCAACACTAACACAAGTGCGAAAAGTGGGATTTCAACACGAGCCCAAGTGCGAAAAGTGGTTTTTCAACACAAACACAAGTGCAAAAAGTGGTTTTTCCACACTAATACAAGTGCAAAAGTGGTTTCCTGCACCAACACAAGTGCGAAAAGTGGTTTTTCAACACTAACACAATTGCGAAAAGTGGTTTTTCAACACTAACACAAGTGCGAAAAGTGTTTTTTCCACACTAATACAAGTGCAAAAGTGGTTGCCTGCACCAACACAAGTGCGAAAAGTGGTTTTTCAACACTAACACAAGTGCGAAAAGTGGTTTTTCAACACTAACACAAGTGTGAAAAGTGTTTTTTCCACACTAATACAAGTGCAAAAGTGGTTTCCTGCACCAACACAAGTGCGAAAAGTCGTTTTTCAACATGAACACAAGTGCGAAAAGTGGTTTTTCAACACTAACACAAGTGCGAAAAGTGGTTTTTCAACACTATCACAAGTGCAAAAAGTGTTTTTTCCACACTAATACAAGTGCAAAAGTGGTTTCCTGCAACAACACAAGTGCGAAAAGTGGTTTTACAACACTAACACAAGTGCGAAAAGTGGTTTTTCCACACTAATACAAGTGCAAAAGTGGTTTCCTGCACCAACACAAGTGCGAAAAGTGGTTTTTCAACACTATCACAAGTGCAAAAAGTGTTTTTTCCACACTAATACAAGTGCAAAATTGGTTTCCTGCACCAACACAAATGCGAAAAGTGGTTTTTCAACACTAACACAAGTGCGAAAAGTGGTTTTTCAACACTAACACAAGTGCGAAAAGTGGTTTTTCCACACTAATACAAGTGCAAAAGTGTTTTTTCCACACTAATACAAGTTCAAAAGTGGTTTCCTGCACCAATACAAGTGCAAAAAGTGGTTTTTCAACACTAACACAAGTGCGAAAAGTGGTTTTTCAACACAAACACAAGTGCGAAAAGTGGTTTTTCAACACTATCAAAAGTGCAAAAAGTGTTTTTTCCACACTAATACAAGTGCAAAAGTGGTTTCCTGCACCAACACAAGTGCGAAAAGTGGTTTTTCAACACTAACACAAGTGCGAAAAGTGGTTTATCAACACTAACACAAGTGCGAAAAGTGGTTTTTCCACACTAATACAAGTGCAAAAGTGTTTTTTCCACACTAATACAAGTGCAAAAGTGGTTTCCTGCACCAACACAAGTGCGAAAAGTGGTTTTTCAACACTAACACAAGTGCGAAAAGTGGTTTTTCAACACTAACACAAATGCGAAAAGTACTTTTTCAACACTAACACAAGTGCGAAAAGTGGTTTTTCCACACTAATACAAGTGCAAAAGTGGTTTCCTGCGCCAACACAAGTGCGAAAAGTGGTTTTTCTACACTAACACAAGTGCGAAAAGTGGTTTTTCAACACTATCACAAGTGCAAAAAGTGTTTTTTCCACACTAATACAAGTGCAAAACTGGTTTACTGCACCAACACAAGTGTGAAAAGTGGTTTTTCAACACTAACACAAGTGCGAAAAGTGGTTTTTCAACAATAACACAAGTGCGAAAAGTGGTTTTTCAACACTAACACAAGTGCGAAGAGTGGTTTTTCCACAATAATACAAGTGCAAAAGTGGTTTCCTGCACCAACACAAGTGCGAAAAGTGGTTTTTCAACACTAACACATGTGCAAAAAGTGGTTTTTTCAACAATAACACAAGTGCGAAAAGTGGTTTTTCAACACTAACACAAGTGCGAAAAGTGGTTTTTCCACAATAATACAAGTGCAAAAGTGGTTTCCTGCACCAACACAAGTGCGAAAAGGCGTTTTTCAACACTAACACAAGTGCGAAAGGTGGTTTTTCAACACTATCACAAGTGCAAAAAGTGTTTTTTCCACACTAATACAAGTGCAAAAGTGGTTTCCTGCACCAACACAAGTGCGAAAAGTGGTTTTTCAACACTAACACAGGTGCGAAAAGTGGTTTTTCAACACTAACACAAGTGCGAAAAGTGTTTTTTCCACACTAATACAAGTGCAAAAGTGGTTTCCTGCACCAACACAAGTGCGAAAAGTGGTTTTTCAACACTAACGCAAGTGCGAAAAGTGGTTTTTAAACACTAACACAAGTGCGAAAAGTGGTTTTTCAACACTAACACAAGTGCGAAAAGTGGTTTCCTGCACCAAGACTAGTGCGAAAAGTGGTTTTTCAACACTAACACAAGTGCGAAAAGTGGTTTTTCAACACTAACACAAGTGCGAAAAGTGGTTTTTCCACACTAATACAAGTGCAAAAGTGGTTTCCTGCACCAACACAAGTGCAAAAAGTGTTTTTTCCACACTAATACAAGTGCAAAAGTGGTTTCCTGCACCAACACAAGTGCGAAAAGTGGTTTTTCAACACTAACACAAATGCGAAAAGTGGGTTTTCAACACGAGCCCAAGTGCGAAAAGTGGTTTTTCAACACAAACACAAGTGCAAAAAGTGGTTTTTCCACACTAATACAAGTGCAAAAGTGGTTTCCTGCACCAACACAAGTGCGAAAAGTGGTTTTTCAACACTAACACAATTGCGAAAAGTGGTTTTTCAACACTAACACAAGTGCGAAAAGTGTTTTTTCCACACTAATACAAGTGCAAAAGTGGTTGCCTGCACCAACACAAGTGCGAAAAGTGGTTTTTCAACACTAACACAAGTGCGAAAAGTGGTTTTTCAACACTAACACAAGTGTGAAAAGTGTTTTTTCCACACTAATACAAGTGCAAAAGTGGTTTCCTGCACCAACACAAGTGTGAAAAGTCGTTTTTCAACACTAACACAAGTGCGAAAAGTGGTTTTTCAACACTAACACAAGTGCGAAAAGTGGTTTTTCCACACTAATACAAGTGCAAAAGTGGTTTCCTGCACCAACACAAGTGCGAAAAGTGGTTTTTCAACACTAACACAAGTGCGAAAAGTGTTTTTTCAACACTATCACAAGTGCAAAAAGTGTTTTTTCCACACTAATACAAGTGCAAAAGTGGTTTCCTGCACCAACACAAATGCGAAAAGTGGTTTTTCAACACTAACACAAGTGGGAAAAGTGGTTTTTCAACACTAACACAAGTGCGAAAAGTGTTTTTTCCACACTATTACAAGTGCAAAAGTGGTTTCCTGCACCAACACAAGTGCGAAAAGTGGTTTTTCAACCCCAACACAAGTGCGAAAAGTGGTTTTTCAACACTAACACAAGTGCGAAAAGTGGTTTTTCAACACTAACACAAGTGCGAAAAGTGGTTTTTCAACACTATCACAAGTGCAAAAAGTGTTTTTTCCACACTAATACAAGTGCGATAAGTGGTTTTTCAACACAATCACAAGTGCGAAAAGTGGTTTTTCAACACTGACACAAGTGCGAAAAGTGGTTTTTCAACACTAACACAAGTGCGAAAAGTGGTTTTTCCACACTAACACAAGTGCAAAAGTGGTTTCCTGCACCAACACAAGTGCGAAAAGTGGTTTTTCAACACTAACACAAGTGCGAAAAGTGGTTTTTCAACACTATCACAAGTGCAAAAAGTGTTTTTTCCACACTAATACAAGTGCAAAAGTGGTTTCCTGCACCAACACAAGTGCGAAAAGTGGTTTTTCAACACTAACACAAGTGCGAAAAGTGGTTTTTCAACACTAACACAAGTGCGAAAAGTGTTTTTTCCACACTAATACATGTGCAAAAGTGGGTTTCCTGCACCAACACAAGTGCGAAAAGTGGTTTTTCAACACTAACACAAGTGCGAAAAGTGGTTTTTCAACACTAACACAAGTGCGAAAAGTGGTTTTTCAACACTAACACAAGTGCGAAAAGTGTTTTTTCCACACTAATACAAGTGCAAAAGTGGTTTCCTGCACCAACACAAGTGCGAAAAGTGGTTTTACAACACTAACACAAGTGCGAAAAGTGGTTTTTCCACACTAATACAAGTGCAAAAGTGGTTTCCTGCACCAACACAAGTGCGAAAAGTGGTTTTTCAACACTATCACAAGTGCAAAAAGTGTTTTTTCCACACTAATACAAGTGCAAAATTGGTTTCCTGCATCAACACAAGTGCGAAAAGTGGTTTTTCAACACTAACACAAGTGCGAAAAGTGGTTTTTCAACACTAACACAAGTGCGAAAAGTGGTTTTCCACACTAATACAAGTGCAAAAGTGTTTTTTCCACACTAATACAAGTTCAAAAGTGGTTTCCTGCACCAATACAAGTGCAAAAAGTGGTTTTTCAACACTAACACAAGTGCGAAAAGTGGTTTTTCAACACAAACACAAGTGCGAAAAGTGGTTTTTCAACACTATCACAAGTGCAAAAGTGTTTTTTCCACACTAATACAAGTGCAAAAGTGGTGTCCTGCACCAACACAAGTGCGAAAAGTGGTTTTTCAACACTAACGCAAGTGCGAAAAGTGGTTTTTCAACACTAACACAAGTGCGAAAAGTGGTTTTTCCACACTAATACAAGTGCAAAAGTGTTTTTTCCACACTAATACAAGTGCAAAAGTGGTTTCCTGCACCAACACAAGTGCGAAAAGTGGTTTTTCAACACTAACACAGGTGCGAAATGTGGTTTTTCAACACTAACACAAATGCGAAAAGTACCTTTTTCAACACTAACACAAGTGCGAAAAGTGGTTTTTCCACACTAATACAAGTGCAAAAGTGGTTTTCTGCACCAACACAATTGCGAAAAGTGGTTTTTCTACACTAACACAAGTGCGAAAAGTGGTTTTTCAACACTATCACAAGTGCAAAAAGTGTTTTTTCCACACTAATACAAGTGCAAAACTGGTTTCCTGCACCAACACAAGTGTGAAAAGTGGTTTTTCAACACTAACACAAGTGCGAAAGTGGTTTTTCAACAATAACACAAGTGCGAAAAGTGGTTTTTCAACACTAACACAAGTGCGAAAAGTGGTTTTTCCACAATAATACAAGTGCAAAAGTGGTTTCCTGCACCAACACAAGTGCGAAAAGTGGTTTTTCAACACTAACACAAGTGCGAAAAGTGGTTTTTCAACAATAACACAAGTGCGAAAAGTGGTTTTTCAACACTAACACAAGTGCGAAAAGTGGTTTTTCCACAATAATACAAGTGCAAAAGTGGTTTCCTGCACCAACACAAGTGCGAAAAGGCGTTTTTCAACACTAACACAAGTGCGAAAGGTGGTTTTTCAACACTATCACAAGTGCAAAAAGTGTTTTTTCCACACTAATACAAGTGCAAAAGGTGGTTTCCTGCACCAACACAAGTGCGAAAGTGCTTTTTCAACACTAACACAAGTGCGAAAAGTGGTTTTTCAACACTAACACAAGTGCGAAAAGTGGTTTCCTGCACTAATACAAGTGCAAAAGTGGTTTCCTGCACCAACACAAGTGCGAAAAGTGGTTTTTCAACACTAACACAAGTGCGAAAAGTGGTTTTTCAACACTAACACAAGTGCGAAAAGTGTTTTTTCACACTAATACAAGTGCAAAAGTGGTTGCCTGCACCAACACAAGTGCGAAAAGTGGTTTTTCAACACTAACACAAGTGCGAAAAGTGGTTTTTCAACACTAACACAAGTGTGAAAAGTGTTTTTTCCACACTAATACAAGTGCAAAAGTGGTTTCCTGCACCAACACAAGTGCGAAAAGTGGTTTTACAACACTAACACAAGTGCGAAAAGTGGTTTTTCAACACTAACACAAGTGCGAAAAGTGGTTTTTCAACACTAACACAAGTGCGAAAAGTGTTTTTTCCACACTAATACAAGTGCAAAAGTGGTTTCCTGCACCAACACAAGTGCGAAAAGTGGTTTTACAACACTAACACAAGTGCGAAAAGTGGTTTTTTCCACACTAATACAAGTGCAAAAGTGGTTTCCTGCACCAACACAAGTGCGAAAAGTGGTTTTTCAACACTATCACAAGTGCAAAAAGTGTTTTTTCCACACTAATACAAGTGCAAAATTGGTTTCCTGCATCAACACAAGTGCGAAAAGTGGTTTTTCAACACTAACACAAGTGCGAAAAGTGGTTTTTCAACACTAACACAAGTGCGAAAAGTGGTTTTCCACACTAATACAAGTGCAAAAGTGTTTTTTCCACACTAATACAAGTTCAAAAGTGGTTTCTTGCACCAATACAAGTGCAAAAAGTGGTTTTTCAACACTAACACAAGTGCGAAAAGTGGTTTTTCAACACAAACACAAGTGCGAAAAGTGGTTTTTCAACACTATCACAAGTGCAAAAAGTGTTTTTTCCACACTAATACAAGTGCAAAAGTGGTGTCCTGCACCAACACAAGTGCGAAAAGTGGTTTTTCAACACTAACACAAGTGCGAAAAGTGGTTTTTCAACACTAACACAAGTGCGAAAAGTGGTTTTTCCACACTAATACAAGTGCAAAAGTGTTTTTTCCACACTAATACAAGTGCAAAAGTGGTTTCCTGCACAACACAAGTGCGAAAAGTGGTTTTTCAACACTAACACAGGTGCGAAATGTGGTTTTTTCAACACTAACACAAATGCGAAAAGTACTTTTTCAACACTAACACAAGTGCGAAAAGTGGTTTTTCCACACTAATACAAGTGCAAAAGTGGTTTTCTGCACCAACACAAGTGCGAAAAGTGGTTTTTCTACACTAACACAAGTGCGAAAAGTGGTTTTTCAACACTATCACAAGTGCAAAAAGTGTTTTTTCCACACTAATACAAGTGCAAAACTGGTTTCCTGCACCAACACAAGTGTGAAAAGTGGTTTTTCAACACTAACACAAGTGCGAAAAGTGGTTTTTCAACAATAACACAAGTGCGAAAAGTGGTTTTTCTACACTAACACAAGTGCGAAAAGTGGTTTTTCAACACTATCACAAGTGCAAAAAGTGTTTTTTCCACACTAATACAAGTGCAAAACTGGTTTCCTGCACCAACACAAGTGTGAAAAGTGGTTTTTCAACACTAACACAAGTGCGAAAAGTGGTTTTTCAACAATAACACAAGTGCGAAAAGTGGTTTTTCAACACTAACACAAGTGTGAAAAGTGGTTTTTCCACAATAATACAAGTGCAAAAGTGGTTTCCTGCACCAACACAAGTGCGAAAAGTGGTTTTTCAACACTAACACAAGTGCGAAAAGTGGTTTTTCAACAATAACACAAGTGCGAAAAGTGGTTTTTCAACACTAACACAAGTGCGAAAAGTGGTTTTTTCCACAATAATACAAGTGCAAAAGTGGTTTCCTGCACCAACACAAGTGCGAAAAGGCGTTTTTCAACACTAACACAAGTGCGAAAGGTGGTTTTTCAACACTATCACAAGTGCAAAAAGTGTTTTTTTCCACACTAATACAAGTGCAAAAGTGGTTTCCTGCACCAACACAAGTGCGAAAAGTGGTTTTTCAACACTAACACAAGTGCGAAAAGTGGTTTTTCAACACTAACACAAGTGCGAAAAGTGGTTTCCTGCACTAATACAAGTGCAAAAGTGGTTTCCTGCACCAACACAAGTGCGAAAAGTGGTTTTTCAACACTAACACAAGTGCGAAAAGTGGTTTTTCAACACTAACACAAGTGCGAAAAGTGTTTTTTCCACACTAATACAAGTGCAAAAGTGGTTGCCTGCACCAACACAAGTGCGAAAAGTGGTTTTTCAACACTAACACAAGTGCGAAAAGTGGTTTTTCAACACTAACACAAGTGTGAAAAGTGTTTTTTCCACACTAATACAAGTGCAAAAGTGGTTTCCTGCACCAACACAAGTGCGAAAAGTGGTTTTACAACACTAACACAAGTGCGAAAAGTGGTTTTTCAACACTAACACAAGTGCGAAAAGTGGTTTTTCAACACTAACACAAGTGCGAAAAGTGTTTTTTTCCACACTAATACAAGTGCAAAAGTGGTTTCCTGCACCAACACAAGTGCGAAAAGTGGTTTTACAACACTAACACAAGTGCGAAAAGTGGTTTTTCCACACTAATACAAGTGCAAAAGTGGTTTCCTGCACCAACACAAGTGCGAAAAGTGGTTTTTCAACACTATCACAAGTGCAAAAAGTGTTTTTTCCACACTAATACAAGTGCAAAATTGGTTTCCTGCATCAACACAAGTGCGAAAAGTGGTTTTTCAACACTAACACAAGCGCGAAAAGTGGTTTTTCAACACTAACACAAGTGCGAAAAGTGGTTTTCCACACTAATACAAGTGCAAAAGTGTTTTTTCCACACTAATACAAGTTCAAAAGTGGTTTCCTGCACCAATACAAGTGCAAAAAGTGGTTTTTCAACACTAACACAAGTGCGAAAAGTGGTTTTTCAACACAAACACAAGTGCGAAAAGTGGTTTTTCAACACTATCACAAGTGCAAAAAGTGTTTTTGCCACACTAATACAAGTGCAAAAGTGGTGTCCTGCACCAACACAAGTGCGAAAAGTGGTTTTTCAACACTAACACAAGTGCGAAAAGTGGTTTTTCAACACTAACACAAGTGCGAAAAGTGGTTTTTTCCACACTAATACAAGTGCAAAAGTGTTTTTTCCACACTAATACAAGTGCAAAAGTGGTTTCCTGCACCAACACAAGTGCGAAAAGTGGTTTTTCAACACTAACACAGGTGCGAAATGTGGTTTTTCAACACTAACACAAATGCGAAAAGTACTTTTTCAACACTAACACAAGTGCGAAAAGTGGTTTTTCCACACTAATACAAGTGCAAAAGTGGTTTTCTGCACCAACACAAGTGCGAAAAGTGGTTTTTCTACACTAACACAAGTGCGAAAAGTGGTTTTTCAACACTATCACAAGTGCAAAAAGTGTTTTTTCCACACTAATACAGGTGCAAAACTGGCTTCCTGCACCAACACAAGTGTGAAAAGTGGTTTTCAACACTAACACAAGTGCGAAAAGTGGTTTTTCAACAATAACACAAGTGCGAAAAGTGGTTTTTCAACACTAACACAAGTGCGAAAAGTGGTTTTTCCACAATAATACAAGTGCAAAAGTGGTTTCCTGCACCAACACAAGTGCGAAAAGTGGTGTTTCAACACTAACACAAGTGCGAAAAGTGGTTTTTCAACAATAACACAAGTGCGAAAAGTGGTTTTTCAACACTAACACAAGTGCGAAAAGTGGTTTTTCCACACTAATACAAGTGCAAAAGTGGTTTCCTGCACCAACACAAGTGCGAAAAGTGGTTTTTCAACACTAACACAAGTGCGAAAAGTGGTTTTTCAACACTAACACAAGTGCGAAAAGTGGTTTCCTGCACTAATACAAGTGCAAAAGTGGTTTCCTGCACCAACACAAGTGCGAAAAGTGGTTTTTCAACACTAACACAAGTGCGAAAAGTGGTTTTTCAACACTAACACAAGTGCGAAAAGTGTTTTTTCCACACTAATACAAGTGCAAAAGTGGTTGCCTGCACCAACACAAGTGCGAAAAGTGGTTTTTCAACACTAACACAAGTGCGAAAAGTGGTTTTTCAACACTAACACAAGTGTGAAAAGTGTTTTTTCCACACTAATACAAGTGCAAAAGTGGTTTCCTGCACCAACACAAGTGCGAAAAGTCGTTTTTCAACACTAACACAAGTGCGAAAAGTGGTTTTTCAACACTAACACAAGTGCGAAAAGTGGTTTTTAAACACTAACACAAGTGCGAAAAGTGGTTTTTCAACACTAACACAAGTGCGAAAAGTGGTTTCCTGCACCAACACTAGTGCGAAAAGTGGTTTTTCAACACTAACACAAGTGCGAAAAGTGGTTTTTCAACACTAACACAAGTGCGAAAAGTGTTTTTTCCACTCTAATACAAGTGCAAAAGTGGTTTCCTGCACCAACACAAGTGCGAAAAGTGGTTTTTTCAACACTAACACAAGTGCGAAAAGTGGTTTTTCAACACTAACACAAGTGCAAAAAGTGTTTTTTCAACACTAACACAAGTGCGAAATGTGTTTTTTCCACACTAATACAAGTGCAAAAGTGGTTTCCTGCACCAACATAAGTGCGAAAAGTGGTTTTTCAACACTAATACAAGTGCGAAAAGTGGTTTTTCCACACTATTACAAGTGCAAAAGTGGTTTCCTGCACCAACACAAGTGCGAAAAGTGGTTTTTCAACACTAACACAAGTGCGAAAAGTGGTTTTTCAACACTAACACAAGTGCGAAAAGTGGTTTTTCCACACTAATACAAGTGCAAAAGTGGTTTCCTGCACCAACACAAGTGCGAAAAGTGGTTTTTCAACACTAACACAAGTGCGAAAAGTGGTTTTTCAACAATATCACAAGTGCAAAAAGTGTTTTTTCCACACTAATACAAGTGCAAAAGTGGTTTCCTGCACCAACACAAGTGCGAAAAGTGGTTTTTCAACACTATCACAAGTGCAAAAAGTGGTTTTTCCACACTAATACAAGTGCAAAAGTGGTTTCCTGCACCAACCCAAGTGCGAAAAGTGGTTTTTCAACATGAACACAAGTGCGAAAAGTGGTTTTTCAACACTAACACAAGTGCGAAAAGTGGTTTTTCAACACTATCACAAGTGCAAAAAGTGTTTTTTCCACACTAATACAAGTGCAAAAGTGGTTTCCTGCACCAACACAAGTGCGAAAAGTGGTTTTACAACACTAACACAAGTGCGAAAAGTGGTTTTTCCACACTAATACAAGTGCAAAAGTGGTTTCCTGCACCAACACAAGTGCGAAAAGTGGTTTTTCAACACTATCACAAGTGCAAAAAGTGTTTTTTCCACACTAATACAAGTGCAAAATTGGTTTCCTGCACCAACACAAATGCGAAAAGTGGTTTTTCAACACTAACACAAGTGCGAAAAGTGGTTTTTCAACACTAACACAAGTGCGAAAAGTGGTTTTTCCACACTAATACAAGTGCAAAAGTGTTTTTTCCACACTAATACAAGTTCAAAAGTGGTTTCCTGCACCAATACAAGTGCAAAAAGTGGTTTGTCAACACTAACACAAGTGCGAAAAGTGGTTTTTCAACACAAACACAAGTGCGAAAAGTGGTTTTTCAACACTAACACAAGTGCGAAAAGTGGTTTTTCAACACTAACACAAGTGCGAAAAGTGGTTTTTCAACACTAACACAAGGGCGAAAAGTGGTTTTCCACACCAATACAAGTGCAAAAGTGTTTTTTCCACACTAATACAAGTTCAGAAGTGGTTTCCTGCACCAATACAAGTGCAAAAAGTGGTTTTTCAACACTAACACAAGTGCGAAAAGTGGTTTTTCAACACAAACACAAGTGCGAAAAGTGGTTTTTCAACACTATCACAAGTGCAAAAAGTGTTTTTTCCACACTAGTACAAGTGCAAAAGTGGTGTCCTGCACCAACACAAGTGCGAAAAGTGGTTTTTCAACACTAACACAAGTGCGAAAAGTGGTTTTTCAACACTAACACAAGTGCGAAAAGTGGTTTTTCCACACTAATACAAGTGCAAAAGTGTTTTTTCCACACTAATACAAGTGCAAAAGTGGTTTCCTGCACCAACACAAGTGCGAAAAGTGGTTTTTCAACACTAACACAGGTGCGAAATGTGGTTTTTCAACACTAACACAAATGCGAAAAGTACTTTTTCAACACTAACACAAGTGCGAAAAGTGGTTTTTCCACACTAATACAAGTGCAAAAGTGGTTTTCTGCAACAACACAAGTGCGAAAAGTGGTTTTTCTACACTAACACAAGTGCGAAAAGTGGTTTTTCAACACTATCACAAGTGCAAAAAGTGTTTTTTCCACACTAATACAAGTGCAAAACTGGTTTCCTGCACCAACACAAGTGTGAAAAGTGGTTTTTCAACACTAACACAAGTGCGAAAAGTGGTTTTTCAACAATAACACAAGTGCGAAAAGTTGTTTTTCAACACTAACACAAGTGCGAAAAGTGGTTTTTCCACAATAATACAAGTGCAAAAGTGGTTTCCTGCACCAACACAAGTGCGAAAAGTGGTTTTTCAACACTAACACAAGTGCGAAAAGTGGTTTTTCAACAATAACACAAGTGCGAAAAGTGGTTTTTCAACACTAGCACAAGTGCGAAAAGTGGTTTTTCCACAATAATACAAGTGCAAAAGTGGTTTCCTGCACCAACACAAGTGCGAAAAGTCGTTTTTCAACACTAACACAAGTGCGAAAGGTGGTTTTTCAACACTATCACAAGTGCAAAAAGTGTTTTTTCCACACTAATACAAGTGCAAAAGTGGTTTCCTGCACCAACACAAGTGCGAAAAGTGGTTTTTCAACACTAACACAAGTGCGAAAAGTGGTTTTTCAACAATAACACAAGTGCGAAAAGTGGTTTTTCAACACTAACACAAGTGCAAAAGTGGTTTTTCCACACTAATACAAGTGCAAAAGTGGTTTCCTGCACCAACACAAGTGCGAAAAGTGGTTTTTCAACACTAACACAAGTGCGAAAAGTGGTTTTTCAACACTAACACAAATGCGGAAAGTACTTTTTCAACACTAACACAAGTGCGAAAAGTGGTTTTTCCACACTAATACAAGTGCAAAAGTGGTTTCCTGCACCAACACAAGTGCGAAAAGTGGTTTTTCTACACTAACACAAGTGCGAAAAGTGGTTTTTCAACACTATCACAAGTGCAAAAAGTGTTTTTTCCACACTAATACAAGTGCAAAACTGGTTTCCTGCACCAACATAAGTGTGAAAAGTGGTTTTTCAACACTAACACAAGTGCGAAAAGTGGTTTTTCAACAATAACACAAGTGCGAAAAGTGGTTTTTCAACACTAACACAAGTGCGAAAAGTGGTTTTTCCACAATAATACAAGTGCAAAAGTGGTTTCCTGCACCAACACAAGTGCGAAAAGTGGTTTTTCAACACTAACACAAGTGCGAAAAGTGGTTTTTCAACAATAACACAAGTGCGAAAAGTGGTTTTTCAACACTAACACAAGTGCGAAAAGTGGTTTTTCCACAATAATACAAGTGCAAAAGTGGTTTCCTGCACCAACACAAGTGCGAAAAGGCGTTTTTCAACACTAACACAAGTGCGAAAGGTGGTTTTTCAACACTATCACAAGTGCAAAAAGTGTTTTTTCCACACTAATACAAGTGCAAAAGTGGTTTCCTGCACCAACACAAGTGCGAAAAGTGGTTTTTCAACACTAACACAAGTGCGAAAAGTGGTTTTTCAACACTAACACAAGTGCAAAAAGTGTTTCCTGCACTAATACAAGTGCAAAAGTGGTTTCCTGCACCAACACAAGTGCGAAAAGTGGTTTTTCAACACTAACACAAGTGCAAAAAGTGTTTTTTCCACACTAATACAAGTGCAAAAGTGGTTGCCTGCACCAACACAAGTGCGAAAAGTGGTTTTTCAACACTAACACAAGTGCGAAAAGTGGTTTTTCAACACTAACACAAGTGTGAAAAGTGTTTTTTCCACACTAATACAAGTGCAAAAGTGGTTTCCTGCACCAACACAAGTGCGAAAAGTCGTTTTTCAACACTAACACAAGTGCGAAAAGTGGTTTTTCAACACTAACACAAGTGCGAAAAGTGGTTTTTAAACACTAACACAAGTGCGAAAAGTGGTTTTTCAACACTAACACAAGTGCGAAAAGTGGTTTCCTGCACCAACACTAGTGCGAAAAGTGGTTTTTCAACACTAACACAAGTGCGAAAAGTGGTTTTTCAACACTAACACAAGTGCGAAAAGTGTTTTTTCCACTCTAATACAAGTGCGAAAAGTGGTTTTTCAACACTAACACAAGTGCGAAAAGTGGTTTTTCAACACTAACACAAGTGCGAAAAGTGGTTTTTCCACACTAATACAAGTGCAAAAGTGTTTTTTCCACACTAATACAAGTGCAAAAGTGGTTTCCTGCACCAACACAAGTGCGAAAAGTGGTTTTTTAACACTAACACAGGTGCGAAATGTGGTATTTCAACACTAACACAAATGCGAAAAGTACTTTTTCAACACTAACACAAGTGCGAAAAGTGGTTTTTCCACACTAATACAAGTGCAAAAGTGGTTTTCTGCACCAACACAAGTGCGAAAAGTGGTTTTTCTACACTAACACAAGTGCGAAAAGTGGTTTTTCAACACTATCACAAGTGCAAAAAGTGTTTTTTCCACACTAATACAAGTGCAAAACTGGTTTCCTGCACCAACACAAGTGTGAAAAGTGGTTTTTCAACACTAACACAAGTGCGAAAAGTGGTTTTGCAACAATAACACAAGTGCGAAAAGTGGTTTTTCAACACTAACACAAGTGCGAAAAGTGGTTTTTCCACAATAATACAAGTGCAAAAGTGGTTTCCTGCACCAACACAAGTGCGAAAAGTGGTTTTTCAACACTAACACAAGTGCGAAAAGTGGTTTTTCAACAATAACACAAGTGCGAAAAGTGGTTTTTCAACACTAACACAAGTGCGAAAAGTGGTTTTTCCACAATAATACAAGTGCAAAAGTGGTTTCCTGCACCAACACAAGTGCGAAAAGGCGTTTTTCAACACTAACACAAGTGCGAAAGGTGGTTTTTCAACACTATCACAAGTGAAAAAAGTGTTTTTTCCACACTAATACAAGTGCAAAAGTGGTTTCCTGCACCAACACAAGTGCGAAAAGTGGTTTTTCAACACTAACACAAGTGCGAAAAGTGGTTTTTCAACACTAACACAAGTGCGAAAAGTGGTTTCCTGCACTAATACAAGTGCAAAAGTGGTTTCCTGCACCAACACAAGTGCGAAAAGTGGTTTTTCAACACTAACACAAGTGCGAAAAGTGGTTTTTCAACACTAACACAAGTGCGAAAAGTGTTTTTTCCACACTAATACAAGTGCAAAAGTGGTTGCCTGCACCAACACAAGTGCGAAAAGTGGTTTTTCAACACTAACACAAGTGCGAAAAGTGGTTTTTCAACACTAACACAAGTGTGAAAAGTGTTTTTTCCACACTAATACAAGTGCAAAAGTGGTTTCCTGCACCAACACAAGTGCGAAAAGTCGTTTTTCAACACTAACACAAGTGCGAAAAGTGGTTTTTCAACACTAACACAAGTGCGAAAAGTGGTTTTTAAACACTAACACAAGTGCGAAAAGTGGTTTTTCAACACTAACACAAGTGCGAAAAGTGGTTTCCTGCACCAACACTAGTGCGAAAAGTGGTTTTTCAACACTAACACAAGTGCGAAAAGTGGTTTTTCAACACTAACACAAGTGCGAAAAGTGTTTTTTCCACTCTAATACAAGTGCAAAAGTGGTTTCCTGCACCAACACAAGTGCGAAAAGTGGTTTTTTCAACACTAACACAAGTGCGAAAAGTGGTTTTTCAACACTAACACAAGTGCAAAAAGTGTTTTTTCAACACTAACACAAGTGCGAAATGTGTTTTTTCCACACTAATACAAGTGCAAAAGTGGTTTCCTGCACCAACATAAGTGCGAAAAGTGGTTTTTCAACACTAATACAAGTGCGAAAAGTGGTTTTTCCACACTATTACAAGTGCAAAAGTGGTTTCCTGCACCAACACAAGTGCGAAAAGTGGTTTTTCAACACTAACACAAGTGCGAAAAGTGGTTTTTCAATACTAACACAAGTGCGAAAAGTGGTTTTTCCACACTAATACAAGTGCAAAAGTGGTTTCCTGCACCAACACAAGTGCGAAAAGTGGTTTTTCAACACTAACACAAGTGCGAAAAGTGGATTTTCAACAATATCACAAGTGCAAAAAGTGTTTTTTCCACACTAATACAAGTGCAAAAGTGGTTTCCTGCACCAACACAAGTGCGAAAAGTGGTTTTTCAACACTATCACAAGTGCAAAAAGTGGTTTTTCCACACTAATACAAGTGCAAAAGTGGTTTCCTGCACCAACCCAAGTGCGAAAAGTGGTTTTTCAACATGAACACAAGTGCGAAAAGTGGTTTTTCAACACTAACACAAGTGCGAAAAGTGGTTTTTCAACACTATCACAAGTGCAAAAAGTGTTTTTTCCACACTAATACAAGTGCAAAAGTGGTTTCCTGCACCAACACAAGTGCGAAAAGTGGTTTTACAACACTAACACAAGTGCGAAAAGTGGTTTTTCCACACTAATACAAGTGCAAAAGTGGTTTCCTGCACCAACACAAGTGCGAAAAGTGGTTTTTCAACACTATCACAAGTGCAAAAAGTGTTTTTTCCACACTAATACAAGTGCAAAATTGGTTTCCTGCACCAACACAAATGCGAAAAGTGGTTTTTCAACACTAACACAAGTGCGAAAAGTGGTTTTTCAACACTAACACAAGTGCGAAAAGTGGTTTTTCAACACTAATACAAGTGCAAAAGTGTTTTTTCCACACTAATACAAGTTCAAAAGTGGTTTCCTGCACCAATACAAGTGCAAAAAGTGGTTTGTCAACACTAACACAAGTGCGAAAAGTGGTTTTTCAACACAAACACAAGTGCGAAAAGTGGTTTTTCAACACTAACACAAGTGCGAAAAGTGGTTTTTCAACACTAACACAAGTGCGAAAAGTGGTTTTTCAACACTAACACAAGTGCGAAAAGTGGTTTTCCACACCAATACAAGTGCAAAAGTGTTTTTTCCACACTAATACAAGTTCAAAAGTGGTTTCCTGCACCAATACAAGTGCAAAAAGTGGTTTTTCAACACTAACACAAGTGCGAAAAGTGGTTTTTCAACACAAACACAAGTGCGAAAAGTGGTTTTTCAACACTATCACAAGTGCAAAAAGTGTTTTTTCCACACTAATACAAGTGCAAAAGTGGTGTCCTGCACCAACACAAGTGCGAAAAGTGGTTTTTCAACACTAACACAAGTGCGAAAAGTGGTTTTTCAACACTAACACAAGTGCGAAAAGTGGTTTTTCCACACTAATACAAGTGCAAAAGTGTTTTTTCCACACTAATACAAGTGCAAAAGTGGTTTCCTGCACCAACACAAGTGCGAAAAGTGGTTTTTCAACACTAACACAGGTGCGAAATGTGGTTTTTCAACACTAACACAAATGCGAAAAGTACTTTTTCAACACTAACACAAGTGCGAAAAGTGGTTTTTCCACACTAATACAAGTGCAAAAGTGGTTTTCTGCACCAACACAAGTGCGAAAAGTGGTTTTTCTACACTAACACAAGTGCGAAAAGTGGTTTTTCAACACTATCACAAGTGCAAAAAGTGTTTTTTCCACACTAATACAAGTGCAAAACTGGTTTCCTGCACCAACACAAGTGTGAAAAGTGGTTTTTCAACACTAACACAAGTGCGAAAAGTGGTTTTTCAACAATAACACAAGTGCGAAAAGTGGTTTTTCAACACTAACACAAGTGCGAAAAGTGGTTTTTCCACAATAATACAAGTGCAAAAGTGGTTTCCTGCACCAACACAAGTGCAAAAAGTGGTTTTTCAACACTAACACAAGTGCGAAAAGTGGTTTTTCAACAATAACACAAGTGCGAAAAGTGGTTTTTCAACACTAGCACAAGTGCGAAAAGTGGTTTTTCCACAATAATACAAGTGCAAAAGTGGTTTCCTGCACCAACACAAGTGCGAAAAGTCGTTTTTCAACACTAACACAAGTGCGAAAGGTGGTTTTTCAACACTATCACAAGTGCAAAAAGTGTTTTTTCCACACTAATACAAGTGCAAAAGTGGTTTCCTGCACCAACACAAGTGCGAAAAGTGGTTTTTCAACACTAACACAAGTGCGAAAAGTGGTTTTTCAACAATAACACAAGTGCGAAAAGTGGTTTTTCAACACTAACACAAGTGCAAAAGTGGTTTTTCCACACTAATACAAGTGCAAAAGTGGTTTCCTGCACCAACACAAGTGCGAAAAGTGGTTTTTCAACACTAACACAAGTGCGAAAAGTGGTTTTTCAACACGAACACAAATGCGGAAAGTACTTTTTCAACACTAACACAAGTGCGAAAAGTGGTTTTTCCACACTAATACAAGTGCAAAAGTGGTTTCCTGCACCAACACAAGTGCGAAAAGTGGTTTTTCTACACTAACACAAGTGCGAAAAGTGGTTTTTCAACACTATCACAAGTGCAAAAAGTGTTTTTTCCACACTAATACAAGTGCAAAACTGGTTTCCTGCACCAACATAAGTGTGAAAAGTGGTTTTTCAACACTAACACAAGTGCGAAAAGTGGTTTTTCAACAATAACACAAGTGCGAAAAGTGGTTTTTCAACACTAACACAAGTGCGAAAAGTGGTTTTTCCACAATAATACAAGTGCAAAAGTGGTTTCCTGCACCAACACAAGTGCGAAAAGTGGTTTTTCAACACTAACACAAGTGCGAAAAGTGGTTTTTCAACAATAACACAAGTGCGAAAAGTGGTTTTTCAACACTAACACAAGTGCGAAAAGTGGTTTTTCCACAATAATACAAGTGCAAAAGTGGTTTCCTGCACCAACACAAGTGCGAAAAGGCGTTTTTCAACACTAACACAAGTGCGAAAGGTGGTTTTTCAACACTATCACAAGTGCAAAAAGTGTTTTTTCCACACTAATACAAGTGCAAAAGTGGTTTCCTGCACCAACACAAGTGCGAAAAGTGGTTTTTCAACACTAACACAAGTGCGAAAAGTGGTTTTTCAACACTAACACAAGTGCAAAAAGTGTTTCCTGCACTAATACAAGTGCAAAAGTGGTTTCCTGCACCAACACAAGTGCGAAAAGTGGTTTTTCAACACTAACACAAGTGCGAAAAGTGGTTTTTCAACACTAACACAAGTGCGAAAAGTGTTTTTTCCACACTAATACAAGTGCAAAAGTGGTTGCCTTCACCAACACAAGTGCGAAAAGTGGTTTTTCAACACTAACACAAGTGCGAAAAGTGGTTTTTCAACACTAACACAAGTGTGAAAAGTGTTTTTTCCACACTAATACAAGTGCAAAAGTGGTTTCCTGCACCAACACAAGTGCGAAAAGTCGTTTTTCAACACTAACACAAGTGCGAAAAGTGGTTTTTCAACACTAACACAAGTGCGAAAAGTGGTTTTTAAACACTAACACAAGTGCGAAAAGTGGTTTTTCAACACTAACACAAGTGCGAAAAGTGGTTTCCTGCACCAACACTAGTGCGAAAAGTGGTTTTTCAACACTAACACAAGTGCGAAAAGTGGTTTTTCAACACTAACACAAGTGCGAAAAGTGTTTTTTCCACTCTAATACAAGTGCAAAAGTGGTTTCCTGCACCAACACAAGTGCGAAAAGTGGTTTTTTCAACACTAACACAAGTGCGAAAAGTGGTTTTTCAACACTAACAGAAGTGCAAAAAGTGTTTTTTCAACACTAACACAAGTGCGAAATGTGTTTTTTCCACACTAATACAAGTGCAAAAGTGGTTTCCTGCACCAACATAAGTGCGAAAAGTGGTTTTTCAACACTAATACAAGTGCGAAAAGTGGTTTTTCCACACTATTACAAGTGCAAAAGTGGTTTCCTGCACCAACACAAGTGCGAAAAGTGGTTTTTCAACACTAACACAAGTGCGAAAAGTGGTTTTTCAACACTAACACAAGTGCGAAAAGTGGTTTTTCCACACTAATACAAGTGCAAAAGTGGTTTCCTGCACCAACACAAGTGCGAAAAGTGGTTTTTCAACACTAACACAAGTGCGAAAAGTGGTTTTTCAACAATATCACAAGTGCAAAAAGTGTTTTTTCCACACTAATACAAGTGCAAAAGTGGTTTCCTGCACCAACACAAGTGCGAAAAGTGGTTTTTCAACACTATCACAAGTGCAAAAAGTGGTTTTTCCACACTAATACAAGTGCAAAAGTGGTTTCCTGCACCAACCCAAGTGCGAAAAGTGGTTTTTCAACATGAACACAAGTGCGAAAAGTGGTTTTTCAACACTAACACAAGTGCGAAAAGTGGTTTTTCAACACTAACACAAGTGCGAAAAGTGGTTTTTCAACAATATCACAAGTGCAAAAAGTGTTTTTTCCACACTAATACAAGTGCAAAAGTGGTTTCCTGCACCAACACAAGTGCGAAAAGTGGTTTTTCAACACTATCACAAGTGCAAAAAGTGGTTTTTCCACACTAATACAAGTGCAAAAGTGGTTTCCTGCACCAACATAAGTGCGAAAAGTGGTTTTTCAACACTAATACAAGTGCAAAAAGTGGTTTTTCCACACTATTACAAGTGCAAAAGTGGTTTCCTGCACCAACACAAGTGCGAAAAGTGGTTTTCAACACTAACACAAGTGCGAAAAGTGGTTTTTCAACACTAACACAAGTGCGAAAAGTGGTTTTTCCACACTAATACAAGTGCAAAAGTGGTTTCCTGCACCAACACAAGTGCGAAAAGTGGTTTTTCAACACTAACACAAGTGCGAAAAGTGGTTTTTCAACAATATCACAAGTGCAAAAAGTGGTTTTTCAACACTAACACAAGTGCGAAAAGTGGTTTTTCAACACTATCACAAGTGCAAAAAGTGTTTTTTCCACACTAATACAAGTGCAAAACTGGTTTCCTGCACCAACATAAGTGTGAAAAGTGGTTTTTCAACACTAACACAAGTGCGAAAAGTGGTTTTTCAACAATAACACAAGTGCGAAAAGTGGTTTTTCAACACTAACACAAGTGCGAAAAGTGGTTTTTCCACAATAATACAAGTGCAAAAGTGGTTTCCTGCACCAACACAAGTGCGAAAAGTGGTTTTTCAACACTAACACAAGTGCGAAAAGTGGTTTTTCAACAATAACACAAGTGCGAAAAGTGGTTTTTCAACACTAACACAAGTGCGAAAAGTGGTTTTTCCACAATAATACAAGTGCAAAAGTGGTTTCCTGCACCAACACAAGTGCGAAAAGGCGTTTTTCAACACTAACACAAGTGCGAAAGGTGGTTTTTCAACACTATCACAAGTGCAAAAAGTGTTTTTTCCACACTAATACAAGTGCAAAAGTGGTTTCCTGCACCAACACAAGTGCGAAAAGTGGTTTTTCAACACTAACACAAGTGCGAAAAGTGGTTTTTCAACACTAACACAAGTGCGAAAAGTGGTTTCCTGCACTAATACAAGTGCAAAAGTGGTTTCCTGCACCAACACAAGTGCGAAAAGTGGTTTTTCAACACTAACACAAGTGCGAAAAGTGGTTTTTCAACACTAACACAAGTGCGAAAAGTGGTTTTTCAACACTAACACAAGTGCAAAAGTGGTCGCCTGCACCAACACAAGTGCGAAAAGTGGTTTTTCAACACTAACACAAGTGCGAAAAGTGGTTTTTCAACACTAACACAAGTGTGAAAAGTGTTTTTTCCACACTAATACAAGTGCAAAAGTGGTTTCCTGCACCAACACAAGTGCAAAAAGTGTTTTTTCCACACTAATACAAGTGCAAAAGTGGTTTCCTACACCAACACAAGTGCGAAAAGTGGTTTTTCAACACTAACACAAGTGCGAAAAGTGGGTTTTCAACACGAGCCCAAGTGCGAAAAGTGGTTTTTCAACACAAACACAAGTGCAAAAAGTGGTTTTTCCACACTAATACAAGTGCAAAAGTGGTTTCCTGCACCAACACAAGTGCGAAAAGTGGTTTTTCAACACTAACACAAGTGCGAAAAGTGGTTTTTCTACACTAACACAAGTGCGAAAAGTGTTTTTTCCACACTAATACAAGTGCAAAAGTGGTTTCCTGCACCAACACAAGTGCGAAAAGTGGTTTTTCAACACTAATGGAAGTGTGAAAAGTGTTTTTTCCACACTAATACAAGTGCAAAAGTGGTTTCCTGCACCAACACAAGTGCGAAAAGTCGTTTTTCAACACTAACACAAGTGCGAAAAGTGGTTTTTCAACACTAACACAAGTGCGAAAAGTGGTTTTTCCACACTAATACAAGTGCAAAAGTGGTTTCCTGCACCAACACAAGTGCGAAAAGTGGTTTATCAACACTAACACAAGTGCGAAAAGTGTTTTTTCAACACTATCACAAGTGCAAAAAGTGTTTTTTCCACACTAATACAAGTGCAAAAGTGGTTTCCTGCACCAACACAAGTGCGAAAAGTGGTTTGTCAACACTAACACAAGTGGGAAAAGTGGTTTTTCAACACTAACACAAGTGCGAAAAGTGTTTTTTCCACACTATTACAAGTGCAAAAGTGGTTTCCTGCACCAACACAAGTGCGAAAAGTGGTTTTTCAACCCTAACACAAGTGCGAAAAGTGGTTTTTCAACACTAACACAAGTGCGAAAAGTGGTTTTTCAAAACTAACACAAGTGCGAAAAGTGGTTTTTCAACACTATCACAAGTGCAAAAAGTGTTTTTTCCACACTAATACAAGTGCGATAAGTGGTTTTTCAACACAATCACAAGTGCGAAAAGTGGTTTTTCAACACTAACACAAGTGCGAAAAGTGGTTTTTCAACACTAACACAAGTGCGAAAAGTGGTTTTTCCACATTAACACAAGTGCAAAAGTGGTTTCCTGCACCAACACAAGTGCGAAAAGTGGTTTTTCAACACTAACACAAGTGCGAAAAGTGGTTTTTCAACACTAACACAAGTGCGAAAAGTGTTTTTTCCACACTAATACATGTGCAAAAGTGGTTTCCTGCACCAACACAAGTGCGAAAAGTGGTTTTTCAACACTAACACAAGTGCGAAAAGTGGTTTTTCAACACTAACACAAGTGCGAAAAGTGGTTTTTCAACACTAACACAAGTGCGAAAAGTGTTTTTTCCACACTAATACAAGTGCAAAAGTGATTTCCTGCACCAACACAAGTGCGAAAAGTGGTTTTACAACACTAACACAAGTGCGAAAAGTGGTTTTTCCACACTAATACAAGTGGAAAAGTGGTTTCCTGCACCAACACAAGTGCGAAAAGTGGTTTTTCAACACTATCACAAGTGCAAAAAGTGTTTTTTCCACACTAATACAAGTGCAAAATTGGTTTCCTGCACCAACACAAGTGCGAAAAGTGGTTTTTCAACACTAACACAAGTGCGAAAAGTAGTTTTTCAACACTAACACAAGTGCGAAAAGTGGTTTTCCACACTAATACAAGTGCAAAAGTGTTTTTTCCACACTAATACAAGTTCAAAAGTGGTTTCCTGCACCAATACAAGTGCAAAAAGTGGTTTTTCAACACTAACACAAGTGCGAAAAGTGGTTTTTCAACACAAACACAAGTGCGAAAAGTGGTTTTTCAACACTATCACAAGTGCAAAAAGTGTTTTTTCCACACTAATACAAGTGCAAAAGTGGTGTCCTGCACCAACACAAGTGCGAAAAGTGGTTTTTCAACACTAACACAAGTGCGAAAAGTGGTTTTTCAACACTAACACAAGTGCGAAAAGTGGGTTTTCAACACGAGCCCAAGTGCGAAAAGTGGTTTTTCAACACAAACACAAGTGCAAAAAGTGGTTTTTCCACACTAATACAAGTGCAAAAGTGGTTTCCTGCACCAACACAAGTGCGAAAAGTGGTTTTTCAACACTAACACAAGTGCGAAAAGTGGTTTTTCTACACTAACACAAGTGCGAAAAGTGTTTTTTCCACACTAATACAAGTGCAAAAGTGGTTTCCTGCACCAACACAAGTGCGAAAAGTGGTTTTTCAACACTAATGGAAGTGTGAAAAGTGTTTTTTCCACACTAATACAAGTGCAAAAGTGGTTTCCTGCACCAACACAAGTGCGAAAAGTCGTTTTTCAACACTAACACAAGTGCGAAAAGTGGTTTTTCAACACTAACACAAGTGCGAAAAGTGGTTTTTCCACACTAATACAAGTGCAAAAGTGGTTTCCTGCACCAACACAAGTGCGAAAAGTGGTTTATCAACACTAACACAAGTGCGAAAAGTGTTTTTTCAACACTATCACAAGTGCAAAAAGTGTTTTTTCCACACTAATACAAGTGCAAAAGTGGTTTCCTGCACCAACACAAGTGCGAAAAGTGGTTTTTCAACACTAACACAAGTGGGAAAAGTGGTTTTTCAACACTAACACAAGTGCGAAAAGTGTTTTTTCCACACTATTACAAGTGCAAAAGTGGTTTCCTGCACCAACACAAGTGCGAAAAGTGGTTTTTCAACCCTAACACAAGTGCGAAAAGTGGTTTTTCAACACTAACACAAGTGCGAAAAGTGGTTTTTCAAAACTAACACAAGTGCGAAAAGTGGTTTTTCAACACTATCACAAGTGCAAAAAGTGTTTTTTCCACACTAATACAAGTGCGATAAGTGGTTTTTCAACACAATCACAAGTGCGAAAAGTGGTTTTTCAACACTAACACAAGTGCGAAAAGTGGTTTTTCAACACTAACACAAGTGCGAAAAGTGGTTTTTCCACATTAACACAAGTGCAAAAGTGGTTTCCTGCACCAACACAAGTGCGAAAAGTGGTTTTTCAACACTAACACAAGTGCGAAAAGTGGTTTTTCAACACTAACACAAGTGCGAAAAGTGTTTTTTCCACACTAATACATGTGCAAAAGTGGTTTCCTGCACCAACACAAGTGCGAAAAGTGGTTTTTCAACACTAACACAAGTGCGAAAAGTGGTTTTTCAACACTAACACAAGTGCGAAAAGTGGTTTTTCAACACTAACACAAGTGCGAAAAGTGTTTTTTCCACACTAATACAAGTGCAAAAGTGATTTCCTGCACCAACACAAGTGCGAAAAGTGGTTTTTCAACACTATCACAAGTGCAAAAAGTGTTTTTTCCACACTAATACAAGTGCAAAATTGGTTTCCTGCACCAACACAAGTGCGAAAAGTGGTTTTTCAACACTAACACAAGTGCGAAAAGTAGTTTTTCAACACTAACACAAGTGCGAAAAGTGGTTTTCCACACTAATACAAGTGCAAAAGTGTTTTTTCCACACTAATACAAGTTCAAAAGTGGTTTCCTGCACCAATACAAGTGCAAAAAGTGGTTTTTCAACACTAACACAAGTGCGAAAAGTGGTTTTTCAACACAAACACAAGTGCGAAAAGTGGTTTTTCAACACTATCACAAGTGCAAAAAGTGTTTTTTCCACACTAATACAAGTGCAAAAGTGGTGTCCTGCACCAACACAAGTGCGAAAAGTGGTTTTTCAACACTAACACAAGTGCGAAAAGTGGTTTTTCAACACTAACACAAGTGCGAAAAGTGGTTTTTCCACACTAATACAAGTGCAAAAGTGTTTTTTCCACACTAATACAAGTGCAAAAGTGGTTTCCTGCACCAACACAAGTGCGAAAAGTGGTTTTTCAACACTAACACAAGTGCGAAAAGTGGTTTTTCAACACTAACACA